>NC_047040.1:77621222-77928923 GCF_011762595.2 Tursiops truncatus | reverse complement strand
CCTACTTGGTAGCTCTTCCATCTCTCCCTCCTTGTCTTGTCCCTTCCATCTCACACCCTTAGCCTGAATATATTTAGATAGATGCTATAACCCAGGTTTGTGTTTGTGAAGCAATTGTGTGTATTCCTTTAATATAATAACAAAATATCTGGTTTTGACCATCACAAAAAAGGAGCAACATTGGACTTGATGAATAACAAAACATCCTTTGCATCAACAATAACTTTTATTCTCTTTTATGCTCCTTTCAAGGTAACAGCCTTGGACATACTAATAGGCTCAAGACAAGCAAAGCTAAGAAAGTTCCGTCAGTGCAGCAGACAATTATCCCCCTGACAAAATCCCACGCTTGCGACCAGTGTTAACTTGGCAAATCAGCCTATATTTTTCAAGTGCTCATTAACTGTAAGTCTTTAAAAAATGGCTTGCTTAGTGTATTAGCTCATAAGCTCCAGGTATAGGTTTAAGGGCACAGCAAGAGAAATGGTGGCCATCATTAGTGGTAACACTTGGATCATCTTAATATCCAAGGTCTGTGTGTGTGTGTGTGTGTGTGTGTGTGTGTGTGTGAGAGAGAGAGAGAGAGAGGGAGAGGGAGGAGAGAAGGAGGGAGGGAGAGAGGGAGGGAGAGAAGGAGGGCGGGAGGGGTAGGGAAGGAGGGAGGGGGAGAGAGGGAGGCAGTCAACATTCCATTGTTCACAAGTGGACCAGCTGCCCTCCCAGCAGCAGTGCAGCAAGCAGAAAACACCAGACTTGCTCTCAGGAGACTTGGGCTCTAGTTCTGCCTCTGCCACAAGATGTCAGTGGCCCTGTCAAGTCCTACCACTCACTTCTCTGGAACTCTGGCTGATGTAATGAAGAGTTTGAACATAATGATGTTTGAGTTTCTACCAGCATATAATATCCTAATATCTAATTCCAGGATTATCAGAGACTTTTAATTTCTTTCTTTCTTTCCCTAGTTCATCCCACTCCAATAGGAGGTTCAGATTTGCATAAGAGGGCTCCCTCCTTCATTATTCCTCCTGCCTGGATCTTCTAATTTCTTATATATGTAGACTATACATAATCTAGTTTATTTCTGAGCCAAGAAGCAAGTTGCTAAGGCCTCTCTTCCCTGGTTCAGCCAGACATAGCATAGTATGAACTTCTAGGAGCCAGGACGTGGTGCCCCAGTGCTAACCCTGGGCCCTTTCACCATGCTCCAAGTTGCAAGTCCCCTAGCACCCTCAGGATCTGATAATAGGCCCCTGAGTTCCTTCTCTTAACTCCTCCTTTCTACCCTAGGCCATACCAGTGGGTTTTAAGCCTCTCCCTGTTTATTGTTCCAATCTCCTATTATAAAAGTTCTATGTGATTACCAAAAGAAATTTGAAAAATTAAAGGGGAAGTAGAGAAGAAACCATAAACTATAATCCCACTACCCAGACAACCACCCTCAACTTTTTGGCATACATCTGTAGTAAATTGTTGCAACAGGGATCCCAAATTTGTTAATACCTTCCTATAGCCACGCCCTTGGGTATTCCTCTCTTACCACTAACTCTGGGCTTGGCCAATGGGACAATAGCAAGTGGATCACAAGCAGAGACTTGGAAAATGCTTATGATTGTGCTTGCCCTCTCTTGCTGCTCTTGGAACATACTGCCACATGTAAACAAGCCTATGCTAGCTTCTGAATGACAAGAGTAGTGTGCCCAGTGGCCCCTGTCCTATCAGACAACGCTCAGCAAATCCCTAGAAGCAGAGCTGCCCAAATGAGTGGTAGCTGAACACAGACATGTTAGTGAATCCAACTGAGATCAGCAGAAGAACCACCAGCTAAGCCCAACCCAGAGTGCAAACCCATCAAATCCTCAGCTAAATAAATGGTTGCTGTTTACAACAAAACACTAAGTTTTATAGTCTGTTGTGCAGCAAAAGCTAACCAATAAAATAATCCTTCAGTCTTTTTATATGTAACAAAATAGAGATTATACCATATACTATTCCATAACCAGCCTTTTTCACATGACATTTTCCCAAGTCTTTAATATTATTTCCTTCCTCATTATAAGTTCTACCAGGGTGAGGATTTATATCAATTTTGTTCAGTGCTATATTTCCAGCGAATATTACACTGCTATAAGCATAGCTGCAACTCAAACATTTGTTGAATGAATACTTGGAGGACATGATCTTTTTTTTTTTTTTTTTGGATTGTTGAAGAGTTGTGTGTCATGTGAAGTTAACCATCTTTGCCCCAGTCTGAGTTCTTGTTTCTCTAATAGGTTTGGCATCTCAGCTTGCCATTAGAACTGGCATTCAGGTGAGCTCTCCTGCCACCTGGGAACTAGATCTCTAGTCCAAAATCCCAACCAGGAGGAGGTTGGGAGCTAAGCAGGCTTCAAAATTCAGTTCAAATAGCATGTCCTGCGGGGGCGTGCTTGCCCGTCATTAAGGTTTGCATACTGTGTTATACAGACCTCTGTCATGGCTAGTACACCATGCCATAGTACTTACAAGCTTATTTCTTCTACACTTTGTGAACTTCTGAGAATAAGGGTTCAGCTCCTGGAGTGCCTGGGACATAACAAGCGCTCAATCAATGCCTGTAGGATAAATGAACAAATTAACCTGCACTGCAAAGGACTCCTCTAACAGCAGCATATATATAATCTCACTCTTTTTTCTTTGTGTAAGAAATGCACTCTTTTTTTTTTTTGCGGTATGCGGGCCTCTCACTGTTGTGGCCTCTCCCGTTGCGGAGCACAGGCTCTGGACGTGCAGGCTCAGCGGCCATGGCTCACGGGCCCAGCCACTCCGCGGCATGTGGGATCTTCCCAGACCGGGGCATGAACCCGTGTCCCCTGCATCAGCAGGCGGACTCAACCACTGCGCCGCCAGGGAAGCCCAGAAATGCACTCTTATTACAAACAATAAATACATTAATGATTACAATAACATTGTGAGAAGGCATATTTATATCCTCCCACCACAATTTTAATTAGGAAGCACCGCCAAAGAGGATATTTCTTGAATGGCTTTAATTCCATTTGGATCTTTTAAGGCATGAGGAAATGAAGAAACTAGGAGAGTGGAAAATGGAAGTGGGACATAGGGAGACAGCATAATACTCTAGTTTACAGCAATATCAATTTACATATTGGTTTAAACATAATTAAAACTTACAGGTTAGGGCTTCCCTGGTGGCGCAGTGGTTGAGAGTCCGCCTGCCGATGCAAGGAACACGGGTTCGTGCCCCGGTCCGGGAGGAACCCACATGCCGCGGAGCGGCTAGGCCCGTGAGCCATGGCCGCTGAGCCTGCGCGTCCGGAGCCTGTGCTCCGCAATGGGAGAGGCCACAACAGTAAGAGGGACGCGTACCAAAAAAAAAACACCAAAAAACAAAAAACCTTACAGGTTAAATCCTGAACTTAGGCTAATGTCAAATAAAGAAGGGATATTAGGACTGCCATTGATTAGAGTTCTGTTTGGGATTCTTTGTTGAAGAGAAAACACTGTGCTACTGTGAAAACTGCCATTCTGCGAAAGCACTACCTAAAAAGAGGACTCCACTGAGGAATGTCAAGACTCGCATTATTCACGCACACATACACACATGAAATTCCAACACATTACTCTGATTGCTGTAATAAACTTAAAAGACTTTGGTTTAGACAAGCAGCCAGACTTTGTTATAATAAGGGTGTAAACATAAATTCTAATTAATTAATGTATAACAGTTCCTTCCTTTTAAAGGATTTTTGACTTAAGTTCTGACTTCAGCTGAACATAATTCACACACATGAACTTTTTAATATAATCATCTATGTAAGTCTATTCCAATAACATTGCTGGCTGTTCTTTAACTATCAGAGGGCAGAGATAACATCCTTTTTAACTCTCTCAGGCCATGGGAGCAGTGTTTAAAAGTTAGCTCTGGTAGGCCTTCGGTTCTAGCCAGGGGTTTTAACTGTTCTAGAAGAGTTTTAGGGAAGCTTCCCCAGACCTCATTCTAGATTCAGGCAAGCAGCTCTGATGGTATCTGATTCATTTGTTTACACTCCCTTTAAAGATTTCATCCAAAGATAAGAACAGGTTTTTATGCCCCCGTGCTATGAAGGACAAAGTCTTCTATTGAATCCCCTGACCCGCAACTCTCGCCCGTGGCTGTGGTCTCTCGACCACAGGCTGCACTTGGAACGCTTGCTGCTCACTTTGTAAACAAGAACCCTTGACGCACTAGAGAGTGAAGCAGAGAGAGAGGCTGTCAGAGCAGGTGGCAGGGAGGCCAGGCT
Source organism: Tursiops truncatus (assembly GCF_011762595.2). Lineage (NCBI taxonomy): Eukaryota > Metazoa > Chordata > Mammalia > Artiodactyla > Delphinidae > Tursiops > Tursiops truncatus. The sequence continues at coordinate 77,924,643 of NC_047040.1, read as the reverse complement.
AGAGCCCCTTGGCTGTCCTTTCAGTACCAGGACTGGAAATCATGGGGAAGCACCTGTATGGTAGACACTGTTAGTAAACATGCAGTAACATGCAGTAAATACAACACGTTGTAAGGAAGCAAATTTATATCCAGAAAATTCATCTTAACTGGGAAATACCATCAGGGAGGAGATTTCTCTACTTCTTCCCTGCTAACAAAACTTCAATTTAGTTCAGAGCATCAGTGTTCCCAGTCCCAGGCAAATAGTCGATTGTTCTAAGTCAATAATGACAATCCTATTTCCTCCTTCCTCTGCCTTTTAAGAAAATAGACTTTGTTTTTAAAGACAGTTTTAGCTTCACAGTAAAACTGAGCAGAAAACGGAGAGGCTTGACATATACCCCCTGCCCCCAACACCCATAGCCTCCACAGCTACTGACACCCTGTACCATTTGTTACAATTGCTGAACCTACATTGATACATCATTATCGCCCAAAGTCCATAGTTTACAATAGGGTTCATGCTTGGAGTGGAACATTCTATGAGTCTTGACAAACGTATGACATGCATCCAGCAGTATAGTAGCATACAGAGTAGTTTCACCGCTCTAAAAATCCTCTGTGCTCTGCCTATTCATCTCTCTGCCCCCACCCCCATCCCCTGACCTTTTTTTTTTTTTTGTGGTACGCGGGCCTCTCACTGTTGTGCCCTCTCCCGTTTCGGGGCACAGGCTCCAGACGTGCAGGCTCAGCGGCCATGGCTCACGGGCCTAGCCGCTCCAGGCATGTGGAATCTTCCCGGACCGGGGCACGGACCGGGGCACGGACCGGGGCACGAACCCGTGTCCCGTGCATCGGCAGGCGGACTCTCAACCACTGCGCCACCAGGGAAGCCCTACCACTGACCTTTTTACTGTCTCCATAGTTTCGCCTTTTCCAGATGTCATAGTTGGAATCATACAGTATGCAACCTCTTCAGATTGGCTTCTTTCACTTAGCAATATGCATTTAAACTTCCTGCATGTCTTTTCATGGCTTGAGAGCTCATTTCTTCTGATTGCTGAATAATATTCCATTGCCTGATGTACCACATTTTGTTTACACATTTACTTACTAAAGGACATCTTGTTGCTTTTAAGTTTTAGCAATTATGAATAAAGCTGTTATAAACATTGTTAAGTTTCTGGGTAGATATAATTTTTCAGTTCATTTGAGTAAATACCAAGGAGCGTGATTGCTGGATTGCATGATAAGAGTGTGTTTAGTTTTGTAAGAAATTGCCAAACCATGTTCAAAAGCGGCTGGACCATTTTGCATTCCCACCAGCAGTGAGTGAGAGTTCCTGTTGCTCCATATTATTGCCAGCATTTGGTGGTGTCAGTGTTTTAGGTTTTGGCCATTTTAATAGGTGTATAGTAATATCTCATTGTTGTTTTAATTTGTAATTCTAATGGCATATGATATTGAACATGTTTTCATATGCTTACTGACCATGTATATCTTCTTTGGTGAGGTGTCTGTTAGGGTCTTTCTCTCGTTTTTTTAATCAGGTAGTTTGTTTTCTTATTGGGTTTTTTTTTTTTTTTTAATTTTTGGCTGCGTTGGATCGTGGTTGCTGCGCATGGGCTTTCTCTAGTTGTGGCAAGTGGGAGCTACTCTTTATTGCGGTGCACTGGCTTCTCATTGCAGTGGCTTCTCTTGTTGCAGAGCACAGGCTCTAGGTGTGCGGGCTTCAGTAGTTGCAGCACGTGGGCTCAGTAGTTGAGGTGCGTGGGCTCCAGGGCACGTGGACTTCAATAGTTGTATCTCGCGGGCTCCAGAGCACAGGCTCAGTAGTTGTGGCGCATGAGCCCAGCTGCTCTGCAGCATGTGGGATCTTCCCAGACCAGGGATTGAACCCACGTCCCCCACGCTGGCAGGTGGACTCTTAACCACTGTGCCACCAGGGAAGTCCCTGTTTCCTTATTGTTGAGTTTTAAGAATTCTTTGTATGTTTTGGATACAGTCCTTTATCAGTTGTGTCTTTTGCAAGTATTTTCTTCCAATCTGTGGATTGCCCTCTCATTCTCTTGACAGTGTCTTTTACAGAGCAGTTTATAATTCAGTGAAGTCCAGTTTATCAATTATTTCTTTCATAGATTATGCCTTTGGTGTTGTATCTAAAATGCCATCACCATACCTAATATCATCTAGGTTTTCCCCTATGTTATATTTCAGGAACTTTATAGTTTTGCATTTCGCATGTAAGTCTATAATTTATTTTGAGTTAATTTTTGTGAAGGGTATAAAGTCTGTGTCTAGATTCATTTTTTTTTTTTTGCATGAAGATGCCTAGTTGTTCCAGAACTATTTTTTTTAATTTATTTTATTTAATTAATTAATTAATTTATTTTTGTCTGCGTTGGGTCTTCGTTGATGCGTGCGGGCTTTCTCTAGTTGCAGCGAATGGGGGCTACTCTTCGTTGCGGTGCGTGGGCTTCTCATTGCAGTGGCTTCTCTTGTTGTGGAGCACAGGCTCTAGGCGCGCAGGCTTCAGTAGTTGTGGCACGTGGGCTCAGCAGTTGTGGCTCATGGGCTCTAGAGCGCAGGCTCAGAGTAGTTGTGGCACACGAGCTTAGTTGCTCTGCAGCATGTGGGATCTTCCCGGACCAGGGATCAAACCTGTGTCCCCTGCATTGGCAGGCAGATTCTTATCCACTGTGCCACCAGGGAAGCCCCCCAGAACTATTTTTTGAAAAGACTATTTTTGCTTCTATTTCTGGGCTCTCTATTCTGTTCCATTGATCTATTTGTCTGTTCTTTCACCAATATCACACTGTCTCAATCATTGTAGGTTTATAATAAATCTTGAAGTTGGATAGTGTCAATTTTCCAACTTTGCTCTTCTCTTTCAATAGTGTGGTGGCTATTCTGGATCTTTTTGCCTCTCCATATAAACTTTAGAATCAGTTTGTTGGTAACCACAAAATAACTTCCTGGGATTCTGACTGAGATTACATTGTATCTATAGATCAAATTGGGAAGAACTGACATCTTGACAACAGTGAGTCTTCCTATTCATGAACACGGAATAGCTCTGCATTTATTTAGTTCTTTGGTTTTGTTGGTCAGAGTTTTGTTTTCTCTATAAGAGAAAACTCTGTAAGTTTTCCTTATAATGAGCTTGTATATATTGATAGATTTATACCTAAATATTTCATTATTTATAGCTAAATATTTCATTGGGGCGCTAATGTAAATGATATTTGTTTTTTAATTTCAAATTCCACTTGTTCATTGTTGGTATACAGGAAAGCAGTTGACTTTTGTATATTAACCTATTATCCTGAAATCTTACAATAATTCCACATTAGTTCCAGGAGTTTTTTTGTTGATTCTTTCAGATTTTCTATGTAGATAATCATGTCATCTGCAAACAAAGACAGCTTTATTTCTTCCTTTCCAATCTGTATACCTTTTCTTTCCTTTTTTTTTTTTGGTCTTATTGCATTAGCTAGGACTTTTAGTATGAAGTTGAAAAGGAGTGGTGAGAGGGGACACCTTTGCTTTGTTCCTGATCTTAACAGGAAAGCTTCTAACCATTAAGTATAATGTTAGCTGTGGGTTTTTTTGTAGATGATGGTCATTATGCACTTGAAGAAGTTTCCCTCTATTCCTAGTTTGTTGTAATTTTTATCATGAATGAGTGTTGGATTTTGTCAAATGCTTTTTCGGTACCTATTGATATGATCACATGATCTTTCTTCTTTAGCCTGCTGATGCATTAGATTACATTAATTGATTTTCAAGTGCTTTCTCTGCCTTTTTAATGGCTGGTTGGGGGGGGGGATGTGGGGGCTTGTGACCCATCGTGTTCAACACGGTCTTAGGTGAAGTCTGCTAGATGTGTGTAGTGAGATATGTTCTGGGAAAGATTTCACTTTCTTGATAAACATGGAGGAATACAACACTGCTCCTCCCTCTTTCATTTGGCTTTAAATTGTAGATGTGATAGCTGGAGCTACAACAGCTGTCTTGCCATCACAAGGGAGGAAAAGGCCAGAATTGCAGAGACATTACCTCTGAAATCATTACAGCATCTTGTGCAAACACCTACCTCTAGACTTCTTGTTATATGAGAAAAATAAAACATTTTTTGTTTAGCCACTATAGTTGGGTTTTATGTTATATGCAGCCAAACCTGTTTTCAACTGATTTCATGTCATATCCGTAATAAGACATATGGAAGTCATCGAGGAAGGCTACATTATTGCTTTGATTCTGCAAGTGGTGCTCTGGTGCCTAAGCTTCAGAAAGACTGGCATGAAGGGGGAACTGACTGAGGGCAAAAAGGAGAGTGGTTGAGAGACAGGGAATCAACAGAACATGTTATTGCTAGGGAACTCCTGGGTGATACCAGTTTAGAGTAGGAATATCAACACACAGCCAAGGGCAAGACCCATGTCCCAGGGGGAGAGTAGAAAGCTCTTCAAGAAGTGGCAAAATATTTAAAATGGATAACCAACAAGGACCTACTGTATAGCACAGGGAACTCTGCTCAATATTATGTAACAACCTAAATGGGAAAATGTATAACTGAATCATTTTGCTGTACACCTGAAACTATCACAAAATTATTAACCAACTATACTCTAATGTAAAATTAAAAGTTAAAAAAAAGAAGTGGCAAAATAAAGTGAGGAAGCAACATGGTGTAGTAGAAAGCAGATGAGCTTAGGGACAAAAGAAATGGGAAATTGAGTTCCTGACTCTGCAACTTTTTCTGCTATATGACTTAGTGCTATTATTTAACCACTCTTAGCCTCAACTATCTCTTCCATAATATGGGAAGGAAATTGTCTTCCTCACAAGGTCACTGTACAGATTAAAAGCAATAGCATATTTAGAGCTCATAGTTATATCACCTTTGCTGTTTCATATGTTCAGAGCCAAGGTAAGGTTAGCAAAGAGATCAAGGCAACCTCTATTAGAAAGACATAGACAGAATGGAAGCTCGGGTTTAATGAGTTACGCTGATAGAAGTTCTGTGAATTAAAGGTCTCCTAAATTCAGCAATCTGAAGTGCCTACCTAGAGTCACCCAGCCTTAAATGGGCTATAGCTAGGGAGCAAAAAAGACTTCCAAACCAAATTGAATAAAGAAGTCAAAATATTAATATTTTTAGGGGGCAATAGGAAATCATGTGTTTCTTTGTACTGCTTGTAATAATCTGTTTAAGTACAGTAAATATTTATTGAATTAATGATATGTTAGAACATTAAAATCTTTTTAGTAGTTCCTATAACAATATTTACCTAGCTTATAAAATCATTTTGGTATTTTCTTCCAGTTATAATTGGAGGAAACATCTTGCTTCTACCCAGGAGGAGGTCTAAACTGAATTAAAGAACACCTTGAGAGTTTTGAACCAATTTGATGTGATATTTCATCATGACCAAAGTAATTAAAATTATATTATTTTAGGAAGAAGCAAAATCCAAAGGAGATTTAAGCAGTTTAAGTTGTGAAGGAATGAGGATTAAACTATTTGAAGTTGGTATTATGAGCACATTTAGTGAAAATTGCAAATATTTCCTTAGAGTAGGGAAGATTTCCCATGACTGGATTTTCTTCTAAAGTTAGATTTATTCATTCTTAAACCAACAAGCAATTAGTGAGAATCTTCCAGATGCTAAGCACAGAACTGGAAATACCTGGAGTATTAAAAAAAAAAAAGTAGATGATTATCCTTGGAACCTGTTGCTCTTCCAGTACAATGGGTCCCAAGCTGTGTATGCATAAGGATCACCTGGGTAGCTTGTTAAAAATGCATACTTCCTGGCCTTACCATAGAAATTCTGACTCATGACAATGGGGCTAAAAATTTTCATCAACCACTCCAGATGATTCAAGAGCAGACGGACTGAAAATCACACTGTGAAGCACATTATTCTCCAGCTAGAACCTATAACCTAGTTGGAAAAATAAAAAAATATATATTTCAAGAGGTCAAAGATACAGGATAACAGACCAGGATGAAGGGTGCCAAGGCAGAGGCAGAAAAGCAGAGGGATTTCCTTGGTGGTCCAGTGGTTAAGACTCTGCGCTCCCAATGCAAGGGGCCCAGGTTCGATCCCTTGTCGGGGAACTAGATCCCACATGCATTCCTCAACTAAGAAGCCTGCATGCTGCCGCTAAGGTCCAGCACAGCCAAAAATAAATAAATAAATATTTAAAAAAAAATCAGAGTATGCTGGTTCGGGGGACAGATGGACCTGACATTTTCTGGGAAGCTGTGATCATGGGTAACTACAGCTAGTCCCAATTAGAACATATAATAGTCCCACAAGTCAGGGCAAAGCAATAATTGAGACTAAGCAGAAGGCCACAGGAACCAAGGGCAGTCAAGAATTACAGACAGGGACTTCCCTATTGGCGCAGTGGTTAAGAATCCACCTGCCAATGCAGGGGAAAAGGGTTCAAGCCCTGGTCGGGGAAGATCCCACATGCCGCGGAGCAACTAAGTCTGTAGACCACAGCTACAGAGGCTGTGCTCTAGAGCCCACGAGCCACAACTACTGAGCCTGCATGCCACAACTACTGAAGCCCACTGCACCTAGAGCCCATGCTCTACAAGAAGAGAAGCCACCGTAATGAGAAGCCCATGCACTGCAACGAAGAGTAGCCCCTGCTCGCTGCAACTAGAGAAAGGCTGTGCATAGCAATGAAGACCCAATGCAACCAAAAAAAAAAACCAGACAAAATAAATTAATTAATGAAAAAGACTAGAAATAACAAGATGATTTAGGTGATAATTCAAAAGTTCCTTACAGGCTTCCCAATGGGAAAGAAAGCAGTTCCAGGGCTAGGCTTGCAAGCAGAAGTAGGGGCGTGGTGCCCAGAGGAAGGTGAAGGGCTGAAAGGGAACCAGCGAGCATGCTCACATTGGGAGAGCAAGAAGGAATGTCGCCTGGGAAAGTGAAATACATATTCTTCTCTGGCCTGAGTTTAACTCCCTTTAGTGTAGGAATGGCCATTTCACTGACTTAGCAACTGACCAGTAACCAAAGCAAGCTGATAGAGGTGACAGTGAAAAGTGAGTTTTAAATACACTGACCAATGACCCTCAAGGCGCTGGGAATACCAGGCCCTTGTTGAGTAGTCTTCTCGAAGGCATATTTCAACCTTATGCATCAGTATCCTCATCTGTAAAATAGGAATGAGAATAAAACCTAATTCATCTAGTGGCAGTAAGTATTAAAGATATTAGAGGTAAACCATTTAGCTTCCTGCCTAGCCCACAGTTAGCTCTCGGGGTAAATTATTTATTTATTGTTATTATTAACCCTGCTCTGGGGTTTCCCTGAGGACCTGAGCAATCATAGGCCACTTTTTGCCATGCTTGGGGTTTTCTGGCACTTTTGTTAATATTTTAGTCAGCTGTCACTTTAATTTGGGGATATTTTTCTAATGAACAGTGCCAGAAATCTTGTCACATCATGTCCTTTGAAAGTGGGTTGCACTCCTGCCGCTAACCATTTCTTAAGCCCTGGCTAGGGGTGCTTAATGGCTGATGTTTATTGAGCATTTTCCCTGTGTTGGGTCCAGCAGTCAGTGATTTATATGAATTATCACAATTATTCCTCACAAAAACTGCTTGAATTAAAACTACTATTGCCCTTATTTTACAGACAAGGAAACAGAATTTTTAAAACTGTGTCCAACTTACCAACTGCCTTGTTCTTGCATAAGTAGGATTTCCAGGAAGATCTTTCTTTCCATCTCCTATCTTTGTATCTCATTTTTCATCTACTTCTTTCCTCTCTGCTTATCAGTCACCACTGTCATCAACCACATATAAACTTTACAGCATATAGCTTCAACCACTTTGAGAAAATGTAACCTGATACTTTTAGTCCAAAGTAAAAAAGAAAGGGGAGCAGGAAGGATTACTGCCAAGTCTGAGCTAGAATTTCCCCCTTTAATAGGTCAACTGTGGCCAAGAGACCTAAGGAAATATGGCAGCTCTTTTGTTAATAACAGGATGGAGTGGAGGGAAGAACAGTTCCTTTAAGAAGGGGGTGCTCTTCCAAGATGAAGGGGTGTAGAACAGACGAAAAAATAGGTGTCCACCGCATCTGTCTGGGCTATGCATTGCCCACAGCCTCATTGCATTTTTAATATTTTGACCTCCGATTTTTAATCATTTTCAGTACAATAGAGATTTAAGAAAAAAATTTTGCTTTGGGGGCTTTCTCCTTTCTCATAGATTTCAATTCAGTATTTTGGATTGTTTCTTTAAGAATTTAAACAAACACGTCCCACTCCATAAAACTGACAAAAAGAAAGCAACCAGGCAATGAGAATTGGACCTGAGACAGGTCTGTCTGGCCCCTGCTGTAAGCACTTTTCTAGTACAGTTGGATAAGGTTAGCAGAGTTCAGTTCTCTAGAGAGGTGAGCTCTGCAGGTGTTTGTAACTAGTGATTACAGAGCAGGCAAAGGGCTTGATCCTTTGAGGGAGATCTTTTAGTTCTAATTAGCTGCCCAGCCCTCTCCCCCTTCCTTCCATCAGCAAACTTTCCTTTGATCTTAATTGTGTATGGAAATGATTGCAACTAAAATGATATAATACAATAAACATTTGTTAGTTAAATTAATTTGGTAAAGTCAAATGGTGTGAGTAGCATTCAGTAACTCTGGACAATTTTATTTCTTCTATGCATAATGTAATGTTTGGCATTTATTCAGTCTACCTTTGCATATAAATGTGAGTTGGGGGCAGGAAGAAATCTGCCTAACCAAAATTCCATCTCAAAACTGGACATCTGACATCAGCCCCTCGATCAGTCATGGACACCTTATACAATAGAAGCAAGGATGCTTTCTTCCCCTCCAAAACCTAAAAAATAATAATAATTCAAACGTGAAGAACTGGTGATTTTTTAAAAACATTTATTGGAGTATAATTGCTTTATAATGGTGTGTTAGTTTCTGCTGTATAACGAAGTGAATCAGCTATACATATACATATATCCCCATATCTCCTCCCTCTTGCATCTCGCTCCCACCCTCCCTATCCCACCCCTCTAGGTGGTCACTAAGCACCAAGCTGATCTCCCCGTGCTATGTGGCTGCTTCCCACAAGCTATCTGTTTTACATTTTGTAGTACATATTAGTCCATGCCACTCTCTCACTTCATCCCAGCTTACCCTTCTCCCTGCCCATGTCCTCAAGTCTATTCTCTACATCTGCGTCATTATTGCTGTCCTGCCCCTAGGTTCTTAAGAACCTTTGTTTTTTTTAGATTTCATATATATGTGTTAGCATACCATATTTGTTTTTCTCTTTCTGACTTAGCTCACTCTGTATGACTAACTCTAGGTCCATCCACCTGACTACAAATGACTCAATTTCGTTTCTTTTTATGGCTGAGTAATATTCCATTGTATATATGTGCCACATCTTCTTTATCTATTCATCTGTCGATGGACACTTAGGTTGCTTCCATGTCCTGGCTATTGTGAATAGAGTTGCAGTGAACATTGTGGTACATGACTCTTTTTGAATTATGGTTTTCTCAGGGTACATGCCCAGTAGTGGGATTGCTGGGTCGTATGGTAGTTCTATTTTTAGTTTTTTAAGGAACCTCCATACTGTTCTCCATAGTGGCTGTACCAATTTACATTCCCACGAACAGTGCAAGAGGGTTCCCTTTTCTCCACACCCTCTCCAGCATTTATTGTTTGTAGCGTTTTTGATGATGGCCATTCTGACTGGTGTGAGGTGATATCTCATTGTAGTTTTGATTTGAATTTCTCTAGTGATTAGTGATGTTGAGCATCCTTTCATGTGTTTGTTGGCAATCTGTATATATTCTTTGGAGAAATGTCTATTTAGGTCTTCTGCCCATTTTTGAATTGGGTTGTTTGTTTTTTTGATATTGAGCTGCATGAGCTGCTTGTATATTTTGGAGATTAATCCTTTGTGAATTGCTTCATTTGCAAATATTTTCTCCCATTCTGAGGGTTGTCTTTTCGTCTTGTTTATGGTTTCCTTTGCTGTGCAAAAGGTTTTAAGTTTCGTTAGGTCCCATTTGTTTATTTTTGTTTTTATTTCCATTTTTTTTAAAGTAAAAAAATTCGTGTAAATGTATTTTAAAAGGAACAATCCCTCTGATTGAAATAATAGCTAATTCAATTTTTAGAGCAGTGTATATGTTATAATTATTCAATGGCTTTAAAATAACTTGGCACTGTTTCTTCAGTAGAGGCATTATTGTTTAATGGCAGATGAGTCATTTCCCCAGCCCCAAGCAATTAATCGGTGTTTCCTAAACTTGCCTAAAATAGGAACCACTTGGGGCTTTTGCTAAACATACGGATTCCTGAGCCCACCCCAGACCAATTGAATTAGAATTTCTAGGGAAGGCATGTGGGAATCTGTATGTTCAGTAAGCATCTCAGGTGGATCTTTTTATCAGACAGGTTTGGGAAAAACGTTGGATTCCTTTTACAGTGGCATAAATTTTTTGAATTACTGTTATACAGAGTAACTAGAATAGAGCTTTATCTTTGGAAGAACTGGGACATTAGAAAGTGCTCATAGATTACAAACCAACGCATGTTCTGCTTTATAAATACATCTTTTTACTTGAAACAAATACGATGGATTTATATATTTTCCCTTTAATCATTCAGGTACTGCAGAAATTTTTATTCCTTCAATAATAAGCCCAAGATTAAATTCATTACCACCTTGAAAAAAAGAACAAAAGGAAGGAAATATCTCTTATTGAACATCTCAGCATACACCAGGCATGATCCTGATAGTTGGTTTATGTAAGTTATTCACCTTAATCTTAACGATTAACTGGTGGGGTAAGTATTAATTTCCATTTTATAAATGCAGAAACTGAGTCTTGAAGAGGTTAACGAATATTCCCGCGGTCACTCAGTAAGCAGAGAGACGGGGTCAAATCCACCAAGCACATGTTCTTACCACATACTAGGTTTTAGAGTTTCAATTCCAAATCAAGGAATTCAAATTCACTAGGCAGAATAATCATGGGTTTGTGAACATTTCTTCTCCGAAGGCCAAAAAGGGGGCATTTTTTGATATTTGGGCTGAGCCAAAGAGGGAGGAAAGGACAGATTTCAGAGTCTGATTGCCTTTTCTAGGATGAGAAGCCTCTTTTCTTCCTGTAATCAGAAAGATATCTACAATTCTCCCCTAAAAATTACCTCTCTGGAGAACAAATGAGAAAATTAATAAAATTGTAAATCTAGATATGTAACATGTGTGATATATAACTGTGGAACTGGATTTTCCTCCCACTCATTCTCTTTCTTATTTCCCCATGCTGTTTATTCTGGTTGAAGTGGTTGCAGCCAGAAACAAAAATGCCCCCTTTGGGCTTTCTTGTTTAAAAAACCTTTTTTTTTTTTTTTTAAAGGGTTTGTTTTCTTAGATTTTGAAGCTGTTGGAAGGTGCCAGATGGATGGCCTTGGAGGCTGTGAGGGCTGTATTTATCTGCAGAGGAGGGCAGATGTGCATGGGGCATCCTGGGCTTCCCACGCAGCCCAGATTAGGAACCCTGGCCCTCCTGGATGACAGTTAATATTAAGGGGGGGAAGTTATGAGGACTTCCTGAAATAAAAGCAGACACTATAAGACAGCAGCACATTCCTTTGTTGTTGCTCTGTGGCTGATATCACAAGCAAAGACCCTCCCATCCAGTCATTTTGAAAGTAGGCTAAGGACGATTTTGGAGGTGGTAATACAGTAGAGGAATGCAGGATGAAGGGAAAAAGTAGGTCACAGAATGGGGAGAATGAGGAAAAATAGTCTGAACTTGACTTTTCATATAAGGCTATCTGAATTTTGTGATATTTTTTCCTTTTCTTTCTTTCTTTCCTTCCTTCCTTCCTTCTTTCTTTCTTTTTTTTCTTCCTTTCTTTCTTCCTTCCTTCTTTCCTTCCTTCCTTCTTTTTTCTTTCTTTCTTTCTCTTTCTTCCTTCCTTTCTTTTCTTTCTTTCTTTCTTCCTTCCTTCCTTCCTTTCTTTCTTCCTTCCTTCCTTTCTTTCTTCCTTCCTTCCTTTCTTTCTTCCTTCCTTCCTTCCTTTCTTTCTTTTCTTTTCTTTCTTTCGCACAAGAGTTGCATCCAGAGTGCCGCAAATGACTTCTAGAAGATAGCCTTCACCTAGTTCAGCTACCTTTAAATGACCAATTGGTGAAGCAAAGCAGTGGGGGAAGGTGGTACCAATATTTGAGAGTCCATTCAAAAAGCCTCAGTATTTCTCCTGTTTTTCCTTCTTTACCACTGACTTATAATTTTTGAAGTTGTTTTGATTTCTGTGGAGATATACATGTTTAATATATCAGCTATATTGAAAGAAGTTTCAGCATGTTCTCTCTATATGTACATATATTTACAAATGTGTGTTAAACTTATATAAATGAAATTAAGTTTCTGTGTTACTATTTCTGTATCATTCAAAAATGATGCAGATGGATTTTTGCCAAATTTGAACGTATGTTTATGTGACAAGTTATACTTTGTGGGGCCTACAGAAGGTAGTATCTCAGAGATATAGGCAAAATAAGAGCTGGGATTTTAAAACTTATAAGTAGTTAATAATTCTCTGGAACACTGTTGGAGAATCTACTAAAATTTTTTAAATTATAAAATTGGCGTTATTTAATTAAGGTACAGTTAAAAGTCCTAATGTCTATTAAAACAAACAAAAAAGAAGCAGGTAATAGGTTTCTAGCAAAATGGTGAACAGAATATATGTCTATCTTTTCTTTCTTCCAGAAAATCTCTTGAAATGATGGATTGGAGCAGAATTAAAATGAAACAGGCACATGTGGCAAAGTACTGGAACTTCTACCAAAATACCAACCATGAAATTTAAATATTAATGATAAAGGAAACAATAGATTAGACAAAACTACAGAGTATCTGAACTGGAAGATTGAAGAAAATCAGCTAGACTGCTACAGAGACAAAGATAGGCTGTATATGAAAGAATAGTTAAGAGACTATAGATAGGCCAACACATGGATAAGTTTCAGGAGAAGAAGAAAAAAGAGAGAATGAGGGAGAAACAATATTTTAAAGGATGATGTCTGAGAATTTTCTAGAACTGAAAAAAACCCAAACCACCCCAAAACCCATGAGTCTTCAAACCGAGGAAGCAAACCAAAACCTGAACAGATAAATAGATTCATTAGCACATAGTCTCTTGGTAGTAAAAATGCAGAAAATCAAAGACAAAGAAATATTAAAAGAAACCAGAGAGAAAAAGATGCAATATCAATTTTTCAAACAGTTGACAATTATAGTGACAGTAGATTTCTCATTACCAACAATAGAGGCTAGGAGAGAATGGAATAATATCTTCAAAATGGGGAGGGAAAAGAACTTCTATCTTAGCATAATATAACCAAATAAACTACATTCAAGACTGAGGGCAAAAAAGACACTGTCAGATAATTCTGCCGTTCACAAACTCTCATTGAAAGAAACACTAAAGAATGTACTTCTGAGGGGCTTCCCTTGTGGCGCAGTGGTTGGGAGTCCGCCTGCCGATGCAGGGGACACGGGCTCGTGCCCTGGTCCGGGAGGATCCTGCGTGCCGCGGAGCGGCTGGGCCTGTGGGCCATGGCTGCTGGGCCTGCACGTCCGGAGCCTGTGCTCCGCGGTGGGAGGGACCACAACGATGAGAGCCCCGCGTGCCGCAAAAAAAAAAAAGAATGTACTTCTGGGCAATGAAAAATTCATCCAGGAGAAAAAAGCAACAGGCCAAAAGCAAATGAATTGGTAAGCACATTGGTAAATTGAAATAATGATTGTCTATGCTAGCAATACTACTACTACTAATGGCTAATGTGAATAAATAAAGAGGAATTAAGATAATAGACAACATTAACATGGGAGGTAGGAGGGAGGAAATTTGAATTAAAGTGTTCTAATATTTCTTGAAGGAAGAGGAGAGAGAAAACGACTGACTTGACTTATTTTTTGTAAGAGCTTTATTAAGATGTAATTAACCAACAATAAACTGTACATATTTACAGTTTATAATTTGATGTGTTTAACATATGTATACATCCACAGAACCAGCACTGTAATCAAGTTAATAAACATATTCACCACCCTCAAAAGTGTCCTCAGGACCTTTGGAATTCTGCCTGCCCTCCCTCTCCCAAACATTAGTCTTCTTTCTCCTTCTATAGATTAGTTTTCATCCTCTAGAACTTTATATAAATGGAATCATATCGTACATACAATTTTTTTGGTCTGGCTTTTCTCAGTCAGTATAATTATTTTGAGACTCAACCACATTGCTTGTATCAATAGTTCATAATTTCATTGCCAATTAGTATTTCACAGTATGCTTATTCCTTCATCTGTTGATGGACACATGCAATCATTCCAGTTTTTGGTCATTACAAATAAAGCTGCTATGAATATTATGTAAAAGTTTTTGTTTGGATATATGTTTTCATATTTCTTGGGTAAATACCCATGAATAGAATGGCTGAATCATATGGTAGGTGTATGTTTAAATTTTTAAGAAACACCAAACTGTTTTCCAAAGTGGTTATATCATTTTACAATCCCATCAGCAGTGAATGAGAGTTCTAGATACTCTAAACTCTTGCCAACATTTGGCGTGGTCTTTAAAATTTTTGCCATTCTACTAGGTGTACAGTGGTATCTCACTGCGGTTTTATTTGCAATCCCCTGATAAGGCATGATGTTGAGCATCTTTTTATGTGTTTACTAGTCACGAATATATTCCTTTGTGTTAAGTGTTCAGATCTTTTTTGTCCATTGTTTCCCATTTATTGAATTTTGAGAATTCTTTATGTATCCTGGGTACAAGTCCTTTATCAGATATATAATTTACTCATATTTTCTTTTAGTCGGCAGTATGTCTTTTGATTCTGTTAACTGTGCCTTTCAAAGAGCAGATGTTGCAACATTTGATAAAGTCCAATTTATCAATTCTTTCTTGCTATGTCTAAGAAATCTTTGCCTTACCCAAGGTAGCAAAGATTTTTACCCATGTGTTCTTCTAGAAGTTATATAGTTTTAGGTTTCGCACTTAGGTCTCTGACCCATTTTGAGTTCTTTTGAACCTGGTGTGGGGTATGTACTGAAGTTCATTTTTCACATATGGATATTGAATTCCTCCATAATCACTATTTCAACCATTTGTTGAAAAGACTATCATTTCTCCGCTGAATTGCCATTGTACTTGGTCAAAAATCTGTTGTCCATATACGTGTGGGCCTTTTCATTCTATTCCATTGATGTGTCTGCCTATCTTGATACCAGGATCATGCTCCCTTGATTTCTGTAGCTTTGTAATAAGTCTTGAAATCAGGTAGAGTTAGTCCTCCCATTTCGTTGCTTTTCAAATTTGTCCTGGCTATCCAAGGTCCTTTATATTTCCATACTAATCATAGAAGTGGCTTGTCAGTTTCTACAAAAAAAGTCTGCTGGGATTTTGTTTTTGAATACATGAAATCTATAGATCCATTTGGGGAGAATTGCGTCTTACAAATATTGAGTCTTCTGACCCATGTACACAGTATACTGTAGTTTTCAGTGTACAGGGCTTGCACATATTTTGTCAGATTTATCCCTGGGAAAAGGACAAATTTTATATTTTTATATTTTATGTTTTTTATGTTATTTTAAATGGTATTTTAAATTTTTGAAAGCTTATCTCTACTACATAGTAATATATTTTAATTTTGTATATCAATCTTGTATCCTAAAACCTTGCTAAACTCACATATTAGTTCTGCTATTTTCTAGATTCTGTAAGAGTTTCTACATAGAAGATCTTGTCATTTGTGAATAAAGACAATTTACTTCTTTTTCAAACTGGATGCCTTTTTGGTTGTTTGTATTCTACCTTATTACACTGGCTAGACTCTCCCACATATTGTTGAATTAAAATGGTGAAAAAAGGGCTTCCCTGGTGGCGCAGTGGTTGAGAGTCCGCCTGCCGATGCAGGGGACACAAGTTTGTGCCCCGGTCCGGGAAGATCCCACATGCCATGGAGCGGCTGGGCCCGTGAGCCATGGCCGCTGAGCCTGCGCGTCCGGAGACTGTGCTCCGCAACGGGAGAGGCCACAACAGTGAGAGGCCCGCGTACCGCAAAAAAAAAAAAAAAAAAAAAAAAAGGTGAAAAAGAGATATTCTTGCTTTAGTACTGATTTTAGGGATAAAGCATTTCATCTTTTACCATTAAGTATGATATTGGCAGTAGGTTTTTTGTCAATGTCTTTTATCAAGTTAAGGAAGTTTTTTTTTTTCTATTTCTAGAAGCTGAGGGTTTTTATCAGGAAGTGATGTTAGATTTTTGTCAAATGATTATTTGTCATCTATTGAGATGATCATGTGTTTTTCTTTTTTAGTCTGCTGATATGGTGAATTACATTGATTGAATTTTGAATGCTGAAACAACCTTGCATTTCTGGGATAAATCTCACTTTCTCATGATGTATTATCCTTGTTATATACTATTGGATTCTATTTGCTAAAATTTTGTTAAGAATTTTTGCATCTATGTTCATGAGAGATGTTGGCTATTTTTTTTTTTTTTTCTTTCTCGTAATGTCATAATGGCTGGTTTTGGTTTCAGGGTAATGTTTGCCTTCAGAATGAGTCAGGAAATATTCACTCATTTTCAATTTTCTGGAATAGTTTGGGTAGAATTGGTATTCTCTCTACCTTAAGTGATTGGTAAAATTCCCAGTGAAGCTATCTGGGTCTGTAGTTTTCTTTGTGGGAAGATTTTAAATACAGATTCAATTTCCTTCATAAGTATATGACTATTCAGGTTATCTACTTCATCTTGAATTCTCTTTGGTAGTTTGTATCTTTCAAGGGATGTGTGTGTCCATTTCACCTACATTATAGAACTTATTGACATAAAATTCAAAACATTCCCTGATTATCCTTTTCAATATGTGTAAAATGTAGAGTGATGTTCATTCTGTCACTTGTGATATTGGTTATTTGTGTCTTTTTTCCTGATGACTCTGACTAGAGGTTTATCAATTTTACTGATCTTCTCAAGAACTAGCTTTTGGTTTAATCAATTTTCCTATTATTTTCCTGTTTGCTATTTCATTGATTTCTGCTCTCATCTTTGTTTTTCCTTTTTTCTGCTTAGTTTTGGTTTTCAGTTGCTTCTTTTTTCTGGTTTCTTAAGGTGGAAACTGAGGACATTGATTTGAGCCCTTTATTCTTTTCTAATATAGGCACTTAGTGTTCTAAATTTCTATCTAAATACTGCTTTACCTACACCCACAAATTTTCTTTAATTTTAAAAAATTGATCATGGTTTTTTAGAAGTGTGTTATGTAGTTTCCAAATATTTGAGTATTTTCCCAATATCTTTGTGTCCTTGATTCCTAATTTAATTCCATTTTGGTAAGCAAATATACATTGTAATATTGGAATCCTTTAAAATTTGTTGAGAATATGGTTAATCTTGGTAAATGTTGCTTGTACACTTGAAAAGTTATGTATTCTGCTGTAGTTGGGTGAGGTGATCTATAAATATCAATTATATCAAGTTGTTGATAGTGTTTTTGAAGTTTTCTGCATCTTTACTGATTTTCTGTCTACTTGTTCTAACAAATATTAAGAGCAAAGTGTTGAGCTCTCCAACTATAACTGTGGATTTGTGTATTTGTCCTTGGAGTTCATGTATTTTGAAGCACTGTTTTGGAGGTGTTATGTTCTCTTGATCAATTCATTCACTTATTATTATAAAATGACCAGCCTTGGGTTTTTTCCTCACATGTACTTACTAATCAGTACTCGACTAAATTTTGGAATGGAAACTTCCACAGACCTCTGCAGTTCTCTCTTCTTGCAGCTCTCTTTTTCCGGAACTCTGTCCTGAGAACACTAGCCTCCTTGGGGTCACTGGACTCCCAGCTCTGCCTTCTCAAGGCAGGGACTCTATCAGGCATGGAAACTTTCTCCAGGCAGTAAGGTGGGTAATTCCCCTCATTTATTCACTTCATTTATTCATTCACTTCATTTATTTCCCATCTCTAGAGATCAGTGTTCTTCATTGTCTGATGGTCAATGTCTGAGGGCCATTGTTTCATATTATTTTGGCCAGTTTTTTATTAGTTTCAAATGTGAGGATAACTCTGGTGTCTATTACTCTATCTTGATCAGAAGCATAGGTTTCATTATATTTCTACCTCTACATGATAATTTCAGAGATCTATTTTTTTAAAAAGACGGTGAAGGATACTGGTTTGGGAATCAAAATACCTAAGTTCTAATTCTATGACTTGTTGTATAAACTAGAAAAAAATCACTTTGTTGAGCCTTAAATCTCTCGTTGTTGTACTGACAGGATAAAATAAGATAAAGTATTTTGTAAAATATGAAGCCGTAGGCAAATGTAAAGTAATATTCAAAGATGCAAAATATGTGGGAGAGGGTTAGAAGATGTTGTCTGCCCAGTGTTTACCCATGTCTTTTCCCTTCCTCTTCCTGCTATCAGAATCTTGATTCTGTCCAGGTGAGGAAGTGTGTCCAGGCCCAGGTTTTATCACACTCCCCCAGTTCACCCTGTAGCTGGGGATGGCCATGTAATTCAGATCTGCAGAATGAGGAAAACTGGACAGTCTGCTAGTGGTACTTCTGGGTAAACCTTTGACTTCCTGATAAAAGGAGCAGACTTAACTGACATTGCCTCTTCCCCCCTCCTCTTTGCCCTGAATACAGACTTGATTTATGGCACTCTATTAGCTATTTTGTAAGTACTATGAAAGACCAAGCTATCTCACAGATACTGGTCCTAGCCTTACAGAGTTGCTGAACAACACTAGAATCCACCTTTCTCCGGATTTCTTCTTTTATGAGAAAGACATCTTTTTTAAGCAATTATCACTTGGGTTCTCTTTTATTTGGTGGCAAAAATATTCAGTCTTAACTGATTCAGGAGGAGAAGGAAGAGTCAAGGTGTATCTCTGTAAGTTAACTGTTTGAGGAAGTTTGTATGAAGCAGAAATTGGATAAACCAAATTTTAAATTTTGTTTAAAATCAACAGCAGTGTCTGGCTCATAGTAAGTGCTCAATAAATATTTAAAAAACAAATATGGATGGGTATATGAATCTTGCAGGACTTGTATGGATGTAAATTGACATGAAGCAATCCTCCTAAAATCCCAGCTACTACTACTATGCAATTTTGATTCAGGGCTATTGATGGTTTAGTTCATCACATGGCATTTATCTCATTTCTATATAATTATACACATAAGGAGAATCTTCTTAGGGTAACACTAGTGGCTTTTAAAGAAGCTAACTGAACTTAGCTACAGAGCATGACCTTACATTTAAAACCTGAGGAGATACCAGTGAAACTCAGCTGATCTTGTAGGAGCATTTGTTGTGAATGAGAGAAAGCTTCTTTGAAAGCAATTACACCATTATGGGGGAATTCCTGATCAAGCTATCCCTGGTATAGCTTCCGAATGCCTGGCACAGGGAAGATAAAGTTCTAATATTTCATTTTCCACGGGCGATGCATGGATAGTTTTAACAGACATTTTTTGGTTAACATTTTGCAACATTGCAAAATAGCAAATCATATGTATTAGTGATCAGAAAATGAAATACATATTTAAAAGTGATCACCTGATTTTAATTTTGTGGGGAGGGATGAGGAGGTCTTCAATTAAAGGAACAGAAATGTCTTCTTTCTCCACACTCTCCTCCAAACATTTTCCTGAGATTTTGGTAGAATTTCCTACACAAATTGTGTAATATGAGTGTTTTATTTATTTTTGCACTTAACAACAGTTATAAATAATAACCAAATATTAGAGACTCTAAACCTTGAAATGGCAGATAGGTTCTTTGGTTCATGGATTGGCATACTTTGTCTTGGCTCCTCTCAAGGTGTGAGATTATGAGAGAGACTAGATGTGATAAGACTTAAGGGGAGGAAAAAGGTCCTGGTTACTGGCAGAAATATGGCTGGATGGAGCCACAAATGTAATAAAAAAGGATTTCTCAACTGCAGAAAAGAATTCTAGCTTTTCCATCCATATGGGCAACCCTCTGGGTGGGCTGATTTTGTGAGTCAATCAGACTCAAAGTTTATGTCTAGAGATTACAAAGAAAGTAAATACATTTGTGGGTCAGAAATGTCTCACTTGGTCTGAATTAACTGCTTTTCTTTCTAGCTCATTTTCACTAGTTGGGGTGTGTGTGTGTCTGTGTGTGTGTGTGTGTGTGTATCCCTGTTTTTATTTCTTTGATCAATCAAAACAACCTATAGGATGGGCTTCCCTGGTGGCACAGTGGTTAAGAATCCTCCTGCCGATATAAAATTAATGCACAGAAATCTCTTGCATTCCTATACACTAATGATGAAAAATCTGAAAGAGAAATTAAAGAAACACTCCCATTTACCACTGCAACAAAAAGAATAAAATACCTAGGAATAAACCTACCTAAGGAAACAAAAGACCTGTATGCAGAAAACTATAAGATACTGATGAAAAAAATAAAAGATGATACAAAACAGATGGAGAGATATACCATGTTCTTGGATTGGAAGAATCAACATTGTGAAAATGACTATACTACCCAAAGCAATCTACAGATTCAGTGCAATCCCTATCAAACTACCAATGGCATTTTTCACAGAACTAGAACAAAAATTTCACAATTTGTGTGGAAACACAAAAGACCCCGAATAGCCAAAGCAATCTTGAGAAAGAAAAACGGAGCTGGAGGAATCATGCTTCCTGACTTCACACTATACTACAAAGCTACAGTAATCAAGACAGTATGGTACTGGCACAAAAATAAATATATAGATCAATGGAACAGGATAGAGAGCCCAGAGATAAACCCACGCACATATGGTCACCTTATCTTTGATAAAGGAGGCAAGAATATACAATGGAGAAAAGACAGCCTCTTCAATAAGTGGTGCTGGGAGAACTGGACAGCTACATGTAAAAGAATGAAATTAGAACACTCCCTAACATCATACACAAAAACAAACTCAAAATGGATTAAAGACCTAAACGTAAGGCCAGACACTATCAAACTCTTAGAGGAAAACATAGGCAGAACAATCTATGATATGAATCACAGCAAGGTCCTTTTTGACCCACCTCCTAGACAAATGGAAATAAAACCAAAAATAAACAAATGGGACCTAATGAAACTTAAAAGCTTTTGCACAGCAAAGGAAACCATAAACAAGACAAAAAGACAACCCTCAGAATGGGAGAAAATATTTACAAATGAAGCAACTGACAAAGGATTAATCTCCAAAATATACAAGCAGCTCATGCAGCTCAATATCAAAAAAACAACCCAATCCAAAAATGGGCAGAAGACCTAAATAGACATTTCTCCAAAGAAGATATACAGATTGCCAACAAACACATGAAAGGATGCTCAACATCACTAATCATTAGAGAAATGCAAATCAAAACTACAATGAGGTATCACCTCACACCAGTCAGAATGGCCATCATCAAAAACGCTGCAAACAATAAATGGCTGGATAGGGTGTGGAGAAAAGGGAACCCTCTTGCACTGTTGGTGGGAATGTAAATTGGTACAGCCACTATGGAGAACAGTATGGAGGTTCCTTAAAAAAACAAAAATAAAGCTACCATATGACCCAGCAATCCCACTACTGGGCATATACCCTGAGAAAACCATAATTCAAAAAGAGTCATGTACCACAATGTTCATTGCAGCTCTATTTACGATAGCCAGGACATGGAAGCAACTTAAGTGTCCATCAACAGATGAATGGATAAAGAAGATATGGCACATATATACAATGGAATATTACTCAGCCATAAAAAGAAACGAAATTGAGTTATTTGTAATGAGGTGGATGGACTTAGAGTTGGTCATACAGAGTGAAGTAAGTCAGAAAGAGAAAAACAAATACTGTATGCTAACACATATATATGGAATCCAGAAAAAAAGAAATGGTTCTGAAGAACCTAGGGGCAGGGCAGGAATAAAGACGCAGACATAGAGAATGGACTTGAGGACACAGGGAGGGGGAAGGGTAAGCTAGGATGAAGTGAGAGAGTGGCATTGACGTATAAACACTACCAAATGTAAAATAGATAGCTAGTGGGAAGCAGCCACATAGCACAGGGAGATCAGCTCGGTACTTTGTGACCACCTAGAGGGGTGGGATAGGGAGGGTGGGAGGGAGATGCAAGAGGGAGGGGATATGGGGATATATGTGTATGTATAGCTGATTCCCTTTGTTATAAAGCAGAAACTAACACACCATTATAAAGCAATTATACTGCAATAAAGATGTTGGAAAAAAAAAAAAGAATCTGCCTGCCAATGCAGGAGACACGTGTTTGAGCCCTGGTCCGGGAAGATCCCACATGCTGCAGAGCAATTAAGCCTGTGCGCCACAACTACTGAGCCTGTGCTCTGGAGCCCGCGTGCTCCAACTACTGGAGCCCGCGCACCTAGAGCCCATGCTCTGCAACAAGAGAAGCCACCGCAATGAGAAGCCTACTCGCTGTAACTAGAGAAAGCCTGCGTGCAGCAACGAAGACCCAACGTAGCCAATAATAATAAATTTATTAAAAAAAAAAACTATAGGTGATTTGCTTAAGAGACCATACATACACAAGATGTATTTGTGTGTTTCTGCTCCATAGGCTTTTGGTAAAAATTCAACAGTCTTTGAACATCTGCTATGCTCAAGTCATCTTGGGGTTTACAAAGCTGAATGAAACGTGGTCCTTCACGTTTGAGCCTTGGTGTGTTATCTTAAATGGAAGCAGCTGCTTTTTAACAAGAGGGTAACAACCCTAGTTTCATATCAGAAGTACCTGCTGAGCTTGTTAAAAATACATCTGCCCAGGCCCCAGCTCTTAGCTTAGGGAAATTCTGATAATAGTCAGGGCCCATGATGCCTGCAGTTTTAACAACAAGCTCCCCACATGAATCTGATGTACAAACCAGGATGAAGAAACACTGCTTTAAGCTAAGAAAGGACTAACTGCAGGAGTTTAGCCACAAGTAAACCAGGAGGATGCCCTTGAAATCTACAAAGTGAGCAGCTGGCTAAAGTCGTTTATAAGGGTGTTTCTATTTCCACTCCTTCAGAATAGTTACAGTCTGAAGAGCATCCTGTAGAACAGGGTTGGGCCCAATCTTCTCTGTAAAACACCTGGAACAAGAGTGCTGTAGAGGAATAAGATAACTACAGCCAAAGACCATCTTCAAAGTCTTCGCAAACACTCTGTTCTTATTTGTATCTCACACAAAATATGATTATTTGTGTAAATTTTCTCTTTACTAGATTGGAAAGTATTCCAGAGCAAGAGCTCTCTTCTTTCTTTCTCTAGTGAAGGAACACAGTAACCCACACATAATAGCTGTTTGACAGGTGTTTGTTTTGAATTCTTCTCATCCAAATCCTGGGGTCTGACCAGGATATATTTGCATATATCCATAGTGGATATTTATAAATATCCATAAAAGTATATATTTGTTTATAAAACATTTCAGTCGCACAAAAGAATACGTAACATACATACTGAAGAAAGAACAATAATAAAACAAGCACCTATGGACCCACATCCCAGTTTATGACATAGGACATTGCCAATACCCTTGAGGTCTCCTGTTGAACTAGATCCTATCGAACAGCTCCTGAAATTTAAATCGGAATGCGTGCATTCAATCATTGACTGATTGGCTCATTCATTCATTAGCCAAATGTGCCTACTAAGTGTCAGAATCGATGTAGACGAGGTAGTTATTTCTTCTGTTGGAGTGGGAGAGGGGGTTCAAAAGTGACATAAACTCTTTCCACAAGTGTACAGATTGTTTTTGCTGCAAGCGGCCCTAACCCCGCCTGGCCCTCCAGAGCGGCGTGGTTTCTGAGTGTGGACACTTTGAGCAGAAACTACTGGTCCCGGCAGTCCACGGGGCGAATGGGCGGAGCCGGGGCGGGGGCGGGGGCGGGGGCGGGGGCCGGGCGAGAGGGGGCATTGTGTCGGGAGCGCGAGGCTGCATTTGTCTGCTCGAGGTGCTGGCAGAGCGAGCGTCGTGCTCGCCGGCGTTGAGCTGGAAGTGTCAGCGGCGGCCACGGTCCAGGCGGAAGACTGAGTCGGAGCAACCACGCGCCCGCTGGCCGCTATTACTGGCAGGGGGCGGCGTGCCAGCGAAGCAACATGCAGATAGGCGCCCGGCGCCCTGACGACCCCTCCCGAGGAAAGGAGGCCGGGGCGGCGCTGGGGCGGCGGGGAGCATGAGGGAGGCCGGGGGGCGGCTTGGCTCGGAGCGCTGCTAGAGAGCGGCGCGCGCTGCACACTCGCCGGGGCGCAGCGGAGGGCGGGGAGCCGGGCAGGTCGCGCCAGCGCTGGAAGCCGGCCGCCGGGAGCTGTTCTGATTTCCGACGCGGACGCAAGGGGCCCGGAGCAGCCCCTGCCCCCGGTGTGCAGCCAACATGGGCAACGCCGGGAGCATGGATTCACAGCAAACCGATTTCAGGGCGCACAACGTGCCTTTGAAGCTGCCGATGCCCGAGCCAGGTGAACTGGAGGAGCGATTTGCCATCGTGCTGGTGAGTGCGCGGCGGCGGCCGGGAGCAGGGCCCCGGGGCTCCGACCAGGCGGTGCAGCTGACCCCAGCCCCCTCCCCTTTTCCCGGCGCCGGGAGCGAGCCTCCTGTCCCAAGGGGGAGGCTCCCACCTCGCCCATTGTGGCCTCCCCCGCCTCCTCTCCGCCCTCCTCCGAGCCCCCCGCGCTCGGCCTTCTCTGCGTCCCGGGATGGGGCCGGGGGCTCGGGGCTGGCTGCCTGGCGGGTCGGCCCCGAACCCATTGTCTGGCGGGAGAGGCACCTCGCAGCGCGTGTGCCCGGGAGGTGTGGCGTGGGCGTGAAGGGAAGGTGGCGCGGGCCGGGGAGGAGGGGGCGGCGAGCCGCTGAGGCTTTTTGTTTAAGAAAAAAAAATTCGCGCAAACCCCGAGTCCTCGAGGACGTCCAGCGGGCGCCCAGCCCGGGTCCTGAGGGGTGCGGGGCAGATGGGCGCATGTGGCCGGTCGGGGTGCCGCGCCGCGCTGCGCTGTGCGGGAAGGCGAACTTGGAGGCGGACGTCGCGGCTTGGCCGAGGGGAGCTCCCCCAAAAGGGAAAGAGAAGGAAACCCGCGCGTGGCGGTGCGGCACCCTCGTCCCTAAGCGAGGAGGGGGACATCAGGCGAGAGAGAAGCTTCGTCTCGGCGCGTTCCTTTTGGTCTTAAATGTTAAGACCACAAAAATGTGCAGTTTTGCGGGGACGTGTTGCGAGCTGACCTGACTCCAGGGGCGACCCCTCCCCTCCCTTCCCCCAGCACACCCAGCCAAGTCTGACTCCCGAAATCCGCTTCTCCTAGCTTTCCAGCTTCGCAAATCTGAGACATTGAAGACTCCCTTCTTTCTCCCTTTCCTGCTGGGACTAAGTTTCTGGGCCCTTCCCAGCCAGAGCCTGTCAGTGCTGTGAGCTTAGGAGGGTGTGGTGGCCTCCCCCGTCGACCCAGCCAGAGTCTGTACTGCAGTTGGTCCCCAGACTTCGATTTTTAGTGTCCTAGCCTCTTTCAAGCGGTGTTGGGAGGGAAACAGGCAAGATTGGAAGCGTTCCTAATACTTACACTTGTAAGTGTACACTTGTAGCCTCTTCCTAGCTAGTAATCTCTACATTCTACAGTGCTAGGCAGCAAGAGAAACTTGTGCTGAAGTCAGTCGAATTCTGCATCTGTGTGCGGGTTTTGGGCATGTAACCTGACAACTTTGGGAATCGACCAGAGTCTGAACACTGGGACGTTTAAATTGCCTTTCCTCAGGCCTTTAAAAGGGGCTGGTTTGATATGGGGAGTAATGTTCTGGGTGGCAGATTCGCTTTGTGCTCTGTGGAAGAAGAGGCCACAAGCTTTTTCACACCACCTGGAAACTCTGGTGTGGCAGTCGGGAGATAGATGAGGCTGCCTGTCTTGCTTTGCATGGTCTGTGATCTCCCGCAGCTGCTCCCACTGTTGTGCAGAATGAGACACTCTGAAATGAAACAGCATAGGCTTAATTACTTCTCAAGGCAGCCTGGGTGCATACTTGACCTGTCTTTATAGGGACAAACCTTTTTAATTCAAAATCCTCTTCCTACCGGGCAACATAGTTCTTACCTCGTAGCTCTGGGTTTTCTGTGTTTCCATCCATGCTGTGCTGGTGTGTGTGTGTCTGTGTGTGTGTCTGTGTGTGTGTACACTTGAAGTGGGAGGGCCAGTGACACAGGAAAACCAGATAATAACAATAATGCAATTAAATTCTCAACTGGGATAGCACGTTTTGCATGAGCTTTCAGTTACCCTGCTGATTAGTGACACATGGTATGAATTACTCTTTAGAAAAAAAAAGTCCCATCCTTAACATGGTGGGTTTGTGTTACTATTAAGTCTAGAAGTCACAAATTCAGTACGTAGAAATTCATGATTGTATATCACAAGCTCTTTGGGGCAGTGGTTGGTCGTGTGGCTACTTTTACTCTACTGTGTCACCCAAGTACTGGATGCGGTTCCTTTCTTAATTGCTTAGAATATTTTAAACCTTTCAAAACAAATAAACAACAAAACCAAAAAATACCAGGCTGACCTTTTTTGGATTAAAACAAAGCTTTTGGGAAAGTCTCAGCTTGGGGGCCCTCTTGTTAGGGATGCACTTGGACGATTGACTTGGTGTTTCATGTAACACTCCCTGGTCAGCTCCAGCTGCTCTTTGGAGTAAGCTGTAAGAGGAGTTAAAAGGAATCATCTTTATGGGCTGATAGAAGTACAGAGTTATGGTGACTTTTCTTGTGGTCAGTTTTTTTCTAAAGTTGTACATGAAAAGCTCTCAACTGTGCTTTTCTTCATGAATTGCTTAAGAAATAGATCAAACCATTTAATTCTGAAGATCAAGCTTGAAGGACAGATTATAGGTGGTAACGTTTAAAGTATATATATATATATATATATATATATGGAGAAATTCTCTGCCCTGAGACAATGGGAATCCTGTGGGCATTATTGATACTAGTTTCATTTCCTGTATGATACAGATCATATAAGTGTTTGGGGAGGAAAACAGGATAGTAATACTGTACAAGAAAGTATACAAGCACCTCATTGTAAATATGGCTTACATCAATAATTGGGCCATTTCAGGAATGGAAAATAATTCCTCTCACCTCACCAAGCTCTAGATTATATAAAGCATTGGGGAAGAGTAAATAAAAATTTAAATGACAGAAGTCCATCTATTTCTGGAAAATCTTGAGATGAAACTTACTCAGTGACTGTCCCCCACCACCCCCATCGGTCCACATGAGTTAAACCGTATGTATCTAAAAAATTAGTGGGCATGAATGGAAGGATGAGAGAGTAAAAGATTGCTGAATAAAGCCCGCGTGCAGCAATGAAGACCCAATGCAGCCCAAAATACATAAATAAAATAAATTAAAAAAAAAAGATCAGTGGAGGGGGGATAGACTTTAAAAAAAGGTTTTTTTAAGTAGGAAAGAAAATGAGATTTTTGAGTAGAGATTTGAGTTACTGAACTTCCTGTAATTAATGACTAGTAAAAATTGGATCCAAATCTTAGGAGTTTCATTCTCCTGAGGAGTCTTCTCCCTCCCTGAACTTGTCTTCAGCATCATTACAATAGTAACTATAAAACTTATATTTAAGGGAAAAGATTACTGACTCCTTGTATACACTTAACTATTTGCATCCTTGGACCTGCCTGTCAGGTAGAGCTATAAGGTGATATGCCTTGGTGTGTGTAGGATGTTTCTGTTACACTCTTCCATGGAAGTGTTTCATAAATTATAAATTCAATCATCTGCTTCAATCTTTGTTCCTTTAAGTTGTATATATTTTGTGTATTTTACAAGTAATATTTGTCCGTGTTTTTTGGGTCCCACACATTTATAATTATCTAAGTGGCTCTCCATTGTATATGTTAAATATTGTCTAATTGTTGGGAATACACACACACACACACATACTCCCATGTCCTTTATTCTTTTTTTTTTTTTTTTTTTTTTTTTTTGCGGTACGCGGGCCTCTCACTGTTGTGGTCTCTCCCGTTGCGGAGCACAGGCTCCAGACGCGCAGGCTCAGCGGCCATGGCTCACGGACCCAGCCGCTCCGCGGCATGTGGGATCCTCCCGGACCGGGGCACGAACCCGCGTCCCCTGCATCGGCAGGCGGACTCTCAACCACTGTGCCACCAGGAAAGCCCCATGTCGTTTATTCTTAAAGATGATGCTATGAAGGTGATTTTGGGTGTGGTGAACAATTGATGGTCTTTGTCCAAGAATACCTCTTTGGACGTTAGATGCTCTGTATATTGCTCACTAATTTTTGGCTTGCAGTCACTGTTTACAATTTAAAATGTAAGCCCCTCAATCCCGTTGTCAAGGAGCTGTCCTAAGGATCCTTTCTGAGTTTCAGAGGAAGATAATTGTAAGCCCCCCATCCTGGCTGCCATATCTGTGTGATAGCAGATGTCAGGCTGCTCTGCAAACAGATTAAAAAAGATTAGGAAGTGATGGTTTAGGGCCAGTAGTATCTTATGTTTAACACCAGGAACTACTTTCGTGTTTGATTAATTTGAGTCAGTTTCCTTTTCAGTTTTTTTTTCTTGCCCTGAGGTTGAATGTAGTCACTGTACTTAGGAAAAA
Source organism: Tursiops truncatus (assembly GCF_011762595.2). Taxonomy (NCBI): domain Eukaryota; kingdom Metazoa; phylum Chordata; class Mammalia; order Artiodactyla; family Delphinidae; genus Tursiops; species Tursiops truncatus. The sequence continues at coordinate 77,895,915 of NC_047040.1, read as the reverse complement.
GTGGGAACATTTTCTGAGCATCTACTATGAGTATGCCCTATGCTTCCATGTTCTCATTTAATCCTCACAGTAACTCCAGCTATCAGTAACATTATAGATGAGGAAATAAAGATTCCCTAAGTTGCCTCAGGCCATGCAGTTATTAGATAACCAGTCTAGGGTTTTTAGCCAGATTTGGAGATCTCCTCCCCTTCCCCCCACCCGCCCCCATTATATTATGCTTCCTTAGGCTTAGAACTGGAAAGAAAGACTGAAAGAAAAAAAAAGGTCTGGAACTAGCAATAAAGCTGTTAAAAAAAAATCTAAATGTGGTAAGTGCAAGTTTCAAACTATAAAGCTGGCAGAAATTTCTTCGAAGCGACCCAAGTGCACTGTACTGTTTCTCTTTAGTTGACATCTGTTTTGGCATCTTCGCTGTGCTGTTCTATTTTCAGGCATGGAGTTAAATATTGATTTGGTCCAAAAGTGTACTCTTCAGTTTTTCCTTTCAAGGCAGTCTTGAACTACCTTGGTTGGGAAGTCCAGGTTTTCCACATCAGAGGGGAGAGACAACCCATCCGTATAGTACACAAGCTCCAAATGTAATTACTTGTGAAAAGGACGAGGAAGGTCAAGTTTTAACATTTAAATCTATTTCCCTCTGCAAGGGGTTGTTCCCTTTCAACCATTTCCAAGGAGAGCCTTTGCCATGAAGTCTGCTGAGCAGTTGGATGGGTAGGTGTGTAGTGAGGCCATCATCAGATGCATGCTGATTTGTTTTCTCACTTTTCTCCAGCTGAGAGGGAAGGGAGATGGAGAAGGGGGATGGATGGAGTGTTGCGCTTTGAGCTGTTACAGTCTCATCTAGGCAGTAACCCCTGAGTTGTTTTATTCTCCAGAGTGGGAATATGTGCTTAGGGCGGTGCCTTTCATCATTATCAGGGTGCATTTCCCCCCTAATAATACCAATAAAAAGTGTGAAGATACATTTGGGTATTTAGGATATAAGATGATCAAAGGCTATTCTCTGAATTGCAAATGCTTGGCTCCATTGAGAGACAGGCAGCCCTGTAAACAGATGAGATGCGGGGGAGAGAAGGTATGCATGCCCTTAAGTGATAAGAATTACTTTCACTTGTGGCCTTTCATTTAGCAAACAGCATTGACTCCAGGAGCAGGAGACCTAGTTTCTAGAATCATAATCTGCATCAACTTGGGCAACTCTTTCCTGTGATCCTCGGTTTTCTTCCTCTGTAAATGGGAATACAGTTTGATAGAACTGTTAGGATAGTCATGAGATTTTTGAAATCATAGCACTTGGAAGTGTAAAACTTCTGGAACGTGATATATTGTGAGCCATTAGCCGACTTCTCATTTTGAAGATGTTTTGTGTAGAAAAGTATGTAGCTATATTCTGTCTGATCTAGAGAGTAGAATTTCCAGGGTCAGTGACTGAAAGTCGCATAAGCATAAGGAAAAGTGTTCTAATATTCAGAGTTGTCAAAAAATGGAGACTGAGCTTTCCGTTAGAGTTGCTTAAACAGAAGTTGTATGAAAAATGCTGATAATTGGAAGGTCTTTCTAAGCCCAGGCTCCAGCAAGTTCATGGCTTGCACGGTGCCTTTCTTGAGGTGAGTCTGCCACATGCAGGTTTTGGAAAAAGAGTTATAAAGAGTTATAGCACCTGAGAATGGGGAAGGGTCTACTTGGAGGCTCCTCCTGGGCTCAAAGAAGAGAAAAAGTAGTGTAGGCTCATGCTTGTTCTGGAAATTTATTCGACTTTACAAAAACTGTTGCCTGAAGGGCTTGGTCTTCATGAACTGTGCTCTTCTTTTCATCCTTAGGGCTTGGGGAATAAGGACAAGGTGAAGTGGGCTCCCTGGCCCTTGTATCTGAGCAAGTAACACACAAACAAGTGGCTAATTAAAGAGGCACTGATTCCAGAAGACACTCTCTCCATTGCAAGAGAGCAGTGGTACCTGGACTCCTCTTAGAAACAAGGCAGTGAATCCCTATAAAAGAACAGACTGGAATTGCTTAGAAGGGAGGGTGGGTTCCCAGCTGTGCAGCTGCTTGGTGGACCCGCTCTTGCAGAGTGGCTCTTCCACTCTACAGTGGGGGACCTTTCCTACCTTCCTCCATTGCAGGAAGTATATCTGTAGACTTCGGGGACGTGGTTTCTGTAGACAGGCTCATGCACCTTCTTGGTTCTCACCTACTTGAACACTGCAGGCAGAGGTAACTCATCTCTTGTCTTCCCTTTAAGATGGTGTCTGCTCAGACTGCAGGGTGATCTTCCCTCCCCAGTCACTGCATCCTCTTCTCCAACACCCCTTACCGCCTCCCCCGACCCCATCCTTTCAGCACAACACCAAGGACTATGCAGTTTCTGGTGTATACAATTTGGAAGGGATGTCTAGGGAAGAGCTGGTAGGTCAGACAGCTGTTTCATGAACTGTGATTCAACCGAGGCCCACAAATGTGGACCAGGATGGCTCAGAATCCCTAAATTGGGAAACACTAACTCCCTACTTGGAGGTATGGTGGTATATGTTGTAAACAGATAGCAGTGCACTTTCTTTTCACACTCTTAAAAAACTGACCAAGGAAACATGACCAGTGGCATCAGAGCTCATGGTCTGGCCCCTTATCACAAACTTTTTATAGTTTCTAGGGCACAGCAAAGCTGTTCCCCTGGTCACATCTTCAGCATTCTTGCGCCGCCTGGAACTGACTTCAGTGACTCTTATTTCACATGTAACCTTAGTCCACTTTTGTTCTTTGCTGAAGAAGCTTTGTTGCATTGATAAGCTGCTGCATCCATCACCACAGAAGCTGAAAACTTTGAGGTGTTTACACCTTGCTATCGCAGGGGTAATCTCCCTTGATTGACTTCCATATGGTAGATGGTACCGCCTGGCCTGGTTTATCCTAAAAACTGGTTGGCTTTGGGAAAGGTGTCAAGTCGTTCACACTTTGGCCCCTTGCCCGGTGCTGGTCAGTCACCTATCTCAGGTCCTGCCTTGAGTTGAGGATTTGCTCAGGAACCTGCCTTCTCTTTTGTTTTTCTTTTTCCCGTGGAAGTTTGGCTGAGCACTTTATTCAGGTAGGTGACGAAGGGATTGACAGGCTAAAGTGGTGCTTCTCAAACTGGGCTGCATATCAGCATCACCTGGAACCCTCAAAAACAGATGTTTGGGTCCCACTCCCAGGGATTCTGATAAGTTTGTTTGGAGTGTGACCTGGGCATCAGGATATTTTAAGGCTCCTTAGGAGATGTGAGCAAGCAGCCATGATTCAGAAGCCACGTGCTAGAGCAGTTTTTCCCCTTTCCCTACCTGCCCCAAAGACCAAGCATAAGAGTTAAAACCACAGGGCTTCCCTGGTGGCGCAGTGGTTGAGAGTCTGCCTGCCGATGCAGGGGACGCGGGTTCGTGCCCCGGTCCGGGAAGATCCCACATGCCGCGGAGCGGCTGGGCCCGTGAGCCATGGCCGCTGAGCCTGCGCGTCTGGAGCCTGTTGCTCCTCATCGGGAGAGGCCACAACAGTGAGAGGCCCGCGTACGGCAAAAAAAAAAAAAAAAAAAAGTTAAAACCACAGCAAAAATTTAGAGAAATTAAGCAAAGTTGAGAAGGGTTAAAAAAAAAAAAAAAAAAAAAAAGCTCTTAAAGACATTTGATCCAACCAAAAGCACCAAGATGAGAAATACGGAAGAGATGGATCAAAGCCTGTTGAATGTTAGATTTATTTAACTATGCATTTAAGAAATGACCATAATGAAAATTTGCAGAGGAAATTCTACATATTATAGCTAAAGAGTGATCAGTGACCCTGAAGTGTACTTCTGGGGCAGAACAATCAATAAATCACTTGTATTTTTGCTTAGGCCTCTATTCTCAAGCCTAACTGTTTGTTGGTTCAGTGCAGGCCTTTTGCTTTGATCTCTGGTTTTACCACTTACAAAGACTCATGAGCTTGGCTTCCCCGAGTGAAATTCAAATACACTTGTGAAATGTAAACAACATTCATTTATTAAGAATCCTATAATCAAGGCAAATTGGCATGCTTATATGAGCAATTAGCTTTGAGAATAGAAAGATAAATAGGTTGCTAGGTCAAGAATGAGCTGCTTGTTCTCAGTGCAAGACTCTGGTTATTCCTTTAATAGTTATAAGCAAATAGACATTCCCCTTATTCATAATCTTTAACATTTGTGGTTTGGGGTTAGAGGAACAGCGTATGTGGTTTTCTGAACAGAGAGGATAGCAGCAATTGTCTCATTTTCGTGTAGAAATATAAATCTTTCCAGGAAATGTAGGTAGTTGGTTTATGAGCAGATGAAACTTTCTAGTAATTGGGACAGGGCAAAAGAAGGCATGGATTTAGATGGGAATATTAAAGAATAATGGAGTTTTACTTTGGTGGGGAAGGTTAAGAAGATGACTTTTACAGTGGCAGAAAGATTGAAAATAATCTCATCTGCCTTCAGCGAACAATGATCTTGTGTGTGTGTGTGTGTGTGTGTGTGTGTGTGTGTATAGAAGGAAGCCTTAGGATAACTAATAGTAGGAGAAGTTGGATAGAACATGATTGGACCTGCACCATGGCAACATTGCTCTGTGAGTTCAGTACCACTAAATGTCTTATTTGTGAAAGCTGGGGAACCTGCATGGAAAGGTGATGAATCATGTGAATAGCTTTGTAGGTCCCTTTGAGTTCTGGCCCTCTCAGTCCCCAGTATGGTCAGCCTTATGGTTCTTCTAAGGAAGCTTTTCCTCTTTAGTGACAATGTTGACTAATTAGGATTCTTTATCCCCAAGGATTTCTGCCTGATGAACCTAGGAAGCCAATTCAGTCCAGATGTCTTGGGACTAGGATGCTATAAACTTGGAAGTGGTGATTCCCCAGGCCTAACACAAAATCATGATTCTGTTGCCAACTAATCAGGCCATCTAGATGCAAACCTAGAGAGACCATTTAGAACTGTGTGGCCTCCTGGGTTTGTGGAACCATTCAGCCTGCCAGTGTTCAGCTGCTTCAGTGTCCTTTCACTGCAAAAGTTTTGAGTCTCGGGATAGGCATTTATTTGGATTAGAAATCTTCAGATCACCTGTGAATTTACCAGGTCGTGGTCTTCATTTAATGGAGTAATTCTTTAACATTAGACATCTATATTTTCTTTCACCAATGATTGTCAAAAGTTCCCTTAATTTTTCTATCGATAATGGAGAAATTAAAAAATTCCTCTTTTTGTTGTTCTCTGGGATGATATCTCCTAATCATCCTTAAAGTTGTTTTAATTGACAAATAATATACAAACAGAAATGGGCCTGTATCGTAAGTGTACAGCCTGATGGACTCTCACAGCCTGAACACACTGCTGTAACCAGCCCTGAGTTCAGGAATCGGAATCTCAGTCTCCCTGTTTTTCTTTAAACATGGGTTCACTTGGCTCCTTGCCTCCCCAGCTGCACTTACTTTCCAAGTGGCCCGACTTACGTGGAAGAAAATAGGCCACAGGATTGTGCCTTGTGGTCTGATTCTAAATGATTCTAACCGTGAGGTTTCCACCACTTCCTTCCAGAGATTTCCTCAGTCCGAGGAGGCCTAACCGTTAGGAAATATTGACATTACAGCAGGATACCGCTGCTTTTAGTTACATCATCATTGATAACCCTAATGGTATTTTTTTTGTATTTGTAGAGTATCTCTGTTTTTCATAATAGTGAGAAGAACATATTTTGATTTGTATTCCTAGAATAAAGCATGAAGCAGGGAGAGATTTCCACAGTTGACAATGAGCATCGGCCCTTTTGCATTTCAGTACTTGGCATTGGGCACAGGTTTTGTGTATTCCCTTTTACACCTAAGTTTCAGCCTTTAGGTTTTGTCACCTTGATGATTCTTTTGAAATATTAAAAAGTATAAGATTGGGCTTCCCTGGTGGCGCAGTGGTTGAGAGTCCGCCTGCCGACGCAGGGGATGCGGGTTCATGCCCCGGTCTGGGAAGATCCCACATGCTGCAGAGCAGCTGGGCCCGTGAGCCGTGGCCGCTGAGCCTGCGCGTCTGGAGCGTGTGCTCCGCAACGGGAGAGGCCACAACAGTGAGAGGCCCACGTACCACAAAACAACAACAACAACAAAAAAAAGTTTGCCAAGCCCTTGTCTAAAAGTATATATGTACTATATGAAAAAGGATTAAGAATATGGAAAAATAAAGTTGATTTTAAAAAATAATAAAAATAAAAAGTATAAGATTGTAAATTTCATCTTCTGGTTCCATTGTCCCATCAAAGTCCTGTTACATTACTGCAGATGTCGATCCAGTTTGAGAGGCTCTTTGGCTGTGTTTGTTGTTAATGGTTTACCTTCCATTGTCTCCTCTGTAACTTCTGTACACCCCCCTACCCTCCACCTGCTTTCTCATTGAAGCCGTCCACAGTCTGGCCAGACCCATCTTCTTTTCTGTTTCCTTCCTATGCCCAGACGTGGAGATTGCTTTATCTCTGTCCACAGAGCAGGCTTGTACTTGCCCTCCACTATGCCTTTTCTCACGTGATTCTCTTACATATGATGTGCTCTCTTGGTTTCTCTGCTTATTGAACTTATATCCAGCCTTCAAGGCTCTTCTGAAATCCCACTTTTTTCTTGTGTCCTTGCAGACCCGCATCAGCTTGGGGGAGGTGGGGAAAACGACTCTTCTTTGATCTCTTTATAGTATGAATTATTTCTCTTACTCATGAGGCCCTGGATTAAATATCACCTTGTGCGAGGTGTGACTGTAAAATAAGGGGATGCTTTTATGTATCGCTTTGTAGTCACTCCTTACACTGTCAGCCATCTGTTTTGTCCCTGTTTTATTTGCCAGTTTGCACTGTGGGCTCCTGCAAGGTAAGGATCACACCTTAAAGGCCCTGGAAGCTTCTCCTTATCCAGCACAGTGCTTGGCCCAGGGACGATCTTAGTAGATAATTAATGACTTGATCAGAGAATGGTGCCCCCTGAAACAGGCCCGGGAATTGAGTAGCTGCTCCAAGAACCTATCTAACTGGCCATTCTGGGCTGACTGTGAATTGCACATAGCTTGCCTTTGTGTTGAAATGACACTTTGTCGCAGTTTGCCACTCACCTTGGTATTCCCCCTATCACTTGACTTTAGTAGGTGCCCAAGAACACTAAGCATTCAGAGATGATAAGTTGGAATCGTGCTATTGCCTGACTCCTTATGGAAAACTGGTGAATTAGGAGAAGAGGGGGAGGGCAGTAGAAGTGGCCAAAGGAAATTCGTGGTTTTTCACTGTCACTAGGCCAGATTGGTGCGTCATGATGTGCTGTCATCAAGTGAGTGAGTGGTAGCACTGTACCATGGGACTCTAGAGTAAAACATCCTTCATGACAGTCCCTTTGTTATTGGGAGTGAGGCAGGTTTCAGTGAACAGCATTCCTTATTTTGGCATTTTAGTGCTTTGCTGTTTGCAAAGTGCTTGCAAATGATCTTTTGTGATTCTAAGAGTTCTTAATAAATGAGGCAAATAGGGTCTGAAGGTATGTGGCTTGAAGTTACAGAAGAAGGTGGTGAGGTTGGTGAGCCCATCCTAGGTCCTCGGTCACTAAAACTCCAGGGACATTCCAGTGTCAAATAAGACACTGTTCATGTTTTCTGTGCTTTATAAGCATTATCTTTGCTCTTGGCCACCCTCGGAGGAAGATACTATCTTCCTTTTCCAAATGAGGCGGTGGGGCTCAGAGGGGTAAGGTAGCTGCTCCCAAAGTATGGAGGCAGGATTTGAATCCTGGCCTGTCCGATGAGAGAACTCACTTGTTTCTTCTGCACTGTGTATACTTTCAAGTTATAAGATGTCATTAAATGTTGGCTTTTTGTTCTTTGTTCTTCATGTACCCTCTAGACTAAATTCATTCACACAATGACTGTCCATTGTGAGTATTGCATCAGTATAGTGATAGATGTACCAAACTCTGAGGGTTCAGAGAGAAAGTGTCATTTGTGTATTTTGAGTGTTCAGAAACAGCTTCCTTGGAATAGGAACTAGAGCGATGCCAGCTTGGTCCCAGTCACTGCTAGACTGCACATTTTATTCTATATTGTACAGTTTTACTCACTTGTCACTGCTTAACAAGGGCTTATACTTTAATCAAACAGTCCAGAAATGTTTATCTAGCGGTTACTATGTGCCAGGCAGTGTCATGGGCACTGGAGGATGTGGTGCTGCATGAGGCCCACCAGTCACCTGCCCTCGAGGAGCTTACATTCCAGCGGTGGGAGGGAGTCGGGTTGGGGGGGGGAGGCAGAGCCAGACATGAAATGGACCTGGATTTCCAACGCTGGCAAGTGCTGTGAGGAGAATAAAATAGGACAGTGTGAGGTGATGGCTCTCATTTAAGATCTGAGTGATGGTGAGCAGGCAGGTAAGAGCCCTCAAGCAGGAGTTACCAGGGCTTGATTTGTTTCTCCCCTGCTGGGCCAGGATGGGATTCCTTGGTCCCCGGAGCAACTGAAGGGAACAGCAAGGGGGATGTCCTCAGCCCCGAAGGCTTCGGACTTCACCTCTGGGGAAGGCTGGAGGAGGCTGGGACCAGGGGTGCAGGAGTCTGTTTCCTTTGTCATAGCAGAGCTGTTTCTTGTAAGTGACTCTGTGTAGTCACATCTCTGCCACTTGTTGAATTCAAAAGATTTTTAGCAAATTGCAGTCTTGTCGCTGTTCTGGACCCGTGAGACATCCAATTGGGGAATGGAGTATTTGATTAGTGTAGCAGTGCCCTTCTAAGTAAAGGCTCTCTGAAGGCATCCAGTACTTGGAATGCCCTTTTTATCTACTTGAAGCCATTGGTTGAAAAGACACTTCTTTGTTATAACTGCTACTAGCTTGTTGCTCAGATCGTTCCCCTTTTTCTTTCTTTCCTTAATTTTTTTTTTTAATTTTAAGGGGCATATGGGAATTTTATATAGAGGTTTGAATCCGAGGTTAAGGATAAGATAAAAGTTGGTTTAGATAAAATTATCCCTGAAGTCCCTTAAGTTGCTCACAAAGGTGCAGTATGCACAATTCTGGATGAACAACCCTGGAAAGTAAGTCTTAGGCGTGTTAAAGTTTAAAAACCTCTGAGCTTGACTAAAGGAGCAGCCACAGAAGAAAAGTCTCTGTGCAGATGTCAGGATATCCCGACCATTTGGCTCTCAAACCTCCAGCAGTGACCGGAAAATGGGTGGGAACACTACCTTCTTCTTGCCTTAGATTTACTCCATTCAGTATCACATTAAGCCTTTTAATACATATCACTGAATTTGTTTCTTGCGAGGATCTAAAGGCAGGCCTCAAGTTAAATGTGGGTTGGATGCACAGACAGCAGTAGTAACAGTAGAGGTCACTTATTGTGCATTTCTTTAATCATTTCCGTAAACACGAAAGGTGACTCAGGACACCTGAAAGGTAGGGATCGTCCCTGTTTCATCTAAGAGAAACTCAGGATTCCAGAAGTATAAAGGAGCTTGCCTCAGGACACACATTTCTAGGAGGTACTGGAGCTGAAAATCAAACTTTACTGACTCTAAAGCTATGCACCTAACACATTGTTTTGACTCTCAGCTAGGAAAACACAATACAAATATGATACGTATAAACATAGTGGTTCAGAGTAAATTGAAAGCCCTGTGAGGATAAGTTCAGTAACTTTTCAGGCTCTTTTAATTTTGTTCATATATACCCAGAACCAACAGTAACTATATGTCCTTCCAAAAAAAAAAAAAAATTGAAGATAAAATAAGAACTGGATGAATAAGCCACTGTCCACTGTTGAAATAGTAGAGGCCAACCAAGTAAGCTTGTGATCAAATTGGCTTTTTCTAATAACAGTTGTCCTCTGAAGGCTTTCTGAAGGCTCTCTTTCAGACAACTGTCTCTGAACCTTTGTTTTTTTTAAAAAAATGTCCCTAGTAAAATGGCTGTGTTGTTACAGCTTGAAGGCTGTGGAATAAGCCTTTTGATCAGCCCTCAGTGATAACCCACAGACTTGGACTTCCTTGTGAGGGAACAACCTTATTATCTTGTATTGGTAGGCTTTATGTTGGGGGGTTGCTTATTTTTAATAAACGGAGCCCATGCAATCCCATTCATTCGTTCAACAAATGTTTTGTTTGGGTGTGTGCTCTAAGCCAGGCACTGTTAAGATGCTGGGACACAAAGGTGCATGAAACATCATCTCTGCCTTTGAGGATTAACTGCCGAGTGGGAGAGATAGGCAAGAAAATGAAAATAATAGCCTTTTTAAAAAGCATTTATCATATACGTATGTGCTATGTATATAATGGGCTATAGAAGGGTATGTTAAGGTTAGTCTTGTAACGTTTCAGGTAAGCTGATAAATCTTGACAAGTTAATTAATATGGCCCAAAGTCGTAATTCATAAAGTACAGACAAAATGAATTCTGTTCTGTGCCTGAATGCTTAAAGATTCAGGTGTGTGTAAGCGTGCCAACCACTTGGAAGAATCTGGTAAAAAGTCCTAATTCCCAGGGACAACCTTTAAGGTGGTAGAGGATTCTACTCTGAAGAGCAATAGACTAGGAGTCTTCCTCCTCTCGGTTGCAAGTGTTGGAAACCAAGGAAATGTCCACTACACTCGCTTTGCTAGAAAGTTGGCAGCCTTCTCTATAAAGCTTATCGTAGGAAGGGATGGCATTGGACCATCAGGACCTAGAATTGGGCATTTAACTGAACTGTTAAAAAAAGGCTTAGTTTAAAAAGCGCTTGTTTCCGAGCATAGGCTCTGGGATGAGACCTGAGTTGGAATCAGGATTTTGCTGCTTACTGGTTGGGTGACCTTTCTAAGCCTGGGTAGACACGCATGTTGTATGAGCTCCAGACCTACCTCTTTGGATTGTTGTGAATATTAAGTGATATTGCTTAGTCCGGTAAAGTTGTGGCCCTCAGGGACACACTTCTCAAAAAGTGGTGGCTCTGATTACTTTGTACCCTTTTAATCTGCCTTTATTAAAGCCCTGACTTGAGGGGCTAGGCTGTGGACTCTAACAGGGCTCCTGTGAATCTCACAGATAACTTTAGTGAAATCCTTATCAGCCACAAATGTGAAGAGCACCTGGAATTGAACTGATGATGGCTTACGTTGGCTTTTCCGCCTTAGATTGCACTTACTGACCTTCTTTCACAAATGAATGTTTCCAAAGGTCTGCTCCATTGGTGTGCAGCCTCTGCTTGGGTGTTTTATCCTGACTCCTGTATGTTTTGTCCTATCTAGGAAAAAAAAGCCTGTTGTTTCAGGGCATTGGATTGTTCCATTTCAGAGCCAGGGGAGGTGTTAGCATCTTCATAATTGGGGCAGAGGACCAACATGCAGTGTACTATAGTGTGACCACTAGGCAGCTAGTTCAGATGAGAAGATATGTTCAAGATCGTGACCATCTGGGCCTTGAAGAAACTGCAGTTGATGTTTTGAAGGCTCCAGCTTCAATCTGGGATGGATGGAGTCATTCGGACTTTATTCTGATTCCAGTAGTGGCAAAAAAAAGGATTTGTGTAACTTGTGTAGATGGCCTTCTGTTTGAGATAAGAGCATTGTCCAATAAAAGTTGTGTCCTTGTTTCAAATCGAGAATACAGTGCCACCTGACTCCATCTAGGAAACAAAGTTGTAAGTCATTACGCGTTGCATTACCCCCGTAACCCCTTGCTGTATTTTTTCTCTAGAAGGTTCCTTATTATCTATTTGATTATCTATTATCTACACAGTAAATCTTGCTGAATCAGACAGAGCTTATGAAACTGAGGCCAGTCCCAAACCAGATCAATATACTACCACCATCCTGGAATGAGAGCCTAGAATTTTCTGAAGATGCTTTTACACATTTTTCTTTCTTCCTCGCTTTCCAGTGAGGAAAATTGCTCTTTTTCTCTCAGCTGATAAATGTCACTTTTGCCCTAAATTTTATAGTGGTATTCTACTTTTTAAAGTTACCGAGATAAAAGAATATTTGAAAGAACTGTCAGACTAGTATGATAACATTGTCTGTGTTCCCAGACCCTTGAGGGTTCTTAAGTCTCGTGGGCTGAAGCTATGTGCGTATTTTTCTTGGTGGCCTATTTCCATATCAAATAGGCTTAAGTTTTGGATTTTAGTAATGAAAGTATGAACCCAATCTGTCAGGCTTCTTATGCCATTTATTGTAGCCCTTAGTCAGCTTAGGATTGCATGAAAGGAAGTAATAAGCCAACTTTAAGAAGGTCCAGATGAAAAGGATTATAACATGGTACAAAAATATTAGCATGCCCGGCCTAGCCATGTGACTCATTCCTTTTCGAGTATCCACTTTGACAGCTTTTTTGAATTATGCATCAGTCACCATGTTGGTATTTTTGGCAGAGTGCTAGACTTTAGCCTAAGGTTCGTAATGGTAACTGCCAAAAGTGAACAAAGAGGAAAATTATAAATGAAACATAATAGCATCACAAACGTTTATTTTTTTCTTGAGCAGAAACAAAATTGGGAGTTAGATGATGTCTTGTCCATCACCCCCCAAGAAAACCACTGCTTTATCCCAATGAAAATAAGACTCTGATGGGTCATCCCCAGTCTTTGGCTATTGCAACTGTGCTTCTTATGATAGTTTCCATTCAAGAGTTTTCCTTCCCAGGTCCTCTCCCCTACGCTAGGAATCATTCTTTTAGGGCTTAAGGTTTTTCTCCTGATGTCCTGGTGACTAAGCTTGCTTTGGGATTGTTCCACCCTGGACTGCATGTCGTCCTTCTGGGAAGAAACTCCGTGCACTTCAAAGGAGCAGCAGATACACAGGGTGTATCCAGAAATAAAACTCTGACCCTTTGTCTCTCTCCTTTTCATCTCTGTCTCTTACAGGCATCCTTTCCTTCTGTGCAAACAGACCCTTGTAATCGTTGTCGTCTATCCTGCTGTTAAGTGGTTTGCATCACTGCTCCAAATATGTGCTGCAGTTTCATGCAGAAATCTCCTTCCACGCAGTTTAATGCTGTGCGGTGCATGTGTACTTTGCAGCATGTGTACTTCACTATGAGAAATAGTCCAAATGGGTATGTTCTTAATGAAATAGTCCCAACATTACTGAATAGTAGGATGAAATACCCAAAGACCTAAAGAAATACAGTCCAAGCTTCTCTCTCCTCATCTCCTTCCTTCCCTCTTCAGAGGACACATACCGTGAATTGGCATGTGTCCTTCCTATGCACATTTGGCAAAAATAAATTCCAGTTGTTTGAATTTATGGAAATGGTATCATAACCCATGTGTCCTTTTGAATCTTTATGCATTTGGTTGGAGAAGTATTCATGTTGATGCATGTAGCTCTAGGTCAATTAACTTTTGAGTCATATTCATTGAATGAATGTACCATAAATTATTTACTGTTGGTCCTCCTTATTCGGGGATTCTAGATTTAAAAGTTTGCCTATTTGATAAACATTTATAATCCCAAAGTCAGCACTGTGGCACTTTTGTGGTCATTCATGGATCACAGGGTGGTGAAAAATTTGAGTCACCCGATGAGCAATTTCCCTGCTGAGGTTGAACAGTTGACGTTCTGCTTCTTGTTTTTGCTGTCTGTCTGCAAGTGTCCTTTCGAGTTCTGTTTAGTGCCACGTTTTTCACATTTTTGTGTGTTTTGTTGGTGATTTTGCTGTGTAAAATGTCCTCCAACCGGAGTGCTGGTGTTCCTGGTCTAGTGTTCCTGAGCACAAGCAGACTGAAGTGTGCTTATGGAGAAAGTATGCTTGTTGGATAAGCTCTGTTCAGTCATGACTTAGAGAGCTGTTGGGTTGAGTTCAATGGTAATGAATCAACAATATATATTACGGTAACTTTAAACAGAAACGCATGTAACAGTTTTATGTATTGATGTGACCAGAGGCTCACAGAAACCTAACCAGTGGTAGGACAGAAACCTAACCCCCTGTAGGATGTACAGGGGACCATCTTGGCTTCAGTACTGAATTTCCAATTCATCTTTGATTTTGGTGGGAGGAATTCTTAATATCCTGCTATTTTTATCACCATTTCCAAAGCCCTTGAATAGTTTTGGAAGAAGGGGAAAACTTGTGGAGTCTGTTTGACCTTGTTTATTTGCTCAAGTGAGGATTTCACTCCTTCTACAAGAGTTGCAATGATAATTTTTACCACTGTTTGAGGGCTTTCTATGGGCCAAGCCCTCTGTGAGTGCTCCATGTGTATTTCTGAGAATAATCCTGTGGTATTTTAATAATTTACCTAATAAATGATTGAGCATGATTTGAACTAGGCACTCTTGTCTCCACAGCACACATTCAGCTATTCTGCTATGTACGCTCTTGGTGAAGATGGAGGGTTAGGGGTGAGGATGGAGTGGGCCTGGAGTAGATATTACTTAGGAAGGTGCCATCCCGCAATAACAAGCTGCAGGCGGTGAACCCAAAGGACTGCTTATTGAAAAGGAATGCCACTATTTGTGTTAATTTCTCATTATCAGTAAGAAGAAGCTGCAACTAACGCATAGTGAAGGGGGTTCTATAAGCCACCAATAGCATCACCATTCTTCAGAGAGATCTCACTTGTTCCTAGGAAGGCAAATGAACTGAATGAGATTCAGTTCACAGTAAGGTGAATGAGAACAACTGATGTCATTTCTTAGAATCAGTGACTTTTTTCTTATTAATAAATCATCTATACGTTATCTTCTAGAAGTAAATGTTCATGGCCGACTCTGAAAGAGTTAAGTTTATTCTTTGAATCATTGTCTTTCTAACTTTTGACTGCAACTGAAGCTACAATACATTTTACATTCATGACCTAATATATACAAGTTCTATAAATCCAAATAAAAAAACAGTTCCATAAAAGAATACTTATCTTTACTAAATAGATTGTACTCCAGTTTTTATACCACTCTATTCTTTTGAAACATGGTTGTCTTATTTTAGATGGAAAAGATCTGTTATGTGATAATTAAATTCCAGAAATCGTTTGTAATACAATACTGAAGCAACCTGGTCAGGTATCATTTAACCTCCTTACCTCATTAAAGCCCACACCGAAGAAATTGTTTGCTCTTCAGATTTGATCTTTAGTCTCTTCCTTAGGTCCTTGATGAGTTGCCAATATCTATTCCTTGTGGTTATGCTGAGATTGGAAACATTTGCTTTATAAAATTTTTGACTGCATAATAAACAGTGGAGAAGAATTAAGACTCAAGAGGCTATTGAGAAGAGCCCTTAATTTTAGCAGGTATGTTAATATCTTTGGATCTATAGCCTCATTTTTTCCCCCTAGAAATACATGTCTCTGGAAAATACTGTACTTACAAAGTAAAAGAAACAGTTTTTATTCTGATAACTTCTGATATATGTCTCCTAGTTTTGCATATGTGATGGGAATCTGGATAATGATAACACAGTTGTGCACATTTTTGTTTGAAATTTAGCTTGATATCTTCAACTTAATTTTAAGTCAGTGAAATGCTTCCCCTAAAATAAAAATGAAAAACCAAAATCACATGTCAGCCTTTTGGGGTGTCTGTGCTGAATTGTTTGTAGGTGATTTCTGGAGCTATATTTTTTGCTTTCTTTCAAGTATGCTTTTAAAGTTTCTGATAACTTTATAGATAATTGTCCTCATTTATTACGTCTGTGTTGCTATTCACATCTGCTCCTCTTGACTTCAGTAGGAAAATATATCATAATGGAAGGTGCTTTGATATTTTGTTTCTCTATGCCTAAATTTTACATTTGTAGATCTCACAAGGTAGCACCATTCTCAAAAAATCATTACCTTTCCTGGGTTTCTGTTTCACAGTTTAACTATGGGGGCTGGAGACTTAAACCCAGGGATTTTAATCCCAGCTATGCCAGCCACATCCCTAACATCTCCTGTATTTAATTTAACTTCATCATCTGCAAGCAGAAATATATACTGCTCTTAGCATCTCAGAGCATTGATGTGGGATAAATTTTGCAAAGAGCTCGGGTAGAAGGAAATTCTTTTATATGCAATCAAGTGGAGAGAGGAATTACATTCAAAGTCTTGTTACTGTAACATTATCAAATAGAACATAACAGTTTACATTCAATGTGAATGCTAAACACGTTTAAAAGTAATTTTTTTCTACTAATGCAAATAATACATTCTCATGTGGAAGATTAGGAAATGCAGTTTATAAACCAATATAAACATTTCTAATTCCATTGCCCAGAGATAAGCACTATTAACTACTTCGGTGTGTATTGTTCCAGTATGGTTTGTTTTCTTGTGTGCATCCACATCGTGAACATCTTTTCTTTACTTAGAATTTCTGTGTGCTTGCAAACTGTTACAGTGCTAGGCATTTCACAGTTTATTTAACTAGTTGCTTATTGTTTGAGTCTCAGGACGGTCTGTCTCTGTCTCTCTTAAATTCCACTCATTGTATGGTATGTGATGAATATCCATGTAGCTGAGTCTGGGCATACATTCTAAATCATTTCCTTAGGATGATGTTGAATACAGTTTAAAGAGGCAGTTCAGAGTGTTAAAAATAAAAGGGGCATTAGGAGAATTAGATTTGACTTTCAACTTTGCCACTAATTGTTGCTGTAACCTTTAAATCACTTTCTTTCCTGGGCTTCATTTTCTTTCTCAGTAGCAGGTAAAATGAGCTAACTCCGGAAGGGAATTTTAATTCTGACTGCAGTCATTTGGGATATTTTACAGCAAAGGAAACTAGGACTAAAATGGACTCCAGTGTCTCTGCTTCTAATGAATTCTGTTTGGTGGTTTACTCTTTTTTTTTTTTTTTTAAGTGATATAGGAGGTACTGAGCAGCCTGTGGTGCTTTGAGTCATAATCTTCAATAATTGATTATGATCAATTGTGTCTGAAGCTAAGCCTGTTCTGACTTCAGGAAACCCCTTCATTGACAAAGTTTCACTCACTAAGTTATTGCTTAGTTTAACATTGATTTCAAAGTTACAGTCTCATCTGCTGATGAATGGAGATATAAAATGTGGGATATCCGTACAGTGGAATATTATTTGGCTGTAAAAAATTGATGTATTGATCATGCTGCAACATGGATGAAGCAAGGAAACACTATGCAGAGTACAAGAAACCAGCCATAAAGGACCACCTATCATAGAATTCCATTTGTAGGAAATGCCTGTAATAGGCAAGTCTATAGAGTCAGAAAGTGGATTAGTGGTTGCTTAGGGCTGGGCGAGGCACTGGCCTGGGAGGGAGGTGTTATGTTGGGCCATAGCTACAGGGGACAAGTTTTCTCGTGGAGGTGATAACAGTGTTCTAAAATTGATTGTGGTGATGGTTGCACAACTCTTGAATATATTAAAACTGTTGAATTGTATAGTTTAAATGAATGAATTGTGTGGTATGTGACTGATGTCAGTAAAGCTGTTACCAAGAAAAACGCCCCCACACAAAAAGTCAGATTCTAAAAACCTTTTGTTTCAAATTTCTAGATGTTTGAATTATAGCTACATGGAAGTTGATATTAATGTTCTTATGGGTTATTTCCTTTCCTGAGAATCTGTTTGAATCTCAGTGTGGGAGGAAGACTGAATTATAAAGCTCTGCTGTTCCCGTTTGGAGTTTCTTCTGGGGGGTTTTTACTGAGATACTTACTAATCCCAGCAGTTTCTCAACTGTCACCTTTATTTCTCAGGGTTTCTGAAGTGCCTGTAGGAAATACTCACTCTGGATGCTTCTGAAAAGTCAATATTTTGATAGTTTCAGTGGTGGGCTGAGTTTTATATTTGATATCTGATACCTGATAGACAATACTGTTGGTTAATTTTGCCATAGCAGACCCCAAATAGCTCGGAGTTAATTCTTGATCTTTGTTGTTCCTAATGCTGTTTCATTGGAATTCACAGCCTTGGGTTTTCTAGGTTATTTGCCTGAGGGTAATAATGAGTTGCTCATGAGGTAGTTGCCTGAAGAGCCTCAGATACTGCTCCTCTACTTGGGTACTTTTTCCTTTTAGGTGTATTAATCATGGAAAAGTGAGTTTAGCCAGGGAAGGCAGAATTAGTGGGTAAAAATAGGCTTCCTTGGAAATTTAGACCATGTTTGGTCATTTTCAGTGAAAATTTCACATCCTTTAGTAGTCTTTACCAGATCCATAAACATTAAGGTTAAAATTCAGTCAGCAACTTTGTTTTTCCTTACAAAGGTTTACAGGATATGCATGGAGTTACTAAACAGAAGATTTACCTAAGAGGTGAATGAAAGAAAGTGTTGACAGTTTTGTCCTAAGCCTCTCTTGTTCTGCCATTGCACATTCTCATGATAGCGGCCAGAGAGCCAGGCTTTTAAACCAAAATATTAAACATAAAATATATCTTGAGACAATCTAATACAACAAGAACAAATTTGGCAGAATTTCTGAAGCAATTCCATGATGAGTATTTCCAATAAATTAGTCTATTTAGATATATTTTGGGTACTTTTCCTGGCAAAATGGTCAATTGTGCAACTAGAGAAGACTAACTCAGATCTTGGAATTAGCCTGTGACTTTGATCTTATATAAATGCGTTTCTTCATTGATGTTTTTGTTTAGTATCTGAAATAAATCCAGCTTTATTCAAGAAAGTTTTTAGCTGGACTGTTTTCTGTGTTGTTACTGAGTTCCAAGTTGCCTCGTGTTGAGTGACATTTGTGAACAACAGGTTCTTGGGAGATTGAGAGGTCTTTTCCTCCCATTTAGACCATCCCTCCTGCAAACTCTAAATATTTTATTTAAGCTGTAAGGATTCAGAAAATTGAGATATAAAATGAAGTACAAGTATTTTTGAAGACTTGTCAGTCCACATAGCCGTATTGCACACCTACTGTGTGCCCAGCACATAACATGTGATTTATTCATCAGTGAGGATTTATTGGGTGGCCATGGTGTGCTGGGCATTATACTGGAGTATACAGAGATGAAAAGACAATGTACTTATATATTCTAACTACTGTAATAAAAATGGGTATTAGATGGCAGTCCGGAGGCGGTGTATGGTCTTTGGGGGCAGAGATCGACAAGGAAGTAGCAAAGAAACTGAAGAAAAGTTAACTCCTGAGTTGGAGAGTGAATGATGAGTTGGATGGCTTGAGGTTAGGGACAGGTGGGGAGCAGTTATGGAGGCAGGCACTCTAGGGAAAGGCACAGAGGTGTGGTGGGTTTTGAGGGACGGCATGTAGTTAATATGGCTAGAACATAGGGTGCCTGTAGAGATGACAAGAGAAGTTGTGATACAAGTTATGTTTTATAGTGTTATCTGTGAGCAATCTTAGGATGGCTCAAAGTGGACAAAGTCAGAATTAGAAAGCCCAGTCACAAGTCTGTGCCATAATCTGGCAGTGAATGAGTGTGGAGATAGACCAGACAGGCGACTGTAAGAGTGAAGAAGGGGAGGCCTGAGAAGAAGGGACTTGGATTCAAATTGGTTCTTACTTAGGTCAGGGACTCCTTTGACATTCTTAGGAAAGCTGTGAATCCTTAGCCCAAGAGAAGTCCATAGATATATCTACAAGTAAAGATTAACATGCAGTTCCAGAAACCTATTCACAGAGTGTTGGTGGTTTGTGGATTCCAGGTTCAGAACCCTTGATCGGTAGATGGTAGAGAGAAAAGAATAACTCCATGTTTCCTTGAGCCTGGGAATTTGGAAGATTATTAGTACAGCCAACGGTCTGGGCCCATAGAGTATCTTATGTCACAGAGGGCAAGGATGTATTGAGATTTCCCCTTTAGAGTTAGAACAGTGCATTTGCCTCTGTTAAAGTGTTTGTTGAGCGTATACTTTGTGATAGAGACTGCCTCCTACTGGATTAAGCGTAATAGCACATACCTGACTAGATGCAGGGTCTAGACACACAGACAACTATGGCTACTAGTAGAGCTGCAGCTTCAAGGATAGTGCGCCCTGGTTTAAAATGCTCTAAGCAGTGGTTTTATTTTGCTTGTTTAGTATAGGAGGCTAACTCCTAATCTGTATTGTCAGTTTTGACTTCAGGCATTTAGTAGGCATGTGTGTTCTTAATCTTTGATGAAAATGTGGTTCATTGCTGGAGACTAGTTGAAATGAGTCTGGCAAAAATGTGGATTATCACATCTAAGCAGGTCCTACTTCTACACACTTAATGCCTTTCCACTCAGATGTGCCATATTTTAGTTGACAGAGTTCTTAAGCAACAATTTCAACATCTGAGGAGTCACTGGAGTCTTTCTTGAATCCCCAAGAGCATTGAGAATTTGTGAGACGGGTTGGAAAGGGATTGTGAAATCAGTCTGTCTTCCAGGTGTGTGAGATCATTTCATCTTGCTTCCAAACTTGACCAGGTTAAAGCCACACCTCAGGGCTCCGGGAAGCTGCCTATGCACCTGGTTCAAAGAGATTTTGTATTCTGGTTATTCAGCAGCTACTTTGCAATGTTCATTGTGATTTTCATCTTCAAGCTCATGGATGAGGGACATTACCAGGATCTGTTCCCTTTGGTCTACTTTCCTGATTCCTCCCAATGACTGTAGCCTAAGTGGTCCTGTGGTGACCCTGTTCAACTGAATTGACAGCCAGGATGAACTGTCACACCACTCTGGTCTCGCTGCTTGCTTCTCAGAGTGTGGTGCCAGGGTTAGGAGCATCGGCGTCACCTGGGAACTTGTTAGAACTCCATGCAGATTCTCAGCCCCAGCTCCAGTCTACATTTTAACAGGATCCCACAAGTGATTCATATGCACATTTAAGTTTGAGGCTTCCTGGACTAGTTTACCTACTGTACAGGAACCTGGGCTCTTAGAGCCCTTTTGCTGAAGTTCAAGGCTTTTTCCATTTATTTTCTACTCGGAAGTGATGGGGAACATCTAGTTGCCATTTTTCATATTTAAATTTTTGTGGAATTAAAGATGATTTAGGGGCTTCCCTGGTGGCGCAGTGGTTGAGAGTCCGCCTGCCGATCCAGGGGACACGGGTTCGTGCCCTGGTGCGGGAAGATCCCACATGCCGTGGAGCAGCTGGGCCCGTGAGCCATGGCCGCAGAGCCTGCGCGTCCAGAGCCTGTGCTCCGCAATGGGAGAGGCCACAATAGTGAGAGGCCTGCGTACCGCAAAAAAAAAAAAAAAAAAAGATTTAGATGCCTTTTAGCCTTCTCTTAAGCTTTAATAACTGAAGCTTGTATAATCTCTTTCCTCATAGAGAAGATTGTCTTTTAGCCTTTCATCCTGTAATGCTTCTGGTCACTGTTTCCTAGATGATTAAAAACTTTTTTTTCTGAAATAGGGAAAATACTCTTATCAGGGTCTGGTTGCTACTAAGTGAGCAAAGTAACTCCTAATCCATGATTTTGTGTTCCTGCTGTTAAGATCTAGGGACATTTGCTATATTTTTGGTTTCATTTTGAAAGGTTATTTTTAAAGCAGTAATAAGTAGCAACTAATTCTTCCTTGAGAGAACTTCAAACCCCAAAAGTACTGGCTTCTCTTGTTTCTTAAGAATGGAACAAATTGACACGTGGTCTTTGGACTACCTTTGGGTTGGTTCTTTAGGCTTATTTTAAAAGAAAGAAAGGAAATAAGAAATTAATAAAATTAATAAAGGGAGGCAAGAAGTGAGGGAAAGAAAGTAAATTGATAATCCAAAGCAGAACTATTGAAAGTCAGTCACATGGGAAGTGAGAAGTTTGCTGTTGGTGATGATTTTATAAATTTTTTGTTTTTGGGATTCAAAGGAGAATTCCTTGAAGAATTAGCATTTTCTCTTGATTTTTGAATATTGTAGCTTTATCTACCTCCTGTTTATATAAAAAGTTCAATTTTGGTGAAGAAAAATGTCTTAAAATTGTGTCTGCGGTGGTCTTTTTTTTTTCCTTTTGCTTCAGAGATATATCTAAATCTTTTCCTTTTGTATGTTTTTAGTCTGGGCATCTTTTTTTTTTTTTAAATAGTCTGGGCATCTTTGAATTTAGTTGTAGCTCTAAATGAGATGCTCCTTAGTTTTCCGAAATAAAGTATCCAGTTGAGAAGGGGACCATATTCTAGGCAAGTGTCTTAAGTCTATCTTACTCAAGTCCAGATTACTACTTACAAAAGCCATGTGCCTGATTGGCAAATAAGACATGGAGGTGCTTGCCATGCAGTTAAATTACGGTCTCCTCACCTTGTGTGGCTTTCATTGTACAGTGATGTCTATTTGCTTTGTTATGCCTTTGATATTTCATTTTGTTGAGTTTGTTTGCATCCCTGTTAATCCTCAAAATTTGTAGGTTTAGGAAGGCTGATAGGTGAAGAAGGTAGAAGTTCGTTTGTGCAAACACTGAATGCTGATTGTCTAAGCCACTGAGACGTGTAATTTACCTTCCATTACTGGACATGTACATAGTTAACATGAAAGCATTTCTCTTTCCCTAGGCAAGCACGTGGTGTCAGAGTTAGTGTGAAAGAATGCAAGGATGTGGAACCTCAAGTTTCTTAATGCTTCTGTGTTCCTTTGAACATTGCCATTGCCCCCCCCCCCTTTTTTTTAAGATGGGAGAAGAAGCTTATTTTCTAGGGACACTGTAAAAATCAATAACAAAAACTTCATGGTGATAGGGCATTTACAACAAATGCTGGACTGTTGGTTATATGCATCTCTTTGGGTCCTTTTGATTTTTGGTAGTTTTGTTCATTTCTTCTTTTCTCCATATTATGAGTAAGGAGTAGAGTATGAAACCTTAGGAGAAGAAGGGTGGATGGAGAAGCATTAGAAGTTCAGTACAGGCATTTGATTTGGTTTAGTTAAGTTAGGTGACTAAAGATGTTTTGTCAATATATAGTTATGGCCTTAACATGCCTTCAGACGATATGAGCTTTTATTAGCATTAGGATGGACTGTATTGATTGAAGTGGATTTTCAGAAATAACATCCAGCATCTATTGATACCGTAAAGAGGATGGCTAGTAAATGATAGGACCTGTGTTGGTCACCTAGGAATGATGCGTTCTGTGCAGAGAAGAGCTGATCAAGAAGTAACACAGGTCACTTTGAACGATTGGAAAGGACAAAATGAAAAATCATTTAAAAACACAAGATGCTGTCCTTCATTTCCTGAGGGTTGAGTTGAAAAGTATATTAGGATTCTTGCTGTGTGACAAATTAGGCAAAGCCTAAAGGCTTAAAACAATAGTAAACATGGTTAATCTAAGTTTCTGTGGGTCAGGAATTTGGGTGGTTCTGCCTCAGGGCCTCCTATGAGGTGGTAATCCTATGAAGGGGCTGCCAGCATATGAAGGCTTGGTTGGGGCTGGGGGATTTGCTTGAAAGGTGTCTCATTGACATGGTTGGTAAGTTGCTGCTGGCTGTTGCCAGGAGGCATCAGTGCTTCTCAGTGGAGAAGCACTTCCGTTGACTGCTCGCCATTGGGGACAACGTGGCAGTTGATTTCCTCAGAGCAAGTAAGCAGTCTGAGAGACTTGGAAACTGCAATATTTTTGATTCCCTAGCCTTGAAATTCCTACACTACCACTTCTGTGGTATCCCGTTGGTAACACAAGTCAGCCCTATTCATTGTGGGTGGTAACTGTACCAAGAGGCTGGGATCATAGGGACTGTCTTGGAGCCTGACTTCCACAGGACGTTTGATTTTTTTTTTTTTTTTTTTTTTTAAATCTTAGGTGCCTTTTTCCTTCTAATGGTGAGTCAATAACACTAACTTGCCGCTTCTCTAAGCTCACACATGGAGTAGAGTATTTGGGAGACGAGTTCTCAGTTCAGTGGGGGGAAATCGTACACCTCAGGGTAAGGATTTTCCTGTGGCTAATGAAAGTATTTCAGGTAATACAAAGGCATGTACTTATTATTAGCACATGTGACTCGCCTATTAAATTTTTGAGCCTTAAGGTGACTGTAGGGATGAACTGTAGTTAGAGGTCCACCAGTGGAGAGTCTAATTTAGTATTTGAGGCAGATTTATGGTTTATAATGTCTGCATTACATGGGAGATTTTTGTGGAAATTTGGTTAGTTGCCTGCCCTCAGATAGCTGAAATAAATTCTTACAGCTACCCATTGTGAATTGATAGTTATTCTTTTTGTAGTTAGTTGGAGCTTTTGGTTTATTTTTAGATTTCTAGTTTGGCATAGCGTCCTATGGGAGAAAGTTTATTACCACATCTGACAAAGGACCTGTGTTGGTAATGAGTCTCATCTCACCGATTTATTTTTGGGGTGCCTTCTACATGTTAGTGACGTTTTCATTGAATTGTGCTCACTCAGTTGATAAAGATCTTGAATTCATCCATTGTGCTCTAACCTTGGCAAGGTTTTTGTGGCTGACCTTGCACTTTTGAGAACTTCTTTCCAGTTTCCTCTGGGCAGCCTGAACTGTGGCCATTTAATACCAATTAAATGCAAGGGCTGTTCCTCTCAATGGATTGTGATTAATTACAGCCCATATTCCAGTCATCTGAGACGGAGCTGCTTCCTCTAGTTTCATTGAAGACTGTTTAGCTCCCTTTTCGGTGGTTGTTGGCTGATAAAATCTGAGAAAGAGGCAAATGCTCGTTTGAGGATAGGAGGGGTATTTTGATCTCGAGGAGAGGTGTCTGGGGATTGGAAGACGTGAGCTCTGTTCTTACCTTACTGCGAGTGTCTTTGGGCTGGGTTGGGCATATACGGGAACATGGTAAGGTCAAATAGCCCTGAACCTGAGTCAGGGGTCAGGGTTCTAGTTCCAGCCTCGACACTAACTGATTGTGTGGGTTGGAATGAATCATTTCATCTCTCTCTGCATAACTGTTCTGATCCATAAAATAAAGAGTTTAAACTAAGTTATCTTTATCAGCCCTCTGCTGCTAAAATTCTGTTAAAAATGGGCTCCTCTCCTCATGGGTGATATGAAATGTTACAAGACTAATCAAGTTTAATTCTTCAACTTGAGGTTTTGAGACTCAGTCTTTTAAAAGAAGTTCTTTGGGCATTTAATGGTGATGGGAGAAATCTGGTCCCTCATGATAGGTATAATTAATGCAAGATTTTCTCCATGAACAGTTTAGGAGAGTTTGGCTATGTGCCAAAATGTGGATGGAAGGGTAGAATTGGGTTTGGTGTTTCTGAAGCACTTTAGCTCAGTGGGACTTAAATGCTTAGGTGGAGATGATTATTTTTAACTCTTAGAAATCTGGGATGTGGGAGTCCCACCTAATTTATGAAGCATGATTAATCCCTATAGTATATTTTTGGACTAAAAATCAGGACATATGATTGAATGAGGGTTTTCTGGGTTTGAGAAGTAGGCTAGGAGGTGTTCTTTGCCTACAAAATTATAGAATTTCCTAGATGTTGTGATTGGTTATGTGGACAGTGGGAACGAATATTTGAAACAATGGTTAATCTATATTAACCATGATTGTGGACATATAGAGGCTTTGCTTCTAGGTACTTTTTCCCTTTGGGGTGATGTTCAGGGTAGAAAACATCTCAATTATGTATGTAATAGTCATTAAATACCTCTTGAATGAAGAGACTTAGTGACTGGTTTAGCATTTAAAGAGACAGGTGGCAAAGGGGAATCCTTCCCCTAAGTTCTGAAGACTGAGATGAAGGACTAACCTCTTTGAGGCTGGGGCATTGTATTTTCCAAGTCCTGAAGGGGAGATTAACTATACTGTTTGGCATGTGGGGGAGGGTCTTGGTCATCAGGGCCAGGTAATATTTTTGCTACAAATATGTGGATGAAAGTCATTTATTGTCGTCTTTAGCACTCTGACATTCTTGATCAGATAGTACCTTGACAGTTGCAGAAAACTGAATGCTGGTCTTCTGCCAGTTGTAAATATGTGAGTTTAGAAGACAGTGTTGTATCAGTGGGTTATTTCAGCCAAGGTTTTTGTAAAAGAGGTAGATAACGGCAAAGTCTTTAATGGCTTTACACTTATTCAGGCCTAATTCAGAATATTTAATAACTACAGACACAGACCAGAGGGGAGGGACTGTGAAAATATGCTTTACGATTGATTTTCTGTGGGAACCCCATCACTGCCATTTGTTGAAACCCACTTTCCTTCCATTTGAATATGGTTTTAGATAAGGTAGTTTGCTGCCACATCATCTTCTCTTGGGCCTGCGATCCCATGTGCTAATTATTTTCCTTTGCACTCAGATTCATTCTCCATTTGCTCTGTGCACCCCTCCTCCCCACCTGGTTCACCTTTATAGACTATATCATAGGGTCCCTTGCTCTCACGACCAGTCGGCTTTAGCCAGTGGAAGTCAGAGAGCAGGAGTGAGTTACCAGCATTTATTCTGCTCCACTCCCTGCTAGGCTAGTCTGCCTTTATGCCTTGAGGTGGTCACCATTCTTCACTGTTGGTATAGAACTGGAATTATAGTTTTTCATTAGTGGAAGTGAGATGTTATTACAGTTTTATATAATATATAACTGTATATATATATCAGTACATATATATTTATATTGTTTCTCCAATATGTTAAGTCCCTTAGAGGACTGAGTTTTATTACTTTCTAGTGCCCAAGAATACTGCTACCTATTTTTGTTACAGAAACTTCTCATGGAGGAAGAGCTTTGAGATCTTGTCTGTTTGCAGTTAATGAAGAAGCAGTAAACTAGTTCTGGAGGCCTGACAGTTGGGGTCCTGTCCACTATTCACTGCTGACAAACAGTAGCTCTTCAGACTCTGAAGGAATGGACAGAGGCACTGGGGCAGGACCCCACATAACCCTAAATGCTCTCCCCTGAAGATAGGGGGTTATGAGGATTAAGTTATATAAGAGTGTGTGTGTGCTTAGAACGGGACTTGGCACACAGCAAGTCCTCAATGGCTGATTATGATCCAGTCTAATCCATTCATACTATTTCAGATGAAAAAATGGTAGCTGGGAATGTTGAGTTTAATTTGGACAAGGTCTTTCTGACACCTCTTTTTTTTGGTATTCTATTCTGTGTGGGTCATCTAAATTCACGTATACCTGGGACTTAGCTTCCTTGTCCATCAGTTGGAGATGATCTCGGCTCTTTTTTGACTTCTGTGTCTTTAAGCTTTCAGTGAAAGACACTTTGTGAAGTCTTTAGCTGAATTTAGGGGAGACTTCTTGAAAATATCACCATTTGGCTTTCTCATTTTAATTAACAGTTTAAACACACCTGGGCTGGGTTATATCCCACGTGGCTCCCGTTATTGCTTTGTTATGATTATCTTAGGAGTTTTTTAAAAATAACTTTATTGAGATATAATCCACATACCATAAAGTTTACTCTTTTAAAACATAGAATTAAGGGGTTTTTAGTATATTCAGAGTTGTGCAACCATCACCGGTAATTAATGTTAGAGCATTTTTATTGCTGTTAAGAAAAATCCCTTACCAGCTGGCAGTCATTCCCTACTCTCCACCCCACCCCAGCCCCTAGCAACTACTCTTCTACGTTATCAATTTACTTATTTTGATATTTCATATAAATGGAATCAATCACGTAGTTTGTGGCCCTTTGTGACTTGGCTTCTTCCAACAAGCATGATGTTTTTAAGGTTTGTCCATGTTGTAGTGTGTTATCAGTATTTCATCCCCTTTTAATAGCTGCATAACATTCCATTGTATAGCTATACCCCATTTTCTTTATCCATTCATCAGTGGATGGACATTTGAGTTGTTCCTACTTTTTGGCTATTATGAATGATGCTGCTATGAACATTCATGGATATGTTTTTGTGTGGACATACATTTTCTTGGGAGCTTTTCTTGCTTTCTTTCTATCTGAGGCTTCCAGGGCTCGAATGCTTTAAGCTCTGCATGTATCTCTGGTACTGTCAGAGGAGAGGGGAGGGTCTCTCTGAAGTCAGAAAGATCTGCCCTTGGGAATTCTACTAGGGGTCAGATAGGACTTAAGGAAAGAGCTTTGAGCCTGGGTGTATGAGGAATGGAGAGCTCAGGCACAGGTGCAGTGTGGCCTTAGGTGATCAACCTGCCAGCTGCCTTATCTGGAGGGGAAGAGTGATATTACTATTGAAATCAATGACCTCCTCCAGACACTAGTGAGGATTAATGAGTAGATATTGGCTGTGCTAAGCTCTTCCTTTGACTTCTTTCCATCTCAGAGGCAGCCCTGCTGAAGAGCCGCAAGTAGTAAGATCTATAACAAGGCTGGACAGATGCAACTTCTCATTGCTTTCTTGGGAATGGGGGGTTACCTTGTGCTTGGTTGGATAGGACACCAGTTAATGTCCAGCATTCTAGGTGGAGAGTATTGGATGTTGGAAACTTTAGAGGCATGTGAGCAACAATTTCAATGAAAGTCTGAGGGTCAGAGGACTGGTAGAGACCTTGAGAAGGAAGCAGTATGGTGGTGTGGAAATAACGTGCTCTTGGGAGCTGCATAGATCTGAGTTGGAATCATGCTTTTGACAGTCTCTCTAGAGTTAATTAATCAGAGTGGTGACGACTACTTGTTAGAATTGTGGCAAGGATGAAATAAGACAGTGACTGTAAAGAACTGTCATAGTGGCTGACACAATAGATGATTTGTAAATGTAAATTAATTTCCTTTTTCATCTGGTCCATTGCTGAGCTTTTAGGCAAACTGTCTTCTTGAGAGAGATTGGGGTGGAGGACCAGCCTAGCTTGTAACTGTTAGACTTCATCTGACCTTGGACAAGACTTCAGTTCCCTTCATTAGATCTTGAAGGTCTGCGTTAGTATTAAAATTCTTAGATAGGCTTCTGGTATTATTTTTAGACTTTGTAGGAGTGAATTTATGTTGGTTGAAAAGAGTTCTTGTTGAAATTTAATGCACTTTTCATCTTCTGTACTGTTTTCTCTGCACCACATGTGGCTATTTAAATGTAAATTAATTAAACTTAAATAAAACTGAAAATTCAGTTTCTCAACTACACTAGCCATATTTCAAGTACCTAGAGCTACATATGGCTAGTAGCTACCATATTGGACAGTGCAGATATAGAACACTTTCATCATCACAGAAAGTTCTGTTGCTCAGGCCTGTTCTTATTCTGTAGAGTAAGAAGTGGGAACTTCAATAAAACCTCATTCTTATATTTGTTTGTATCAACCTGTGGCTAGAACTCTCTCATCCCCTCACTTTGGATTGCCAGAATGACTGATACCTGCAGTAATGACCCACAATACTGTTTTTGTTCAGACACATGTTTCTCAAGTCTCCTCAAAGTTTCAAACTTAAAGCTACAAGATACATTTAGCCCATATTTACCCTGTAAACGATCTCACCAGCTCTCCAGACCTCCACCAAGTCATAGGGATTGATTTGCTTTTGGGTGAAAGTTTGTACACAAGCGTCTTTTCAAGTAGGATCATTTAAAAAGAATGTATTTGAATTGGGTTTGCTGTGAGTAGTATTTAACACTTTACTATCTTTTTGCATTTGTGGAAACATCTAAACTAACATGGTACATCGTTTTCAGAATTCCATTGTTTTTCTTAGTTCTGGAATAACTATATACCCATATCCTAATGTGGGCTTATAAATCTGTCAGGCTGGTCACATTTGGATGTAACTAGATATTTGTAACCTGTATTTGCTTTCATGTTTAACCTACTCTTCTGTTTTTCTTTTCTATTTCCTTTTCAGCATCGGCTTAGTAATTAGAACACCTCATGTTTGTTCTATTCCACCATCCCAAATCCCTTTCTTGCTTTCTTATTTATTAAGCATTGTCTGTGTGAATTGCTGAGGATGCAAAAATGATCCCAATGTGGTTTCTGTTCTGGAGGGGCTCCCAGTCCCCTCATGTGTGAAGTGGGGACAGTAATGCATGGTCTGTCTTCCTTTTGCTTTGTCAGTGGATATACTGGAAACTTAAACGTGAGATGCCATAGACTGCTTATGGTTACACAAACATCATCTGTTATCAGCAGGATAGGTGGAAATGTGGGCTATTAACGAGAGTCTTCATGGAGTGGGTTTTCTGGAGAGAGGTGTGCCTTGGAGCAGGTGAGGGAGGAGAACCTATTCCTGGTGTGAGGGATGACTAGGGAAGGATGGAATGGAAGAGCCATGAAGGGCAGGGGAAGAGCCAAGCCTGGGCAGGGGAAAGGAGGTGAAACCCAGCTGTCTGTCCTGCTGTCTGTGTGTTTTCTTTGGCTCTAGTGTAGGAGAAATGGAAACTGAGGTCAGCAGAGTGATGTTGAGCCCTGGGGATGAGGAAAGGAGATTTGTTTAGAGACTGATATTTTAAAGGTCTATACAGTGAGACCATGCACTAGACACGAGCCATTTAAGTCAGAAGCCAGTCTCCTGTTTCAGGGCAGGTGCTGGGATGTGGGAGCTAGGACAATTACAGCACTGCTTTGATTTATCCCACAGACCAATATCAGTGCCACCATGTTAATGACCTCTGTGACTGTTGGAGAGTCTATTTGCAACAACTTCATTTAAAACTAAGAATGTCTGTGGTGAGGCATATATATTTCCGAATTGTTTTACTGGTCTCAGAGTTAGATATCTGGGCCATCTTGATATGATCAGTGTAGATCAGTGCTTAAGTGAAGTTCATCTCAGGATATGGTTAATAAGTCCATTATTTGTCTCTTTAGCTCTACATCCTTTAATTTTGCTTTTAAACTTGTATCTAGTATTTTTAAGGGTGTTAACATGTCATTTTAAACTTAGTTTTCCTTTTAAAACCCCAATATTTTGACAACCTGCTAAAGATGCAGTAATGCTAGAAGGGAATGCTTTGCATCAGGTTTAAAAAATGTTAGTCTGTTCCCAGGACCGTGTGTATGTGTGCACGCGTGCGCGAATGCATGCACGCACATGCCATATTCCGAGCTTTGCATTGGTAAGTGGAATTCTAGGAACACTGACTGGAAAGAGAAGTCTTAAATATTTGGGAGGATGACGATATTATTATACGTTCTGAGTCGACAATTTTTAGTTGACTCTCTTAAATAGATAATAGGGCACACGAATGTGGGGAGTGATACAGAACTGATATAAAGGCATTTGTTTGAAAGACTTAATCCCTTACCTGATGAAGTTGATTATTTCTCTTAGCTGTTATGGACACAGAAAAAAGTAATAAAATCGGTAAAAATGGAGAGGTGGGTGAGATATCAGTAGCTTTATGAAAGTGTCTGCAAATATGTAAACTAGAAATAGATGCAGTCTAGATGTGGACAAAGGGGGAAGTTAAAAAATGCCTCTGCTGTTCCTGTTTGAACATGGACCTAGTTAATTGGCACTAGTCACTCCGTATTTGCTGTTTTTATAGCACTCATCACCTTTTAATTATTGTAGCCGTCTCCTGGGCTTTGAGCATCCAAGAATAAGATCAGTTCATCTTTGTATCCCTAACACCTCGCACGGTGCCTGGCACCTAGAAGGCATTCAGTAACTGGATTGAATGAACGAACCATTTGTACGTGCAGAATCAGATCCCTGTGTTTGAGCCAAAGGAGCCCATTGTCAACCTTGGCAGCACACTGCTGGGAAAGCGTTTTGCTTGTGCAGCTATCTAGCAGCAGAGGTCTTTTGTAAAAAGTGAAAACACCTTCCAATGAGTTATCTCTTTCTGATCTTTATTAAGACAGCAATATTGTATCCACACTCTCCTAATTGTATGTAGTAACTTCTCAGAAGTTTATGAGGTGCTTGTAACCTTAAAAGTTTTCACAATCCTGGCAGGGAGAAGTCTGAGTAAGGTTGAAGTAATGGCTCATTCTTCCTTCCGCAGCCTGGGCTCTCCCACCTGTGCACCTTTGCTCAAGTGTTCCCTCTTAGCTGGAATGCCCGTCCTCTCTTGCCTCCCCTTTGACTGTCTCCTAGTAGATTACTCTCGAGGTTATAGCCATCCTAGGCTGAGCTCATATCTAACTTGTGCAAAAAAGACTGTCTTTTATTTTTTATTGAAGTATGGTTGATTTACAGTATTGTGTTAGTTTCAGGTGTACAGCAAAGTGATTCAGTTATACACACATATTTTTTCAGATTCTTTTCCATTATAGGTTATTTCAAGATAATGGATATAGTTCCCTGTGCTCTATAGTAAATTCTTGTTTATCTATTTTATATATATTAGTGTGTATCTGTTAATTCCACACTCCTAATTTATCCCTTCCCCCTTCCCCTTGTAGCCATAATTTGTTTTCTATGTCTGTGAGTCTGTTTCTGTATTGTAAATAAGTTCATTTGTATTTTTTAGATTCCGCATATAATTGATATCATATATTTGTCTCTTACTGTCTCACTAACTTACTTAGTATGATAATCTTTTTTTTTTTTTTTTTTCCGGTACGCGGGCCTCTCACTGTTGTGGCCTCTCCCGTTGCGGAGCACAGTCTCCGGACGCGCAGGCTCAGCGGCCATGGCTCATGGGCCCAGCCGCTCCGCGGCATGTGGGATCCTCCCGGACCAGGGCACGAACCCGCGTCCCCTGCATCGGCAGGCAGACTCCCAAAGACTGTGCCACCAGGGAAGCCCGAGAAGACTATCTTTTAAGTCACTGAGGGAAAAACTTTTTTGCTGCCCCATGTAATCAATATAGTTGGTTTGCAGATGAATGTGTGGGTTAGTTTATATGGGGTCTGTCGCACTATGGCTAGTTTATAGTGTCTGTGGAAACATGCCAGTGTGAGAGCATGAAGGGTAGCAACAATGAGGTGACATTGGCATCATCAGTTACTAATGGTGGGATTTAGGGTGCATTACTTAAACCGAGCCTCTGTTTTCTCACAAGCAAAATGGTAACTTAGCCTGACTGAGAGAATGAACATGACGCTTAAGGATGGCTCTTAGTAGGTGCCTGATAAGTAGAGGTTCCTTCCGTTCCCCTTGTTTCAAATGGTGTAAAATGAGCCTTATTTTGAAACCAGGGCTGCTAATCTCACCAAGTCTTGTCAACAGATATCGACTGCTACATACTTGTTGTTATGGTTTGGTAACATCTGACTTGTTTTCTAAATTGCTGTGGGATTTCTTTAAGTACCTGGGATTGATGTTACCTAAGATTATAGTTCACAAAAGACTGGTAGCCTGAGAAGCAGAAATGATCATGAGAGCAGGAGACTTTGCAGTGTCAGCCGTGGTGCTTTTCCTAAATCTCAGGTCAGTGTCCAGGGCTCCTTGAAGGAGTTTCGTGACGCGTGAACTCACATGAGTCCTTTGTGTTGTGCCTCTTCCAGAAGGGGCTGGATCTCCAGGGATGCTCACTATGGGGGCAGCACTGAGATGAGCTTCTTGTTTGAATATCTTTGTTCACAGCAGAGATCTTATTTGAAGTTTTTCTCTTTAGCAAAAAGGGCAGAATGGAAAATGGTTTAATATTCCTGCCCTTGGGGTTCCCGCTCTGCGTGCAGTCACAAGTCATGGCCTTTATTCTGGATTCTGAAATAACAGTTGTTTTATTTTTGAAAACGCATGTCAGGGTTTTAGGAAAGTGAGAACTGTTTCTGTGAACTTCCTGACGGCTGTACTCAAAATACAGTTGTTGTATTTTTAAAAAAGGAATTAAAGTACTGTTTTAAATGGACCATGTCAAGAAGCCATGTAACTCTTGATGAGTTAGCATAACAAATAGCAAAATAGATCTTTACCTAGCAGTTTTAATGATTTTGTCCTGCTTTTTGAAACACTTAATAGGTGAATGTACTTGGAAATGACATGCTTAGTGGAAACCCAAGCATATGAATGGTTCCTAAAGAGTTGACTCAGCCTGAGGATGTGCTCCATTTTTGTACAGAAGTTTTGTGCCAGCCAGCTGCGTTTACTGCTGCAGCCAACATGTCTTAGGATGTAGGGGAGGCTGCCTTTAAGGAAAGTGTGTGGGCTTTTTTGCCATCGCTGCCTCTGGACTTCCTGAAGTGAATTAGTCTGGATTCTCCAGTAGGAGATGCTGGGAGGCTCCTGTTAATAAAGTGTGCAAGGTCTTTTCTGACCCTTTTCAGTGCTTTTAGGGTCCTAGCATGAAAAGCAGGACTTAGCAGAGGCTAGAAGGGGGCCCCCTGCACAGAGTACCTGAAGCCAACAGAGGCTGGCTGAAGAGTCACTTTTTAGGCTTCACCTCTTGATTGCATTCTTTAAGGCTCTTAAAAATAGGAGTGTGATGAGGGAGGACCAAGAGGGCCGAGAAAGGGAAGAGTCTTAATTTCTGGGAGGAGAGATGCTGATGTTAAGTTTACTTCCCTTAGGAGCCCTGGGAATGGGGTAAAGCAAGTAGGCTTTGGAAATCTAGAGGACAATTTTTAGGTGTAAACTCGTGAGAGGTAATATTTCCTCCCTTTCTTCCCTCCATATTTGGGAACCAGTACTGTTAGTCTCTAAATTTGGGTTTTGCAACTTCCATTTATGAAATACATTTTATTTTTCCTTTGGAGTTTTTTTCTTGCAGTGATAATCATTTATTTGCTTTCTGTGCAAAATGTTGGACGCTTACCCATATAAAGCTCTCAGTGCAGTAAATACTTTGTGAGAGTTGCTCTTAATAACAGTATAATTACAATGTGTTATTATTATATTTCCTGAATGGTTATAGCAGACTTGGTGCTCTTTTCCTTCTAAAAATTACCATGACAGTTAACCTTGGAAACCAAGGTCGTTGAAGACCTCCTAGCCATCCCCAAACTTAGAGAAAGTAAATTAGGACATTCACTTCATCTTCCAGGGTTTTGACTATTTATGTTGAAGAAATGAGCAGAAGTTATCATGCAGTTTGATCATTAGCATCTGTTTTGTTAGAGAATTTTGACATCATAAACTAGGAATTTGTAAAACTGTTGTGTGTGGTTTTTTTCTTACATCAGGATAGCAACCATATGTTATACAGCTCTCATCCTTTACATTTCTAGAGTTGTATTGTCAGAATGGTGTCTAGTAAAATCTCAGTCTTGGCTGGTGTGCATTTGGAATTGCCCTTTGATAGAATTAAGAAATAGGAATATTAATTACCGCTTACTGAATGCCTACTTTGCGTATACTTGTTTAATTTTCATAGCAGCTTGGCAAAGCAAGGCATTTTAATCTTTTACAGATGAGGAAACAGACTCTGAGGAGTGACATAATTTACTCAGTCTTGTGACATTAATAACAGCACCCAGGTTGGAAGCAAATATCCCAAAGCCCGTTTTCTCTTTACTACAGTGATTTAGCTTATACATTTCCCATATTTCTTTTTATTGTGTCTGAGTTACCAGCCTTTGTGGAGTACAGTAGAAGTTGGAAATGTTGAGGCAGAGTTTGGGCAGTGGGGTATAGTCATCAGTATTGCTGGCCAGGCCAGGGAATTATCGTGGGTTGAAGTCAGCTGGTGGGAGGTGTGGTCTGATAGATGGCTGACATTAATGAGAAGGCAGCAGAGTCCTCTTGCCCAGTGGCTGGTTCCTCAGCATGGAAGCAGATTTTCATCTCAGGCTTAACGAAGTAGTTAGAGCATCCTCCAAGCATGAAAGAAGGATACTTCTCTCCTTGGCTTAGAACCTGAGCCTTGTCGCTCAGGTTCTCTTTCAGCCCTAGTGTCTCAGTTCTTAGGAGACTTGTATCTAGATTTTGGAAAGCAGAGACCTCTGGTGCAGGGGCCATCATACCTTCAGCTAGGGTTGGCCTTCCCTGGTCCAGGGCCTGCACATTGTCCTAAAACCTTAAACTCCTTGCTGTGCCCACCAAAGATAGAAAAAAAAAAATAGCTATACCCGAGGTTTATTTGTTTTCTTGTTTCTTCAACGACACTCCTTTATCTCCTAGTCCTAAAATTGTAATCAGCCGACCGAAAAAAAGAATCCATTTTAATAGGGCTAATAAAAATGTGTTAGAGGAGGAACTCTTTTGTAGCAGTGAACTCCAAAGGCCATACTCTAACTCGCTGGTGACTCTAGTGATGAGAATTTTAATCCAGAGGCTCGCAGAGCCTGGGGTTGCTCATGTGTTCTGCTAATGCCTATTTGCTGGAAGAGTTAACAGTGACCCTTGAATAATGAAGCATCTGTTTTTGGTGCTAAAAGCACGCAAGTGCGCAAGAAGCAGCATCTGAATCGGGAATGAAGTGATTTGCCCTTGCTGTTGGTTGGCAGGTACATGCTCTCTTAGAGAGTAAAGATGAAATAGAATCCCGTCCATAGAAGGCAGGAGGGAGGAAGGCTGGGGGTGGGAAAATGAGCTTGGTGGGTTTGCGAAACGCTTGCAGCTTTGAAGCTCAGGCTGAGACCTTTTACTTCTTAGTGTTCTCACAAATATGCTTCCAGGAAAAACAAATTGAAAGGCGAAATGTAAAATTCTTTCATTTAGGAGCACCTTGCTGGGATCTAGGGTAGCTGTTTAAACTGTGCTGTGATTAGAACCATACTCTGTGAATGTGTAAGATGTTGTCAGACCAGATGGTCACATAATATTCACTGTCCTGGTGAGTTTGAATTAAGGAGGACCCTGTTTCCCAACCCTATGGTGGGCCACCTTGGCTGGGAAAAGATGGGGTAAGGCAAAATAGATCTGTCTGAGGGCCAGAGTTGCATTCAACTGATCTGATCTCTGCAAAAGTTCACCGTAGCCGTTTGTCAGTATTTTTTGCTTTTCACTATTAACTGGAGTTGTAGTCCCCTGCTTTATGGTTTGTTCGTGAAGTTTTTATTCAAATGACTTATGAGAACTGTCAAAACGGTTGCCCTGAAGGCCTGAAGTATGCACTTACGCTGTGGATTTGTTTCAAATGACCAACTTAAAACCGTGTGAAAATGCATCAGCAGGATGGTTGCAAAATTGTAAGGAAAGGCTGTCAGTAGTGTCTTATCTTTCTTGGACCCTTCCTGGATCTGCCGTCTTCTCACTAAGCCTAAGTGGCATTCGCTCGGCGCTGCAGGCAGCAGGCTGTCAGCATCTCAGAGGTGGAGGTCTCGTAAGTCCCCTACTTCTCTTGGGAGGGACGGTGCTTGCTTGCTAATAGATCAGAAGATATTACAAATAAGAGTATCAGGAAAGGTTCCATAGTTGGTGACAATAGAAGGCAGGACAGTTTTAGGGAAATGACAAAATGACTTGAGCTTGCTGAGACTTATTACTAACACCGTTGTGGGTGGTTGCCTCGGTATTTATTCACCAGTGGTCTCAACAAAAGGGAGGAAGTAATGCCCGGAGTTCTCCCCATGCCCTGTGATTCTGCTGGCTGCTTTCCTCCTTGATGTGTAAGTGGGAGTGTGGCACGGGTGTCACTGGATGTAAGGCTCTTCTGAGGACCCTGAATGTGGTCTGCTTAGAACCTACCTTAGCTCACTTGTGTGATGCTTCCTTATTCAGAGATCTCTGCTATTGCTACTCGTGTCTTCACCTTTTCCCTGAGGATGTTATACCATGGTAGTTGGTAAGCTGTGTGATTTTTAAATACTTCAGCTTGGTGGGGTCTGTGCGTGTGGGAAGTAGTTTGGCCATCCGTTCGTTAACTCCTTCAACGAACTTCAGGCTTCAGTTGATCCCTTTTTAATTATCAGTCTCCTTTGCTAATTATCTTACTTTGATTTTCATGCCCTTGATGTTAAATATGACTCTTCTTCTTCCCTATAGGACTTTGGTGATCCTACTCTTGCCACAGTTTGTTGTCTGATTTAATATTATTGCTTCAAGGCCTGGGGACTTTACACAGAGGTGTTTTCCATTGACCTGGGTAAACTCAAAAGCAAATTACCTTAAATCATTGACTTTTGACATCCCCTCATACCCCATTTCTGTATTAAATATTCACCATAGTTTAATTGAATACAGTACGTATTAATAGTAATACAGAATGAAGTGGTTTCTGGTTTCAGAGTGTGTTTAATTCCTCTCAGCAGTAGGTAGAGATACACTTTGTTGCTTCATGAGGCTGGAGGACTCTCCTGGGCAGAGTTTGCTGTTCTTTTTTCCTGAGCCATCTTCCCTCCTCACCATTTGTCCAAGAAGCTTGAGGGATAGTATAGTTAAAAGAAAAAGGTCACGAGGGAAGGACTGGTTCCTAGATATTCTTGAAAATTGTGGTTTGTCTTGGGGTTAAGCCCTTCCTGGGACGTGAGAATGGGCTGTTTATTGCTTTGTAGGTGAATCTGTGAAGTCTGTGTTGTTGCCAAGCTCCCAGTAAAGTTGTAGTTGAACAGACCACGCTGAGGTTGAAAAGGATGCTTTTGTGTTATCCCTATTGGATGAGTTTCTATGCAGATGTTTTTTCTTAATGACAGGCACCAGCCCAGGGCTTTGCTTTGTAGCAGGCCTTTGATAAATGTTTGTTAAATTTAATTGCTTGCCAGTTTGTTGAGTGCTGAGGTGTGATTAGTTTAAGCCTAATATGTTGTAACTAAGAACTGTCATTCAGTCACAAAATAGAAAATTATTTTATTCAAAAAATATATGAAGTATAAAACAAGGTTATAAAATAAGCCGAGGAGAGGAAGATTGTGACTTACCAGGAGAAACCTGGGTGTCCTGTTGATGCTGCATTCAATAGCTAAGGTTCAGTTCATGTTAATGTTTGAGTTTGAACTCCGTGCATAGTTGATTTAAAATATTTTTTCATGGAACCTGTCCAACAGAGGTTTGATGAACAGGGCAGAATGCGCCACGTGAAATATGTTTCTCTTAGACATAGTGCACAGAATATAACATTGAGGAATGCCTTGGAAAACTCCTTGCTGGCCATTTCACTTCCCCATGGGTTGAATGAGAACAGCCCTCTGAAAGCAGTGTTCCTCTATTCTTGGGGGCTTTGCCCTTCACAAGCAGATCTCTTGGGTTGGGCCTGTTGGAAACTCAGCTGCTCTTCTGATGGCCCTGTTCCCCTGGGCTCTCTCCTGCTCTTCTGACATGCGTGGAGAGTCCTGTCTCCTAGAAGTCTGAACTTCGTGTTCTCGGTGGACCATGGCCTGATTCCAACAATCGCCCAATACAATTGAAACAATTTACTGCTAAACAAATTCTTGTTGTACTTAAGAGATTACTTAATTTTTAAGTAATCTTAAAAGAAGAGCTTTCATTTATGTTTGTTTCTAGAATCTGCCTGTTGCGCTAGGTACTCTTACTCCTTATCTTGGTAAACCTAGAGATCCGTGATTTCCAAGATAAGCTTTGTAAATATTACTATCTGTGGAGCCAAGAGCTACGTTAGGATTCTAGAACTTCTACCATCACACCTTATTGAGGACATCAGGGTAACCTCTGTATTTTTAAACTAAGATAGACATTCTCGACCTTCCCTTCAAAGTCATTCTGGTGTTTACCATCAAGGAATCCTTCCTCATATCTGCCTGGAATGCCTGTGACTTTGAACATTTTCTCAAAAAAATTTTTGTTCTTCTTTATTAAAAAGCTTCATTGTGCTGCTGATAATTGAGCTAACATTTTAATAATTAGGAAGCCTCTGCTTTATCCTCTTTACTTTGATGTCGATGATTCATAAAGATTCTAGTGGAGTTGATGTTGCTCTTCCTGATGCTGGCGTCTAGAGCTGGAAAGCCCTGGTTGAGCTTAGTGCCCTCAGAGGAGGAGAATGCTGGTGGGTCAGGGATCAGTTTAAATGTCTCAAGATGACATTCCCTGGGTCACTTATCTTCGCTTGACTCTGCAAGAATTAAAAGGCTATTGATAATAACAGTACCTAAGGTCACCACAGGTTCTTTTTTTTCAAGTTGCTGACTTTCTAATGCCATTGAAGGACCTCAGGTGTTCAAAATAAAGGAAGTTAGTGTCACTTTTTAAGAGAGATTTGTGAATTAAAGTGCCATTAGAACCAGTGAACCAGATATTGAAAATTACTGAGGTTGTCACTTGGATGTCACTTTGTGGATGTCTACTTTGTATTTTAATGTATTTTTAAATGAAAATAATCACTTCATTCTCCCCTAAAAACAGGAATTGTATCAAAGTTAAGGTGGCCAGAAGTATGAGGCAATAAACACTAAAGAAACTTGAGTCATGAGTAAAGTAAACGTATGAATGGTCAAGGCATCTTTGGTTAGAGTCTAAGTGCTGTTTCCCAATTCAGACTGAACTGGGAGGTGGTATGAATGGGGGTGTTTTTTGTTTTTTTCCCCAAAACGGCTCACAGGCTATGAGGGAAATACTTACCTTGTCTTAAGACACTCAGGTCTTTAACTCTGAATTCTTACATACGTCTTGGAAATTAGAACTGATTTATTTCCTCTTGTGTGATACCAAATTATAATGCTTAAGGTAATTAGTTGTTCAGCTGAGGCGTGAAAATACGTGACATGTAGGAGGCAAAAGCAGGTAGGATATTGGCAGTTTTCACACTCTAGTTTGAAAGCGTTGTTACTTCCCTTTCTTGGCTAAGCTGAGGCATGAATAAATACCGTAGCAGTGGTAACCACACTCTTGCTGTGTTTTATTTCTTCAATTACCATCTGTTCTTGCAGCTCTAGCTCTAGAGCTAGAGCTCTAGCTCTAGCTCTAGCTGCAAGAAGGTTCCCAAATTTCCAGCCTGATTTCCAGCACTATGTCTGGAGGTGGACATTAGTGTCTAAATTTGATTCAGAGGCTTGTGCCTTTTGGGCCACTTGACCTTGAACTCTCAAGGTGGGTGTGACTTAGAGAATATCAAACACTCTGGAAACTGGTAATGACCTTTTGGGAGATTCTGTTAGATTGAGGGCTGACAACAAACACAGGTGAAAGAATGGAGAGTAACTGAGATGGTTATTCCTTTTTTCCATCCCCAAATCTATTCTCCACCCTCCTCTTGGGTGGACAGTGGTGCTGATTGTATCCTTTAGGCTTTCAGTTGGATCAGCCAGTGGGAGCACATGAGGAGGGCTGAAGGTGGGAGGAAAGAGATAGCAGGCATCATGACCCTGCGCCCTCCCTGCTTCTCTGCTGCAGTTTGAGCAGAGGCTGTGTCTACCAAGGGAGCACTCTGCCAGGTGGGCACTCCTCAGGGCTCTAGCAGCATGCTTTCCTCCCCTGGTGTCTTCAGGTCACTTTCTGCCCAAACATCCCCTGTTGGTTCCTTTCACCCTCCCCACATCTTTGTAAGTCAGTCCTTCAACCAAGTCTCTTCTTTGGAACTCTGTAAGTTGCCTCTATGTAGTAATCAAGCATACATAAGACACCACTGATTAAAAGGCGTATCACCATTTTAGTATCAGGAAATAAATAGTGCATTAAATGTATGGTAAGATACATCGTGATTTCAGAGAAAATAAAATTTGAAAAAAAAGACTCGGAATTGAGGGAAGCTTATTAAGTTACTGGTTTTTTTTTTTTTTTGCGGTATGCGGGCCTCTCACTGTCGTGGCCTCTCCTGTTGCGGAGCACAGGCTCCGGACGCGCAGGCTCAGTGGCCATGGCTCACGGGCCCAGCCGCTCCATGGCATGTGGGATCCTCCCGGACCGGGGCACGAACCCGTGTCCCCTGCATCGGCAGGCGGACTCTCAACCACTGCGCCACCAGGGAAGCCCAAAGTTACTGTTTTTTTTAATTGTATTACTAATACTGTGATAATTATCTTTGTATACAAACTTGCCCATATTCCAGGTTATGTCCTTTGATACATGAGAAGCAGACATTTTTGAGATTTGTTTCTTTCTGCCACATGGCTTTCTAGAAGGTTGGAACTGTCTTAGAGTGCCACCACCAGCAGTGTTAGCTCTTGTTTCACTGTATGTTTCACATTGTATGTGGACATTTCCAAAAACCTTTCCTAATTTGATAGGCCAGAGAGATTCTTTTAATTTGGCTGTGAAAATGAACATTTTCTAGTTTATTAACCAGTTAAAATTTTTTAAGTTATTTTTTAAATCTCCTTCACTTATTTATTGGCCTCATTGTTTTTCTTATGCATAAACCCTTTGTATAATAGATCAGAGATCAGCTTGCTTTTTCTGCAAAGGGCCAGATAGTAGATGCTTTAGGCTTTGTGGGCCTTGTACGCTCAATCCCAGCTACTCGGCCCTGCCGTTTTAGGGCGAAAGCAGCCTTAGACACTAGGAGAAGCAGTAGTGTGGGTGTGCTCCAATATGGACACTGAATGTGAATTTCATGTAGTTTTTATGTCCTGAAATAATCTTCCTCTTGATTTTTTTTTCTCACCATTTAAAAATGTAAAAACCATTCTTAGCTCATGATCTGTGCAAAAACAGGCTGTGGGTTGGATTTGGTCTTTTGAGCTATAGTTTACCAACCCCTGTAATAGATGATAACTCATTTAATTTTTGACCGTTGTTCTCACTTTACTTTTTAGATCAGCATTTCAGACCTGCAGAAATAGAACTTCTTTACATAATCAAGAATTTTAAAATTTCTGATCATTTGTCATTATTTTGAAACATTCGTGTCTTTGTTAAAGAAGGAACCCCAAAATACACGTGACTTATTTTAGCTTGAGAAACTTATTTTTTAAAGAATTAACTTTTATTCATCTGGAATTAATTTTGATGTATAGTGGGATTCGGAGGTCTCAGTTTAGTTTTTTTCAAGTAGCAAACCAATTGTGGATTGTTTTTGAATACTCACAGTTAATATTGGGTTCCCCAGCTATGCTTTGGGTGCCTTTGAGCTCAGCCTTGCGCGGTGATAACGTCCCCACTTTTCATTTATGTGCTGGAAGTATGGCACCAACTTGTGACATAAGTTCCACTTAGTTCTTGCCTTATCTGTTTCCCATTTGAGCTGGCATTTATAGGATAGTCAGTTGGAACCCCTGTAGGCATATTAAGTACATGTGGAAATAGTTGTTCTCTTAAAAAAAAGTTGGTCTTATATAGATATATATTGTTAAGAATGACAACTTAATCTCCCACACTAAGAAAGAAACGTTCCACTAATAGTTCATATTACAAAATATTATGTTAGTTTTTTGGGTTTTTTTTTTTTGCCTTTGGAAAATACTGTACTTAAATTTGTGAGTAAAGTAACTTATCACAGGATACCCTGTGAGGTTTGGTAGGCATTATCTTTTATTTAGTCCTTAGAGGTGTGCTGAAATGACTCAAAATATAATTTGAGGATAAGCTAAAACCTCTTGCACTGAAAACTGCAAAACCAAATTTTCAGGAAACGCTTTTTTGTTCGTAAGACTTAAAAAAAAATAAACTCAACTGTTCTCAGTTCTCTTGACTATGAAGAATAGATATAATGCTTTTATTTTCTGAGAGCACCAAGTTTTTCTTGCTGAACCAAAATGTTGTTAGAGTGTCAGTGATGGGTTTGTCTTACTTTCCCACCAAGCTGTAATTTTTACAAAATCTGTTAAAATGCCTTTCTGATTCTTTGGTTCGCAGAAGAAAAACCCTGCTGCAGAAGCCGTCCTCTGATCAGCCTGTATTAGCAGTTTGAGTGTTCTTTCAGACTCAGGCATGTCTGTATGTTCAAGCCGAGTTGCCATGGTGCTGGGTGACATGAGGTGTCAAACCCCATACAAGACTTAAAGAGATGAGTAGTGCTTGGGATACAGATGACGGAAAGTACAACTTGCCAATGAGTTCTAGGTGAGAGGTTGAATGAAATGTCTTAATTGAGAGAGGAAGAACTCCATTCCAAGGTGCCTTGGGTTTAAATGAGAGTCATTGCTTGATTATGCCCCAGATGGGCTGTTAGCTTCGCTTGGGAAACTAGTTCCAATGTTGTGTCTCTACAATGGTCTTCAGCTACTATCTGGACAGATCTCTTAAAATTAAAATTAGATGTGATCTTTTGGTTTGAAATTTGAGACCTGTGTTTGTGTTTAGCTAGACTACAATGATACACTTAGAATTGTTGTTCAACATCCCCCATCCTGTACAAATTTGGAGAAAAGTAGGGATGAGTAAGAAATCAGCAGACTCACTTGAAATGAGAGGGCAATGTGGAAATCTCCTTGAATTCCTGTTTGTAAGCCAAATTTATTTTTATAGGCCTTTAACGGAAGACAGCTTGTTCTTCTTTGGATAATTGACCCAGGCTTTGTCCTCCTCTTTCAAATCTGCTTCAACCAAAGACCCAACTGTGAGATGAATAGGAAAAATGAACTTGGGAAGTAAAAGAAAAAAGTCTCTTTTTTTCTTAATGTGAAAGCAAAACAG
The DNA here is from genome assembly GCF_011762595.2 of Tursiops truncatus. Lineage (NCBI taxonomy): Eukaryota > Metazoa > Chordata > Mammalia > Artiodactyla > Delphinidae > Tursiops > Tursiops truncatus. Next base: position 77,851,939 of record NC_047040.1, on the reverse strand, counting down.
TCATGTGGAATCTTTTATTTTTTTTTAATAACTCTTACGAGCTTCTTTCAGAGTCAGAAAGTCATTGCTTAAGCATGTTTGTCAATACAGAGAGTAAATGGGATTCTAAAGTCTTTAATGTGGTTTGTAAATGTAAGCCTTGTTGTTTAATCATGGCATTTCTGCAAAAATGAACTCCTGCGCCTGCATCTCACCCTCATTTCTTTTAGTGTCTTAGGTATAGACTGAGCATTTGAACAGCCATCACTAAGTATTTCCACATTAGAAAATGAGAGGAACTTGGCTAGGTACAGTTCTGATTTTCATGGGAGGGAATTATTTCCCCTTTTTGCTTTAGAAGTCATATCATGTGTACTTTCTGTTCGGGCTGAACTGGCTTGAAAAGTCAAACAAGAATGAGTCTAGCTACTAAATTTAGGAAACTGATTCATCATTTCTTGATCTTATACAGTGGGCAGTATTGTCATTGACCATTTCATTGTTTCAACACTTGCCAATTAAGAATGAAATTCAAGTCTGCTGCTTAACCCTCTGTGGCTCTGATAATTCATTTCTATATATCCTGCTCATTTATGAAGATAAAGTATAAGCAAGTGCCTGTAGGTCCTGGCATAGATAGATCCTGCTATGGGCAGATTTTGGTGCCTCTGCAAGTATTTCAGCATTCAGACATTGTCTTATTTCTTTTATTTCCCCAATTAACAAGTATGTTTTCATTTAAGTCAAGCTTTAACTCCTGTCTCATCGACATTTTCCAAGCATCTTTTCAAGTGAGATTTAAAATAACTGGGAAATGCCTTTTTGTGAGGATGTTCTTTTGTCTTAAATTCATCCTCATGTGACATTTCCAGTCGCCACTTGGAGTAGCAGCTGTTCAAAGAGCATTACCTAATTTCATCGTTTTAAAAAACTTGTGGCCCCCTCTGCCCACCACCCCCATCGTTGTTTCTGAAGCTCTCTTAACACCTGTCTCACTTAAGGAATCATAAGACCGTGGAGGCGCAGTGTACTTGGCATGGTTAGTATTCCACAAATTTCTAGACTAAATGTATTATTTCTGTGGCTCACCCAGAAGACATCGTCATCCTTTAAAATTGCAATTAGCACTGTTCTAAAATTGGCCGACGGAAGATGATATACCAAGGTTATGTATGTTTTAGATTTAACATTACTTAAGCATGTTAGATTTGACTTAATCCTGCTTCACCTGGGATATTCAGGAAGGAAAAGTGAGAATGTATATTTTTTAATTCATAAATTACCAGTGGAAGAACATGGTGACTGGGTTTGGAGAATTAAAAAAAAAAAAAAATCACAAGCACAGATGGTTCACCTGGATAATTTGCGTGGAAACCAGATGGGCAGAATGTGGGGAGAGATTTAGGGAAATTTTCTGCGTAATTTGGCTTTCTCTTGAACTCTCTGAGCCATTTAGAGTACATTGGGTTTTGGGGTGTCAGAATTACCTGCTGGAATTGTATGTGAGCTTTCCAGAGTAAACATTAAAAGGGAAAAGTTTAATTTTCCAGTATAAGACAATAAATAAACTGAGACGTGCTGGGGAAAGTGATAGAGCACTTCCAGGCTGTGAACCTCAGGTGATTTCCTGGCCAAGGCGTGCAGCTTATAGTTTTCTCTCCTCTCTTTTCCCTCCCCTTTTCTCCCTCACTTACTTCTGTTAGCGCTCCCATCCATCAAGGTAAGGTCTTTGGAGAACAGTGGCCGCAATACAGCATCTGTAAGCTTCTGGTTACCTTCTTGTTCTTCTCTGAGAGCCGGCATTGGTAAAAAGCCTCAGCCTATTTGTCCTGTGGCCTGAGAACTTGCCGGTGGGAGCCTGGTATTTAATCACTGTTGTCTCCCTGGGCTACATAAATGTCTGGTCTGTGAATGAGGAAAATTTCACATTATAGAGGCAGTGGGCTGAGTGGAAAGAACATGGTATTTGTAGTTAGACTAGTCATATGACTTTAGGCAAGATACTTAATTTCTCTGATCCTTATCTGTAAAATAGGAATAATGTCTAGTTCAAAGAGATGTGAGAACTGTAAGTTAAATAGGAAGTAAAGTGCTTTATACATTGCATGGTACACATGGTAGGTCCTCAATAAATACTAGTTTCTTTCCTGCCAGGCCTTAATAATTGTAATTTCGGATGACTGAATTCACATTCAAGTGATAATTTTTGAGCAATTACAGTGTAAGACTTTTCTAAGCTACGTGTACATTTTATCAAGTTTAATCTTCTCTACATGACTGTGAAATATGCATCATTGTTTCCAGTTTCTCGATGAAGAAAGAGTGTAGAGGATTAATTTACCTGAGGTCACATAGCTAGTAAGATGTGAGGTTGTATGAGGCAAAAAGAAACTGATGAGTGTTATACAAGGCACAATATTGTACTTATTCTAAGAAAGAGTGAACCATCAACAAAATGAAAGGCAACCTATTGAATGGGAGAAAATGTTTGCAAATCATATATCTGACAAGGGGTTAATAGCCAAAATACATAAAGAACTCTTACAACTCAATAGCAAAAAACCCAAACAATCTGATGGAAAAAATGGGCAGACCACCTGAATAGACATTTTTCCAAAGGAGACATACAGATGGCCAACAGGTACATGAAAAGATGCTCAACATCACTAATCATCAGGGAAATGCAAATCAAAAGCACCATGAGATATCACTTCACACCTGTCAGAATAACTGTCATCAGAAATACAGCAAATAACAGGTGTTGGCCAGGATGTGGAGAAAAGGGAACCCTCGTGCACTGTTGGAGAGAATGTAAACTGGTGCAGCCACTATGGAAAAGAGTATGGAGGTTCCTCAAAGATTAAAAATAGAATTGCCATATGATCCAGCAATCTTACGTCTGGGTATTGATCTGAAGCAAACAACATGAATTCAAAAAGATACATGCATCCCTATATATTCATTGTAGCATTGTTTGCAATAGCCAACATAAGGAAGCAACCTAAGCATGCATCAGTAGATGAATGGATAAAGAAGATGTAGGGTACACACACACACACACACACACACACACACACACACACACAATGGCATATTATTCAGCCATAAAAAGAAGGAAATCTTGCCATTTGCAACAACATGGATGGACCTTAAAGGCATTATACGAAGTGAAATGTCAGGCAGAGAAAGACAAACACCGTATGATCTCACACATAGGTGGAATCTAAAAAACAAAACAACGTAAAACCGAGCTCATAGATACAGAGAGCAGATTGGTGGCTGACAGAGGTCAGGGGGTAGGCAAGATGGTTGAAGAGGGTCAAAAGGTACAAACTTCGAGTTATAAAGTAAGTCATGTGTTGTAATGTACAGCATGGCGACTTTAGTCAATACTGTATATTTGAAAGTTGCTAAGAGAATAGATCTTAAAAGTTCTCATCACAAGAAAATTTTGTAACTGCGTGCTGATGGATGTTAACTGGATTTACTGTGGTGGTTATTTTGAAATACAGTTGACCCTTGAACAATGTAGGTTTGAATTACATGGGTCCACTTATTTTTTTCAATAGTTAATGGGTCCACTTATTTTTTTCAATACAGTATTATGCAATCCATGGTTGGTTGAATCCATGGATGTGGAACTGTGGATGTGGAGGGCTAACTATAAATTATATACGGTTTTTGTCTGTGCAGAGGGTCGGCACCCCTAATCCCAGCGTTGTTCAAGGGTCAGCTGTATTTACAAATATCAAATCACTATGCTGTACACCTGAAACTAATGTTATATGTCAAATTCTATCCCAATTTTTAAAAAAGTGAAAATGACTAGATGACTTAGAAGAGCAAACAATTCTGTTTGGTTTGGGTGGGAAACTTAGGAAAGGCTTCAGGGAGAATGTGTCGCTGAGCTGGGTATAGAAGGAATGCGTGTGCTGTGGAGAGGCAGAGATGGAGCCAAAGAGAGAAGAATGTGATGGTCACAGAGATAGGAAAGCTTGGGTGGTGCCCAGGAGCAGCAGACAGCTTAGCTGGCTTTATGAGGCAGCCCCTGGGCACTGGTACCGGGATCACAGACCTGATACGGGGTTTGGGGGCAAGGCTTCCCCTGTCTAAGGCTGCGGTGTAGCCATGGCAGAGACCGAGTCAAGTCAGAAGCCAGGTGACCACGCCAAAGAAAAGCTGTGAACCTAACAGGGGAGTGGAAAGTGGCAAAACAGGACATGAGTGAGACTGTTTGAAGTGGTGGTTGTAAGGGGAACCTAGAGAATTCTCTGAGCCAGGGATGGTCTCTACTGTGTCTTTTTCATAGATGCTGGTGATTCTGGACGTGGGTGAGAGTAATTTATTCAGTGTTATCTTCGTGGTCTTGACAACATATAGGAGACACAAGGTAACTTGAGGTGCTGGTGCTGGAAACATGGAACCCAGATGCCAGTGTTGAATTTGGACTGGGAGATTCTGATTGGCAGTTGAAAGCTTTTTGGGGGGGTTTTGGGAGCGGGAAGTGGTTACAAAATGGGGATGACGCTTGAGGGAGATGAATCTGTCATTTGTGTGGGGATGGATGACACCGTTTTGATTTTTCAGGCAGGCATTTGAGTTGGCTTTTATATCTGGAGGTGGAATTCATAAGGCTTTGCAGTTGATTTGGAGGGTGGGAGTTAAGGAAGGAGTAAACATGTGACCTTCATGTTTTTAATACTGGGTTTATTCATTTAATAGATATTTGCACAAGTTCTAGTGGCAGGCAAAGTGCTAGGTACTGTATACACGGTGCTGAGCAAAACTGTGTGCCTGGATAGGTGGGGAGGAGTAGAGGGAAAAGTGGCTCCGAGGTTTTGAACCTCTGTCATGGAGAAAGTGGTGAAACATTTACTGAAACAGGGCAGGAAGTGAAGACTCGGATCAGAGGCCCCAGCGATGACGTTTTTGATGAGTTGAGTTTGAGGTCGATCATAGCAAGTAATCAGTTATAAAATGAGACACGTGGGCTGAGGTTGGAGAAGGCAGTTGATGAAAGGGGATCACAAACCTGTAGAGTTTCAAGGGAAGAGGACAGAAGACAGGATCTTGTGAGCAAAGCTTACATTTTAGGGGGCAGACGGAAGGTGCTGCAAAGAGGATTGAGGAGGAATCACTGTAACTTGTATTTTTCTCTACAGATATTTTCTTAGGTAGTTTCAAGTTTCCTTTAAGGCTTTTGAACAAGGTTTCTTAACCTCAGCGCTAGCTGGGCATTTGGGGCTGGATAACTGCTGTGTGTGGAGGCCTGTCCTGTACATCGTATATAGCATGTTTAGCAGCATCCCTGGCCTCTACACATTAGATAGATGCCAGTGGGTAGCACTTTCTCCTCCCAGTTAGGCTCATCAAAAATGTCTGGTGAGGGGGCTTCCCTGGTGGCGCAGTGGTTGAGAGTCCGCCTGCCGATGCAGGGGACACGGGTTCGTGCCCCGGTACGGGAGGATCCCACGTGCCGCGGAGCGGCTGGGCCCGTGAGCCGTGGCCGCTGAGCCTGCGTGTCCGGAGCCTGTGCTCCGCAACGGGAGAGGCCACAACAGTGAGAGGCCCGCGTACCACACACAAAAAAATGTCTGCTGACATTGCCACATGTGCCAGGGGACGGGCATAGTCACCCATCGTTGAGAGCTATGGCTTTGAATGTTTGTCTTTTTTTTTTTTTTTTCCATATATATCCCTCCCAACGACAGCCAGGGAGGAATGATGGGGCAGACAATGACAGCAAAAGGCTTGAACCTTTATTGGGCTGTAGGTGTTCTGTGACTTCGTTCCCAATATAATCATCGAAAAACATTGGAACCTATACTGTGAAGTGGTTTCCTGTACTAGAGGAGGTGTGGTTTGCAAGACAATTTCATTTCAGCTCTCAGCAGGCCCTGGCCTGTAATGTGACTGTACACTTGGACATTGGGGTGCAGGGGGAACTTCAGCTCTGGAAGTTTGGGGAATTTATCAGTTTCAAAAAGTGTATTATTTTACAGAAGTCCCTGTGCAGTTCTTCAGTGTTTTTAGGAAAAACCGTTCATTTCCATGTGTCCTATCAAAGAAAGCAGACATGTGTCCTAATAAAGTTCCCCAAAAGTTGACGTTGAACACCCCGCCTCACTAAATGAATTGACAGAAGAGGCACACGGGGTTCCAGTGGTTTCTGTGTAGCCAGAACACTACCTTTTACCTGTAGATGAGTTATTGAAGTTGAATTGAGATCCTGGCTGTCCATTGTGGATTCTTCCTTTTTGATCTTGAAAGAGGAAGAAGTAGTGTTGGGAGGCAAAGAGTGATAGCTTCATCAATGCAAGATGTCAAAGGCCAAGTTTGGGAGGATGTCGGGAGTGTCCGTGTTTTCATGTGAAACCTGTATTTTCAGGTTGCCTGTGGATTCGGGGGTATTTTCAGGTCGGCAGAGAGGAGGATGCTTACTGAAGTTGGGGCTTTCCTCCCCTCCCTGCAGTTCTGCAGGTGCTCCCCTTTTGCCTTGGAACCTCAGATTGATTTCTGACAGGTGCTTGATGAAGAAGTGGTTACTGGGGTCTGTCTGGCCTGCTATTCCTGGGGCTCAAGAAGCTGTCAGAAAAGAGAAGCAAACGGAAAAAGAGAACTGTTTCTAAGTAGTTTCCGTCGTTGTGTTTAATCCTTCCAAAGCCCACAAATGCGAAGAGTTGTTCTCATTTATAAATAGTGGTGAAAAAAAGCGAGGAGATGTGAATGGGTGTGCTCTTCGTCAGCAGGGGGAGCTGGGGGCGAAGGTGGGCCTCAGCGGGCCGGGCAGACCCCCTAATCCCAAGTGGGGTTTTGGGGAGTAGACTCTGGGGATCCTCTCTCTCAGAAAAGAACAGGAAGTGCATGTTACACCTCTGGTCAGCGAATAAGATCTGGACTACCCTCTGAGTGTGGTCCAGCTCTTAGAGGAAGCCAATTTAGACCCCAACAGGGTTCTGCCTTCAAGACATTGAGTGGTGTCTTCTAGTCCTTGAAGATAGGAGAGCGAAGAGGGAAAGGGGCGAGGTGGGCAGTTGCTTCTGCAGTGAGCTGGCAGGGCTCTCTCTGTTTTCCCTTGGACACCGCTCTCTCATTCCCTCCTCTGTAACTTTTTTTCTTTTTTGAAATAAAATTCTTATTGTAGAATAGTTTTAGATTTATAGAGAAATCGAGAAGATAGTACAGAGAGTTCCCCTATATACTGCACCCAGTTTCACTTTTATTAACTTCTTACCTTAGTGTGGTACATTTGTCAGAATTAATGAGCCGATGTTGATACATTCTTATTAACTAAAGTCCATACTTCACTCCTCAGTTTTTACCTTGTGTCCTTTTTCTGTTCCTGGATCCCATCCAGGACACCATGTGATATTTAATCGTCATGTCTCCTTGAGGCTCCTTTTGGTTGTGACAGTTTCTCTTTCTCAGACTTTCCTTGTTTTTGATCACCTTGACAATTTTGAGAAGTACTCATCAGCTTTTTGTAGAATGCCCCTCAACTCAGGTTTGTTTGAGGTTTTTCTCTGATGGTTACACTGGGGTTATGGGTTCGGGGGGAGGAAGGCCACAGAGGTAAAGTGACATTTCCACCACTTGTCAAAATTAACATGACTTAGCACTGTTGCTTTTGACCTTGTTCACCTGGCAGAGGTAGTGTTTGCCAGGTTTCTCCACTGTAAACTGTAACACACACCCACTTGCCCCCTTCCATCCCCCATTTGAACACTGCACACTTTGGAGGGAAGTCACTGTGCATAGCCCACACCGAAGGAGCGGGGAGTTGGGCTCCAGTGCTTGAGGGTGGAGAATCTACATAAGTTATTTGGAATTCTTCTGCATGGGAAATGCATCTTTCCTTCCACTCCACCCTTTGTTTATTCAGTAGTTTATTTATGTCAGTATGGACTGGTGGATTTTTATTTTATCCTTTGGGTTATAATCCAACATGGTTTTGTTCAGATTGTTCCAGCTTTGGCCATTAGGAGCTTTTCGGTTGGCTACTGTGTCCCTTTAGTGTACCCTCATGTTTTCTTTTCTTTGGAAGCTCTCCCTTACCTTCTGACACTACAGGTTCCTTTCTGGCTTTTGCTGTGCGCTTGTGATGCTTTCTGCCCTGTGTGGAGTAGTGACAGATCACATGCTTGATGGCCTGGAAGCCCAGGATTGGCTTCTGCTCAGCTGACCACTTCTCCTCACCTGTGTGACTCTCTTGTCTCTAGAATAAATTTACCACAAGTCTCTAGCTACAGAGTTGTAAAAATCAAATGAATGTAAGAGAATTTTACCATGTTAGTTACCAATCCATGCCCAGTATCTTTTTGTCATTGAAGCACATCTTTGACTTCATCTCTGGGTCTTCCTGCGGCTCCAGTATGTGTTTGTTGAATGAACCAGTGCTCATTCAGTGAATGCAACTCCTGCACTGCATTTTGTCAGTTGTTTGACCAATTTAATGGATATTAATTGAGGAGCTTTTCCTTTTCTACATAAACATTTTGTCTTCTGAGTTAATTATCTTGTATCTCCTTACTTCACATAGCATAGCATGGGCTCACAGGTACTGACTTACATCTGCTGAGAAGAAAAAAATGGAGAAAGCGAACACCAAACTGAATTTAAGTAGAAAAAACAAAAACTATAAATAAGCTTTTGGGATAGTGTCATTTCCTCGTTGTTCTTATTAGCTCAACCCTTAAAATGATCTCCATTACTTGTTTTTTTATTTTGTAAAAAATTTTATTATTATTATTTTTTGAATTTTAAAAAACATTTATTTATTTTATTTTTGGCTGTGTTGGGTCTTCGCTGTTGCACACGAGCTTTCTCTAGTTGCAGTGAGCAGGGGCTACTCTTCGTTGCGGTGCGTGGGCTTCTCATTGCGATGGCTTCTTTTGTTGCGGAGCACGGCTCTAGGTGTGTGGGCTTCAGTAGTTGTGGCTCGTGGATTCTAGAGTACAGTCTCAGTAATTGTGGTATATGGGCTTAGTTGCTCTGCCGCATGTGGGATCTTCCAGGACCAGGGCTCAAAGCTGTGTCCCCTGCATTGGCAGGTGGATTCTTAACCACTGCGCCACCAGGGAAGCCCTAAAATTTTATTTTTTAGTTTTGTTTTCCTTTGATAAAAAAGTGTTTTGTAGTTTATATTGGGGTATAGTTGATTAACAGTGTTGTTAGTTTCAGATGTACAGCAAAGTGATTCAGTTATATGTATACATGTATCTATTCTTTTTCAAATTCTCCATTACTTGTAATCAAGGGCTTGTGTCATGAGATTACCAGTGATGGGCGAATGAATGCCTGTTGGGAACTACATAGAATTCTGATTAGGTAAGGAATTCAGAGGAAGTATATTTTGGGTATTTCTTCCGCAAGTCATCCTAGACTCTCCATTGCAATGTGGTGGTGGCATTAAACACGGCAAAGGCAGGACGGAAGCCCTATTTGCATTGTTAAATCCAGTGAGGAGTTAGGGTGTGGTCAGCCACTGTCCTAGAGGAGGTGCAGGAATAGATATATATTTATAAACACATATAAATATGTATATTTTATATACAAATTAAAAAACTTTTTTGAGGAGGGCGAGATGGTCAGATGTGATATTTTCTAACATATGCCCCAAAGTAACATGAGATGGAGGATGTTCCATGTTGATGTTTCTCAAAGGGTTGAGTTTATTTTTTTGATTTAATTAAAAAAATTTTTTATTTTGGCTGCACCACACGGCTTGCGGGATTTTACTTCCCCGACCAGGGATTGAACCCGGGCCCTGGCAGTGCAATTGCCGAATCATAACCACTGGACCGCCAGGGAATTCCCAAAGGGTTGAGTTTTGGATGACAAGGTAAGCGGGGCCCTCCCTCCACGTGACAGGCCCAGAGTGCTGAGTACTGTGGCCGTTGTTCATCCTCTTCCTCCCCCTTTTTAAAAAACCTGTCAGGGATTCTTACTGGTCTTTGTTCATTCTTGCCTCTGAAGAGAGTGGGTGGTAAAGGGCACATTTATATTCTGACATGTTTGGGAGAAAGGGTAGGTGCTTGGGAACAAAAGGTGAGGAGTAAATTGTTGGTGGTCTTGCTGGTTTGGGAAGCTGCATGTTCCGTAGAGCATCTGGTTGCTTGTATGGGCTCTGGGGTTCTAGAAGAGTAAGTTCTTTCACTCCTTTTGCCAAAATGAGGTTGAGTATTACTATTAAATAGAAGGCTGGATTAGGAAGGGCTTGGGAAGCAAAGATCCTTCTGACATTCAAAGCATCTCTTTGTTTTTCTCCGGAGCGAGTTTGTCTTCTGTTCTCTCTAGGAAGCTGATCTGGTTCCTGTCCTCTCACTGACCAGCACCTAGAATATCAACAGAATGACTCATGTCCCCAACATCCTGTCCTTGTTCTGGAGAGAGGGAACAGTTTGCCTTTGGAAAACACAGTGCTCACCTCTGTGAAAAAACCCCAAAGCAAGCATTGCTTTGACACGTAGTTGTCCTTATATGATGTCTGTGATTTTGTGTGTGTGCATGCGTGTGTGAGAATTCAAAAAAAAAAAAAAAAGAAATTGTTGGGCTTTGCTGTATCTGCTGTGTGTGCCAGGAGATTGAGAATTTGGGAGCTTTAGCTGTGGGAAGGATTTTGGAGACCAGCTGGTCCAACTCCTTTGTATGGTTCTAGAAACAAAGGCCCAGTCGAAGCAAAGTCATTTGAGATCTGAAAACTGGTCAGTGATAACCAGGACTAAGTACTACCCGAGTGTCCTGATTCCTGGTTCTGTGGCCTTGACTTTGTGGTTTACATTGAGATTTTGAATTGTTCATTTGGCTGCCTAGTTAGAAGTTCTATCTTTGTAGAATGCTGCTGATGTTGGTGGATTTTTTTTTTTCAATTTTATTTATTTATTTTTGGCTGCATTGGGTCTTCGTTGCTGTGCACGGGGTTTCTCTAGCTGTGGCGAGTGGGGGCTACTCTCCGTTGCAGTGCGCGGGCTTCTCATTGCAGTGGCTTCTCTCATTGCAGAGCACGGGCCCTAGGTGCATGGGCTGCAGTAGTTGTGGCACGTGGGCTCCGTAGTTGTGGCTCGCGGCTCTAGAGCACAGGCTCAGTAGTTGTGGCGTACGGGCTTAGTTGCTCCGCAGCATGTGGGATCTTCCTGGACCAGGGCTTGAACCCGTGTCCCTTGCATTGGCAGGTGGATTTTTAACCACTGCGCCACCAGGGAAGTCCCGATGTTGGTGGATGTTTAAAACCACATATAATATAGTAAAATCTTTAAGAATACATGGCATCATATATTGCTGTTACTCAGAAGCTAAGGGGATGGGGAGGGGTAAGAATTGTTCTGAGAGTCAGGACATTTTGTCACAATTTAGTCTCAAGACAGATGTTGGGCAATTCCTACCTCTTGGGACTTTACTCAGAAGAGGGCTGGATTAGACTGTTGCTTTTGCTGTTTCGAGCTCTGAAAATTTTCAATTTTCTATTTCTATAAAGGTATGTTATATATCTATCCAATGATGATACAGAATATCTGCAACATGGGTAAATCCTTACTCATTAATTCCAGTATTATAGAACATGGGCTTATGTTGTTGCCATGAATGTTGTTTCTGTTAAAGAAGGGGCTACCTCAGTTCCCACAGTTTTCTACCGTGTTTGGTAGTATTTGAGTGAGGAGAGGTACAGAGTAAGCTTGCCACTGGGTTCCTGTTAGACCTCTAACAGCTTAGAGGTCAGTTAGGTTCGAGGTGGTGTGACAGCAGGGTAAGAGCCATGGGAAGAGGAAGAAAGCAATCTGTGTGTGAGTTATGGACCCATCATTTGATTTCCCATTTCAGGTGTCTTTTTTTTTTTTTTTTTTTGCTGTACGCGGGCCTCTCACTATTGTGGCCTCTCCCGTTGCGGAGCACAGGCTCCGGACACACAGGCTCAGCGACCATGGCTCACGGGCCCAGCCGCTCTGCGGCATGTGGGATCTTCCCGGACCGGGGCATGAACCTGTGTCCCCTGCATCGGCAGGCAAACTCTCAACCACTGCGCCACCAGGGAAGCCCCAGGTGTTTTAAATGCTGTGGTTGAAGATACTTTGCAAGTTCTGTATCCATGATACTCAGAATTCCGTCCACAGCCCACACTTTCTCCTTTTAGATTCTGACTTTTATGATGGTAGTATAATTTTTGTCTGAATGGTGTTGGAGATTGAATCACTGCTTTTGCCATTATTACTTCCATTTGACAGATGAGAAATGTGAGCCTTAGGGAGCTTAGGTAACTTGCCCCAAATTGTATAGCTGATGTCAATGGGTCCTCAAACCCAAGTCTTCCTGACTTCAGGGTTCATGCTTTTATCCATAGTACCTTCCAGGTGCCACATTCTGCTCCATTTTTAGTATATGTTTCACTTTTTTTCTTCCTGATTTGAAGTTCATTGTTCTCTTTTTTTCACATTATTCTCCAGTGCCTGGCACAGGACCATAATGGAAACATTTTAAAATATTAATGATTTAAAGGTAGTGAATGATGAACTGGAAGGAGAAAAGAAAGGCAGAGGCTTCTGAGTCACTCACTTATTTATACTTCGTCACTTTGTAATCTTGAGCAAAAAAAAGAATTCTCAGTTTCTTCACTTGAAAAAGTAGGGAAACTACTATTTGCTGCACTGGGCTATTGTGACATTAGAAACGGAGTACCTTAAACTCACTGTATAGTGCTTAGCACATAATGGGTAATTAACGAGTGGTCTCTGTTATAGTTATGTTGCTGTTAAATTAATAAAAACCTAAGATGTTGCTCTCACTTTTTTTTCTTTAACCCCCTAAGTGTAGAGCATGTTATTTCCCCTAAATGCCTGCTACCCTCAGGGAGTTCTCAGTAACAGGATGAACATATCATCCATGGAATATGAGGGCTTAATGTTATCAGATACCATTTCTTTTGATGCCCTTTTTCCCCAGTCATTCAGGGAAAACTCAAGTAGCCTGAGGCACTGCAGTGTTAGCTACAGCTCTGCCGGCTGATTCCTGGAGGGCCCCTCTCCAGGGGGGTGGGTGGAGCTTGCATGGTAATCAGTCTCTTTTCTTCATGCTTTCCTTCCCTCTCACATATCTCAGTTCACTGGAAAAGTCCTCAAAGCTTTTCTTCTGCTGGTGTGGCCCAGTAGCCAGACAATAGCCTGTGCACTAAATGGAGAGGAACCTATGTTTCTTCCCTTGTTTGTCAGCATTTTGGCATGTGAATTTTTATCTGCTACGCTGAGTCTGTTGGCTCCTACCGCTGATGTCACCAACCATCTATTTTCTGTGTTCAGAAGTCACTGGGGTATACTTCTCGTGGGTTGGGTTAGCCTCGTTGCTCTGTTCCATCTATCTTAGAAACAAACCTGTTTATAAACAGTACCTTTCCTTCAGCTTCCTGACAGAAAGGGATTTTCTAGGCAGAGAAAATGTATCACAGTAATGAGTTAATTAAAGTTACCAGTGCGGTACCTGGCACACAATATGTGCTCAGTAGATGAAAGAAACTGGACAACTACAGTCCCTGTTCAGTATTTGTGGTTTACAAAGGATGAGAGTTAGATTCAGTAACTTGGGTTGGAAAATTACTCTTTCATCTCTCTGAGTGACACCTGAGGATGGGAGGATGGCAGGGAATAGGGAGGGGTTTGGAGAGTTTCTTGGGGTAAGTGGATTAGTGTAGCTCCCAATTCAGAATAAGGTACATATTTGAAAATTACTTAACAGAGTGCCTTGGATTAGCTTCTCCTTATAGAGTAATTGACAGATATTGAATAGTTGTGATAGGTTATGATGCACACCACTTAGGTCTTTTTATCTTCAAAGAACTTAAAAAAAGAAAACAACAAAACACTTTAAACAGTGATTCTACCTTGTGTTCTTTATCATAGCCTAATGTTCTCTTCCGTGTCTTTGTTGTATTATGTTTCTTAGGATGAGTGAGTAAGCCTTGCCGATTGGTTTATAAAACATTTATGAAGTTAAAGTCTCTGGGGAGTGAGAATTGAAATGACAGAATTTGCAGCTTCACATTTGCTGGTTAACTGCTGGCTTAGCATTCTTTTCCTGTGTGTTTTTCCCAAGCTGTAGACTCTATCAATCAGAAATCAAATGAAATTTGGTAATTGTGTGTGAGTTTTGTGTTTTTTTCCCTTGAAGTACTTAGCTCTGACTGCCAGACTTGGGAGAAATGCTTGCTGTGCAGTGATTTCTAAAGCCAGTCCTTAGCAGATGCTTAAAAAAAAATTAGAAGTTGGCCACTTAAGAACTTCATAAAGTTCTTCTCAGGCTTTTCAAGTCATGAGTCAAGAAGAAGCTTTGAGGGAACACTAGGAGGTACATCCTTTACTTTCGTATCCCTTATTCCATCTATATAATGAGATACTAAGGTGCTCCAAAGAAATCAGAATATTATCCCAAATGATTAGCTGTTTTCTGCCCTAACTCCACCGCCATGTACAAGGCCCAAACAATTCAGTTTCTGTGGAGGATTAGGAAAATGGCAGCTGGCACAAACAAAGGTGATATAATACCACTTATTCATTCATTTGTATATATAGCAATTTTTTTTTTTTTTTTTTTGAGTAAGGAGGTAGAGACGTGAAGCAAAATCATGGCCCCTGCTCTGGACTAAACTGTGGTCTGAAAGCATTTTCTAGAAGCTTAAAAAAAGACCAAGGGCTGGAGCTAAGTTTTCCTGACTATGGAAGAAGTTAAGGAAAGGAGTGGATGGAGGTCATGGGAAGGGCAGTTGGTGGTGGTGGAGGGTTTTACAGTCTGTGGTATAGGCTTCCTGTTTCACGTGGGATGTAATTTAGAGCGTTCATTGAAGTTGGCACCAACAAGGCTGCTAACAGTGACTCTAGGTCATGTTGGTATGGTTCATTTAAGCAGAGATCAAAACCTGGTTTTTGACGATGCTGCTGGTATTGGTGCTTTATTGAGGACTTAGCACCTGCCAAGCACTTTACAGGCTCTTTCCCGTTTAATCCTAACAATGACCGTTTTCAGGTGGTAGCTTAGAGGAGTGAATAATTTGCCCAGGGTTATACAGTTAGGGATAGGGCTTGGATCTGAAGCCATTATGCAATACTGCACCTGTAGGTGAAGGCAAGGTTCTCAAAGAAGAATTGAACCAGAAAATATTTCACAGACAGCAGCCACAGTGTTTAGTAACAGACTAGGTGTGTGAACTTGAGGCCAAATGAGAAGGAGAAAGATGATTTTAAAATTACAGTTTTGGAGAGAAGCAAGATCATAGTGTTAGTGATGGGGGTGGGAAGACTAAGGCTCTGTCTCAGCCATGTTTATGGACTCTTCTTCCTAGAAAACAGCCAATAGCCTTTTACCTGTGTTATTTCATCTTTGGCTTTAAGAAAACAGCTGTCACTCCAAGTGCTGGCTGTCAACGTGGAACACAAGTTGTGAGCACAGTGCTTTTGTGCAAACCTCCTATCACATGTGGGTGTTGAGTCTAGCAGCAGACCAATACCCCCTTCCCAGTGGAGCCCAGGTTCACACATCAGACCATCACATTGTCCTCTGACTTAGCTAACCTGTGCATCTCACTGCAGCAGGACAGTGATAGTCACTGATTGACAAGACCCTCCTTCGGGAGGGTGACATTTATCCTAACGTCTCCAGGCCAGCCCTTTTAGGACCATGAGGAGAGTCAGCTCTTGGTCACAGTTCGTACTGAGTGGATGTCACATTCTGAAAGCCATTGTGTTGAGGCCCCAGGATTCTCAGGCCTGAGTGAGCAACCTGTGGCTGATCAGATTTCTCATTGTCTCAGGAAGGATGCTGGCTAAATCTCGACTTCAGTAGTGTGATTTCAACAGTGGATCTGTCAAGGGCCCGAGCCTGGTTGACCACCATCCCTTCCCCACCATGTCTGTACATGCGTGGCTCTTTGGATTCACTGTGAATCATTAAGTGTTTTTATTGCCTTCTTGCAAGCTTCTGTCTTCTTTTTTTTTCTGGGTGAAAAAGTGAATCTTTCCCAATGAAGTATTTCCTTCATTAAAATAAGCCTCCCCTTCGGAGAGAATACTAATATTGTGTGCAACATGGCCTTATGGGCAGCTGGCCGGCTGCCTATAGATGTCCTTGTGCCCTTTGTCCAAATGATTTCTTCCACCTGCTTGCTACAAAATCACCCAATGTACTGATAGCTATTAATTACCTCTAGTTAAAGAAGAGCAAGCCACCTGCCCCCCAGGTGGTCTCTGGATTACTTAAAGCAACACTCTCTTTAAAGGAAACATTTTCCTTTCCTTCCCTCCTCACCTCCACCAAATCTTTGCTATTAGGAGAAACATTTGAAGCCATCGGATAATTTGCAATTCCTTTCCTAAGGGATAGGAAATACGCCAAATACGCTGTCCAGAGAAAATGAGATATAGGCAGGTAAGGTGTTTTGTTTTGTTTTGTTTTGTTTTTTGGCTGTGCTGGGTCTTCGTTGCTGCGCGTGGGCTTTCCCTAGTTGCAGCGAGCGGGGGCTACTCTTCGTTGCGTTGCACAAGCTTCTCATTGCAGTGGCTTCTTTTGTTGCGGAGCACGGGCTCTAGGTGCACGGGCTTCAGTAGTTATGCCACGTGGGCTCAGTAGTTGTGGCTTGCGGGCTTAGTTGCTCTGCGACATGTGGGATCTTCCTGGACCAGGGATCGAACCTGTGTCCCCAGCATTGGCAGGCAGATTCTTAACCACTGTGCCACCAGGGAAGCCCCGGCAGGTAAGTTTTTGATAAGAGAAAAGGAGAGAAATTTTGGGAAGGGAAAGTGACATTGTGTGCCCTAATAAAAACCAGAATAAATAGCGGGTGTAATTGGTTGTGTATTTGGTTATGTGCTTCAGTGAAGTGGTGAGTATTTGACATACCTACCGTCAGTGGGAAGAAGAGTGTTGAAAGAGAGGTAGATGTTTGCCTGGGACAAGAAGTAAACCCTTCCCTTAGGGATCTGCCCATTGCCTGCCTTTCACTCATAGTGTTCATTCATTTCTTTGATAGTATTCTTCAGGAGAGAGAAATAATGTATGAAGTCAGTCTTATATCCACTCCTTCCATCTTCCTAATAGGCTCTCTATATGGTTAACCCACTTTGAGCTAGGTCAGGGGCCAACCAGCTCCTTTTCTCCATTACCTTAGGTAAGATTATGACTCAGTTCATGCACTGGGGCTTGGTGTTGTCCCTAACCCTCCAGTTCCCCCTCCATCCACTCATGTTAAATCTCAGCCAATTCCCAACACCCTGAACAGTCTCCCTTACTTGAAGGACTCCGCTGTGACCAAGCTCCTGGCAAGCTGAGCACGTGGTGGTACCCTGTTGATGTCACAAGATAACCTTTGTAGCCTTTGGACTTTGAGCTTTCAATTAAGCTTACAGCTAATTCCCTGGTGGATGTTTTAGGGGAGCAGGGGTATGTGTTAGCCCTACTTGTGTAGCTTTTGCGGTCAGGGGAGGTGACCCCCATTATAGCAGCCCCATAACTGAGGTCATAAAAATATCCCAAGTGTCATTTGGAAGTCAAACGCTGGGTTACATAACCTTTTGGGGGTGGGGTTAATCTCCTCCTTTCTAAGATTTTGTACCCAGTGAGTCTTTATCAGCTTGACTGCTAACTGTAAACTTCCATTTCTTTTACAGTGTTACCACTCATTAAATTCTTTCTTCTTTGTCTCACCTATATAAATGAGACCAGTTCTTGCTCTTTTGTATTGTCTTTGAGCTCATGGCAGGTGGCACTGGGAGCCCTGTGAAGGCTGTCCTTGTGTATTGTTTTCATAAGCTAAATAAGGCACAGAAAGAAAACCAAAATATAGACTTTCTCCCTGGACTAGAAGGGAAAGGGAGGACAGTTTGCAGTTTACATGTGAATCTTATTTGAGTGCCCTTCAGAAGAGAATATTTTCTGATTCTGTCTTGTCTTCTCTTCAGTCTTATATTTCTTCTTTCCTCCCTGCAGGTATGTATATATTAGTTTTTTTTTTTTAATTAGGAGCAAAATTTATGCCAGACTTCTGTTAAATTTTTTTTAGTTTTAACTGTTTCCTGGGTTAACTTATTTTTAGAGCCCCTATTAGTAAGAGACATATGTGTTTCTAATGACAGTAAAACTCATATGGGGAAGGAGAAAGAAGGAGAGAAATTTTAGTTCCAGTCTGATATAAATTCTGTGGCTAAATGATTAGGTATTTAAAGGTATTTAATCTCACATCAAGAAGCAGCAATTTTAGAACAGGCATTTCTAACAGATTCAGTTTTGGCACATATCAAAACAAAGACTTTGATGGAAAATTTTAAGCCTGTCCATTTCCTCTGTCACTCTTCCTTCTTTTATATCCACTTCCTCTCTCAGCCTGCCTTCTTTTGCTCATTTCTATAGCTTCTCCATGCTCACTCAGGTGTTGATGTGTTTCTGTTCTTCTTTTTTTCTCCTTATTCCTTTTTGTGCAGAAGGCAAGACAGCCCTTGACTGGCCTTGGTACTGAGATTGAGGTGGTTTGCATCTTTAGGGAAGGGATGAGGGATAGTCTTCCTAGTGTTTCTTCATCCATAGGTGGGGTCCCTTTGTACCTACATAAGAAAAAAACAAAACAAAATAAAGCCCCTACCACCTCCACCGACATTTTTGGTAGCCAAAAATGGAGGAACTTGGATTGACCAAAGCCTAAAGTTATCAGAATACTTCTAGCTAGTTGCTGTATTAAAGAAAAACTTGTTTTTTTAAAGGTGAAGAAGTTAATCTCTTAAGAAGATGATGAGAGGGCCCAACTGGAATGGAAATTTATTTCCATGTTCTAGCTTAACCAAGTAATTAAGTGTGTCTAATGCCGTCTGTTTGAATCATATGAACTTGCTGTTGTTATAGGTCAAAAATAGTTGAATAACAGCAATCTTACGTGAATCAGCCCAGTGAACCTGATGAGGAAATGGAGACCCAGGAAGGCTAATCTGCTAATCCCCTCATCCTGGCCTCAACCAAGGAGGCAGTAAACTGAGATAAAGCTATTTTACTGGATTCTTTCTCCCTTTCTTCCTTCCAACCTTCCTTTCTCTTTTTCTCTTTCTCCTTTTCATCTATCTATCTATCTATCTTGAAAAGTTAACAGATATAAAGGAATAAAGGGTGTCTTTGTAGGAGAAGCTGTTGGGAAATCAAGGTGACTGATATTTGGGGGGGGGCGGGGTGAGCAGACAGCAGTAGGAACACAACCACTCAACACTAGGACAGTCACCATACCCAGATTTTAAGACAAGCGTGCAGTAGAGCTAGCCTGTATAGAAATGAGTGTGTTCGGTCACTGGTCATTTTGTTTGATTGTGTATGAGCCACATCGTGTTGTCCTTGAGGAGCACGGATTGTGCAATTTTTCACTGCATTCCTGGCAAGCTTAAAAAAAGGCTGCTACGATCTACTGCAGTTGATTGATGCCGGAAAGGTTTGCTGCACCTAACAATAGCCCTTCTCCATGAAGCACTGCATTGATGCTTTTAGAACTCATTACTGCTAACCAAACAGTAGTGGTTTTATTACTGTACTAATGGAGCCTGGTACTTGGAGGCGGGGGCTTGGGGGAGGGGGAGAAAGTGGGGCAAGGATTGTGGGCAGGAAAAAAGAATCCCTTTCCATGATTAGGGGTGACCCCCAGAAAAGTTGTTAGGCAGTTTCCAGTAAAACAATATGATAATCTGGATACAATGCAGGGTTTAATATGCATATGCAAGGATGCACTAAATGAATTTTTCCTAGCAGGGAAGAACAAGGGCTTTCTCAATAAAGAATCAGCAAGACAGCAGAGTTTTCTATGGCCTTTTCCAGTGAAGTGATTTGCTTTCCTAACAGTGCAAGGAGGCGAACAAATGAGCTGTGACAGATAGGGATGCACACAGGACTGTGCTAGAGAACTTGGCAGGATCTTCATTGTGGGCAACAAGACAGACCCAAGTGATGGCATCTATCCTCTTTCATGTTTTTTTTTGTTTGTTTGTTTGTTTGTTTTTTTGCGGTACGCGGGCCTCTCACTGTTGTGGCCTCTCCCATTGCGGAGGACAGGCTCCGGACGCGCAGGCCCAGCGGCCATGGTTCACGGGCCCAGCCGCTCCGCAGCATGTGGGATCTTCCCTGACCGGGGCACGAACCCGCGTCCGCTGCATCGGCAGGCGGACTCTCAACCACTGTGCCACCAGGAAAGCCCTCTTTCATGTTTTTTGAAACGTACTTGGGTCCTTCCTTTCTTCCCAACTTTTGTTTTTATATATTATTTTAATTGGGTAGCTTTCAGTTTACCTTTCATGTAGTTACTGATGTATTTGAGATTTTAGCTACCATCTTACAATTTGTTTTCCATCTGACCTGTCTGTTCAATGCTTTTTTTCTCTGACTTCTTTTGGGTTAAGCAAAAAGTTATTCCATTTTCTGTTTATTGACTTAATTCTTTTGCTCTTCTTTTAGTAATTATCCTAGAGATTACAGGGTTGCATCCTTGACTTATTACAATCTAATACAAACTCTTCCTTTTGTCTCTTTGTTTTGGTTCATTGCTTTCATTTGGAAAAGTTCATGACCCTTAATGAATGCCACTGGCAGTGGAATGATTTTGTCCTTATTTCCTGCTTGAATCCATCCCATAGTAGCTCTTATTTTCTGAAATTGCTTATAAATGTCATCAAAGCTCTTGCCCAGAATCATCTGCCCTTGGAGATATGCTCCAGGCAGCCCCACTGCTGGGTTGTGGCTCTCTAGAATAGGGATGGAAGCTTTCTAGTATCCCCGTGAGGCTGTCAGCTCTCCCATAGCAAGACCTTTCCTGTCCTTTGTACCATGATATCTGGCACACGGTAGATTATCAGTGGAAATCTGAATGACTAGGCTCCCAGAAACCAGATGCTGGGGCCCACCTCAGAGTCAGGATGCAAGCTGGGGGGTTTTGGCCCATTTTAGGTGAGCTCTAATCTTTAAAACTCTACCAGCTTTTACCAGTCTCATCTAGCTGGTTTGTTTCAGTTGAATCAAGCTTGTTCTTTTTTTGTTGTTGTTGTTGTTGTTTTGTGGTACGTGGGCCTCTCACTGTTGTGGCCTCTCCCGTTGCGGAGCACAGGCTCCGGACGCGCAGGCTCAGCGGCCATGGCTCACGGGCCCAGCCGCTCCGCAGCATGTGGGATCTTCCCAGACCGGGGCACGAACCCATGTCCCCTGCATCGGCAGGCGGACTCTCAACCACTGCGCCACCAGGGAAGCCCCAAGCTTGTTCTTCACATCCTTTTTTATCTCTAATGTCACTCTGGTTCATACACACACTACATTTCACCCATGCTCACTCACTAGTTGCTACCTATAATAGTATTACAAAAATTTTTAATAAGGTGATAGAGCTCCCTGAGTATCTAGTAACTACCATTGTTTTTCAGGGACATGTGAGCCATATGCATGGAAATATTGTGTGGAAAGATCCTAGAGTTTCTCTTGGACTTGTTGAGCTCTGTGCCTGAAGCATATAAAATATTATAAAATCCCAGTACAAAATGTCTTAACAGAGAGTCAGCTGTGCTGTAGGTCAGTAATATTTCAGTTATTTTAAGCTGTGGTAAGGAAAGCCTACAGCAGAGGTGTGAACCTTGTTGCCCTGTGGCAGCTTTCTGTCAGCTCTGTTATATTACTGGTTTTTAAAATAACCCCAGAGATTTATCATGATGAAGTGAAAACCTACCTGTCAATGATGGAGGAGTTTTTGGATCATGCATGTTCTTTCCTTGGGGACAACATAGTCTGTGCAGAAGTAGTTTGAATTTGTCAAGACCTAAGTTCACTGTCCAGCTCTGCCACAGGTTTTGAGTACCTGTGGGCAAGTTACATCACCCCTGTCAGCTTAACTTGTACAGTAGGGATAATGAAACTCAGCTTGTTGTAAGGCTAAAGTTATATATTGGTTCCTAAAAGTATTTCTGAAAACTGTGAGTCCCTCTACATATGCGATTTGTGCATGCTATTTTCTCTAAGCGTTTTCCATTTGGGCAACTTAGAATACAGGCACCACTCAGGTAGAGCTTGCTAATATTGATTTATGTACTTTTGAGGTAGGTGGTGGAAGAGTGAAACCACAACTACTATACTGAGTTCAAGAGAATCTTTTTCCTACTCTTAACTATGCTGTACTTGAAATCTACTCCAAGGATATTGTTTCAAATGAGCCAGTTTTGGGTTCTGAGATATGTAGAAGTCAGAGGGGAGAGAGAGAGAGAGAGTGCTGCCTTGAAGCATTGTAAACTTTCAGAGAAGAGTTTTCTCAAGATAAATTACCAAGAAGTTATTTCTTGAAACAAAGGCACCCGGTTGATGTGAATTGACTCTCTAGAGAAATATTTACCACCACTGCTTCTGCCAAAGTGAATTGTGGTCACCAGGGGCAACAATAGCAGCCGTCTTTATCTAGACAAGTGCAAGTCCTGAATTCAGATGCCCCTTCCTAGGGCTGCCAGCTGGTCTGGAGTTTGGAGTGCAGAAAATGCATGTTCAGTGGCAGCTTCCTTGGGTGTTGGAAAACCCTATTTATTGGAGCATCTGCCAAACATGGATGGAAGAAGGTTTTTCAGGATTGCAAAACTACTTCTTGAGAGATGGATAAGTGGAGGGTTAGTTTTATAGATGTTCTGCTCAGGACTCCGAGGCACTGTTGAAAAACTGTTAGGTAACTAGGAGAGAAGAGGCAAAGCTGTTCTCTTATCAGGTACCTCTGTGAGAGCAGGAGAAGGATGGCGAGGCTAGGACACTGCCTGGGACAGGGTACGGGGTTGGGCGTACTTAGCGTATTCCTGGAATTGACTTTGAGGAGTGATGTTCACTTCATTTTTCAAAGATTAGTAGATAGTGGCAGTAACTAGTGACTAGTACTTTGTCTTCAACTTTCATGAGGGATGAACTCATTTTCTAATTTCTGTAAGAAACTGCACCTGTTTAGCCCTCACCATGGAGGGCTGACTGGATGGTTGGCAGAACTTCCATGAAATCTCAGTTTTTCAAGCATTTGAAGTGAAAGACCGAAGCTCTAATCGAATATGTTGGATGTGGGCTTCTCATTTCTCAGCTGCAGCCTTTACAGATGCATTGTGGTTGCAAGTGCCTGAATCCAGACTTGTCCGTGCTGACTTCTAGCCAATCCGACACAGTGATGCTTCTACAATTTGGAGGAGACTTTTAATGAGATGCTATTTTAGTTGCTATATTTAACTTTTAATTATACCCTATTGGGATAAGTTTTAATTTCCTGAGTGTTACAACCAAGACATGAAAATGTGGGTCAAGTAAACTAACAGAATTAAAAAAACCCCACAACAATATAACAAGCCCTAAAATCTACCAGTGTGTCTCAGGCAATTAATTAGAGCAACCAGTGGTTTCTAACCTGTGTGAATGTTTCACGAGTCTGGAAAAATAGACTCAGTGTCTCCCACATTGGCAGTCTGCTTTCAAGAGGACTTGACTTGGATCTGTAGATCTGGGTAGTTAAGCCTTAATGATTCAGGTATAGGTTGTTCTCTATGGGTATCTGCAGTGAATTGCAATCCTGTGTTGGCTGCCATGTCGCCATTTGTCATCCCAGTCTCATTAGGGGACTCAGAGTCATCTGAGCAAACATAGACACTCACATTTGACAGGTGTGAGGTTCCTTAAACTGAGGAGAAAATATGTGAGTTTCTCTGTGAATCTGGTTGATTCATATCCCTCTTCTGCCCCTCAGAGGCCAGTGATTGAGGGGTGACTAAGGTTTGTGTTGAACTTGTGCTTGAAGTTTCCAGATAGAAAAGTTCAAGATTCTGGCTTAACTGGAAGAGTTTAGGAGTTCTTTTCTGCGAATTGACACACAAAATTCCTTGGCTTTCTTGCAGCTGAATCTGCCAGCTGGGTAGACCGTTGGGGCAGGGCAACATCCTTGCCGTTGGTCAGCGCAGTGGGCTGACAGTGGGACCGAGAGGGCGTTAGGCAATAGTCCAGGGCATGGGCCCCGTTGGATGTGCAGACACAAGTGTTCCTGTGATCTGTGCACGTATATCCAAGAGAACCAGGGCCTTGAGCCTCAGGCCTGAGAGGCTGGCTTTCAAGGCAAAAGATTAGAAGAAAGAAAACATGCCACACGTGATATACCTCCTCTCTTGCTCTGCTCCCGTCTACGTTTGCTGCCCTCACGTGTAACGTTACCTTCCATGCAACTTATTGCGTCAGTGCTAAAATCTTGCTGAACTGGAACTGTTATTTTGAGCTGCCCCATCTGTTTCTTTGTGCACCAGTGAGTGTGTGAATAAATGTACCAATTAAAAAAAAAAATACAACAGCTCTTAGAACAGTTGGAACCTAGAAAAGTAACCCTTTATTATTCCATTGCTTTTCATGGGGTAATTTCCCTTCCCTCCTCATTTGTGTACAAAGAATTTTTCGGCCATATTTTCTTATTGTGGCAAAATATACATAAGACAAAATATACCATTTAAACTATTTTTAGGTATGAAATTCAGTGGCATTTAGTGTATTCACATTGTTGTGCAACCATCACTACTGTGCATCTCCAGAACTGTTACCTTCTAAAACTGAGAATCTGCCATTAAGAAATAACTCCCCATTCCTCCCTTCCCCAAGCCCCAGTAACCTGTGTTCTACTTCTCAGTTTCTACAAATTGGCCTGTTTCAGGAACCTCATATAAGTGGAATCATACAATATTTGTCCTTTGTGTCTGGTGTACTTCACGTAGCATCAAGTCTTCAAGCTTCATCTAAGTTGTAGCATGTGTCAGAATTTCATTCCTTTTTAGGGCTGAATAATATTCCATTGTATGTGTATGCCACATTTTGTTTATCTGTTCACCTATTGGGAGACATCTGGGTTGTTACTGCCTTTTAGCTATTGTGAATAATGCTGCTCTGAAAATAGTGCTTTACATGTGTTTACGTTTCTGCTTTCATTACTTTTGGAAGTAGAATTGCTAGATCACGTGATAATTCTACGTTTACCTTTTTGAGGTAAATCTCTGTTTAGTTTTCCAGTGATTGCACCATTTTACATCCCCGTCAGCAATGCCCGAGGGTTCCAATTTCTCCACATCCTTGCCAACACTTACTTTTAATTTTTTTGATAATAGCCATCCTAATGGGTGTGAAGTGGTATCCCACACAGAATCTTGTGATTTTGATTTGCATGTGTGCATAAATTTTAAAAAGTTTCAACAGAGCATATATGTCATTTTGCACCCTGGCTTATTAGTTAATATTTTTATCATGTTTTGCCTTTAAACTACTGTTTTTAATTGCATTTTTCTGGATCCACTTGGAAGTTACCAGGTATCTGAAGAATTAGAATTTGAACCAACCATACAAACGTGGCCTTCACTACAGAAAGGGAAAGGGCCGAGTAAAAGAGTACCACCCCAGGAGGAAACTGAAGGGTTTCCTATGCCCATTTTGGGCCTCTTAGCAACTTTACCAGTAAATCTATGTGCTGGATGCTTCAGGATATAGGAGGGAGTCTGCTTGCAAGAAGCAAATTCCTGGTGAGACAAAAAGGGACTAGAACAGGGCAATGCCAAGCAACAGAGAGAGAGAGCAAAATCATCTAATTTATCATCCTTCCCCCAAGGCTGAGAGGCTTTTTTTTTTTTTTTTAATTTATTTTTGGCTGCGTTGGGTCTTCGTTGCTGCACACAGGCTTTCTCTAGTTGCGGCAAGTGGGGGCTACTCTTCGTTGTGGTGCGCGGGCTTCTCATTGCGGTGGCTTCTCATTGCAGAGCATGGGCTCTAGGCGCGCGGGCTTCAGTAGTTGTGGCGTGCGGGCTCGGTAGCTGTGGCTCGCAGGCTGTAGAGCGCGGGCTCAGTAGTTGTGGCGCACGGGCTTAGTTGCTCCGCAGCATGCGGGATCTTCCCGGACCAGGGCTCGAACCCGTGTTCCCTGCGTTGGTAGGTGGATTCCCAACCACTGCGCCACCAGGCAAGTCCAGGGCTGAGAGGCTTTTAAGTAGTTTGGGAAAACTTTGAAGGGGGAGGGAAAGCTTGAGAGTAATTTAAAACCTTGTCCCCTACAGGCCAGTTTGTTAAAAGACCAATTTTACCAAAAGGCTAAGGCTGTGATTAAGCAAAGCCTTTGAAAAAGAATCTTAAAAGATCCCATTAGGAGCAATGACAGAGTATGGTTATTAAACATCAGAGTATTTAAATGAGAATCGTGAAGCAAAAATGAGTGCTTTGTGCGAAGACTAATTTGGTCACCAAAAATTATAGAAACTTTCAGAAGATACAGAGAATGCTTGTAAGGGAAATGGAACTCTTTGTAGAACTGAGTTTTAAAAAAAGTTTACTTACGGAGCTTCATTTGTAAACATTTCTGAAACCAATTCCAAATATTACTTACAATGCCAGTAGGAAAACACTTTTTTACTGACTGCTTTTTAACCTGCGGTTTTTGGAAAGAAGCATCTATTTCCCAGTCTTATCTGAAAGAACCAGCTGTTAATCAGGTCCCTCCCAGAGACTGGATACTTGTCCTACGAGGCGGAGGTGACCGGGATCACACTTGACACTGGGCCATTGGGCATCAGTGGCGAATTCATCCGTGTGTCAGGAAGTAGCTGACCATTCACCTGAGTCCAAACATTGCCAGACAGACAGTCAGCTCGGAGCTGCATAGTCATTCCAGTTGATTATGTGGAGATTTGCAGACTAGAGCGAAGAGAAGAATGAATTGAATGGGCCCGAGGGACTTTTTCCATGTCTGCATAATTCAGCTCCATGGCGGTGCTTACAGGGGGTTACTTCCATGGTAACAGTGCCTCTGTAAAGATACTTAGAAACCCACTGGTGGAAGGAGCTTGACCAGGTTCCTCTCTGTATCTCAGTTGTAGAGGCAGCATGAGATTGAGCTCAAGACTAGGCACGGGTTCCTGACTCAGGTTTGCCTGTCGTAGGCCTGAGATATCTGGTGTTGGTTGCTTCATCTTTCTGCAAGGTTTGCTGGCAACTGTCGGAGGCATCGTGTATGTGGATCATTTTGCAATTGTAGAATACGATAAGCATTGTTATTAGTAAGTCAAATAGTAAAACTGAAAAGAATAACTGCCCCGCCCTGCCCTCATCAACTCACTTCCTCTTTTGGCATCGCTTAGGGTTCTCTTGTCAGCAGGTGCAAAGCTCCCATTAAAGTCTTTGGCTCAGAAGACGTCAGAGTTGAATGAATGGCTTCAGAGTTCGAAAAACAAATTGTTGGTTTATTACGAACTTTACTGTGGTTTACCTAATCACATCGCCAATAACGTGAGGTACTTGAACCAGCCATGAATTAATTCTCTTCCTTTTTCCGTGACAGTGTTAAGCTTCACAGCCTCGTCGTGCTGTTTCTGAACAGTTAATAATGTGCAGCCGCATTGGGGCATCAAGTCAGTGCTAAAGTGGCTGGGAAACTTGGGTGAAACTGTGAAATGTAAGCGTCCGTTCACAGGGCCGGCAAAGTGGGGGCTGGAGGGGTGGCCGCTTACTTTGTGAAATCTACAGACATGGCCAAGAGTGAGTGCGTGGTCGGTACATTCGGACTCCCTCAACTCTTCCTCTTAGGATTTCCCCCAGGTGCTATTCACAGGACCATTAATTCACCTAGAAACTTCTAGAAATGTAAGAGGACTCATTCTGCTTTCAGCATGCCTTCCTGCTACTGACCCTCAGCTACCATGGAGCTCATTACCTTTTGTACAGAGAGATTACTCAGGAATAATATTACAGGAATAGTGTAAGTGTAGGTAAGTGGAAAGGTTGAGTTGCCTTGTTATTTTGTGTGATGGTACCTCCCTGTACATTTTATTATGTTTGTATGTAATTATAATGAATTGCTATTACTGCGTGCCTACCATGTGCCATACACGAGGTGCTTGTCACTGATTGACTCCAATCCTTAGTAACACCTGCAAGATAGGTGGCTTTAATGATGAGGAAACTGGCTTGAAAAGGTAAAAATAAACTTTTTCTAGGCCAAGCAGGCTGGGTTGAAATCACCTTTGTGAATCTCAGAAGGCTTGAGCTGGTAGGTCATACTGTGCTGCCTCCCATGTTTAGGGGAATAAGCTTAAATTCAGGGAAATTACTTTGCTGTTGAGGCATGTGTTCTCAGTCACCAGGTGTTTAAATTGTTTTGTGCTTGCGTGAAACATTCTTCCCAGAATCCGAAAGCTTCCTAGGGCTTCTCTTGTTCCCATGTTTGCCAGTTATTTAAGTCGTTGGATACCCAGTTTGGGGAGGTCACCTGTGTTTATGCTGTCCTGTGAAGAGGTACCAGGAATAGGGGTTTTGCATCCTGGACTCAGTCCTCAACTGAGTTCAGCATTTTGATTTCCATTATTTTGACTAAATAGTTGACTTAGGTGGATATGTGGTTATTTTACTCCGCTTTTTAAAAAAACTGCTTTATTGAGGCATAATTTATATGCCATGAAATTCGCTAATTTTTAAAGTGTGTTAATCATTTTTAGTAGGTTTGCAGTATTGTGCCACCATCACCACAATCTAATTTCAGAGCATTTTCATGGCCCCTAAAAGAAACTGTGCTCTGGTTGTCTCATTTGTTAACCTCTCGTTTGTGGTACCCTCTTCTGATTTGAAAACCGGATTGATCAGGTTTTCTAAGAACTGGCTGTGAAGAGGAAGAAACCGTTTTTAAAAATGATCTTTCAGTTTTAGCAAACATTTAATACAGCATTTGCCACATCAGGCACTGTTCTGAAGTGCCTTGTGAAGGTCAAGTGCTTTGTGAAGATCAACTTATTTAATTCATTGATTCCTTATAACACCCTTTGAGATAGATATTCTTATTATTTATATCTTACAGATGAGGAAACAGAAGTACTGAAAAGTTAAATACCTTGACCAGCATCACAGCACTAGTTAACGGTGGAGTCAGGAATCAGACATGTTATTCTAAACATTCTGAAGTACCTGATGAGACCAGAAAGAGTAGGGGAAGCAGGGGTGAGCCAAATGGATGGAAAGCATCAGAAAGAGTAAGCTAGTGCCCTCCAGGAAAGAGTCAAGGCCTTTAGTCAGACCCTTCTCTTAGATGCCTTAGTGTAAGGTATTGAATTAGCCAGATAAATCTATCCTGGTGGTCTTTGTAGCACTGTCTGTCATCTAGGATTCATCCTTCCATTCACTCTCCCTTTTGCCTTGGTGTCACAGGGAGCAAAACATGTTTTCATGGACTTTGGTTTATGTACTGGGCACCAAAGAGAGTGTTGTGCTAGGGGTTCCTTACCTGAGAGGGGTGTATGTTGGGGGAATTGGAGGTGGGGTCTGTGTTCTAGTGAAAAGGTCCTTGATGAGGATCTGAGACGCCTGGCTTGACGTGATCTGGGGGAGGAACTGTGCCCAGTCTGTTGCCCTGTGTCCTGTCCTTGATCTGATCCCATAACTCTTCTCTTACAGATGGTTATATTATGGCTGTTGGGTGTCTCCCCATTAACCTTGCTTTTTTTTTTTTTTTTTTTTTTTTTGCGGTACGCGGGCCTCTCACTGTTGTGGCCTCTCCCGTTGCGGAGCACAGGCTCCGGACGCGCAGGCTCAGCGGCCATGGCTCACGGGCCCAGCCGCTCCGCGGCATGTGGGATCTTCCCAGACCGGGGCACGAACCCGTGTCCCCTGCATCGGCAGGCGGACTCTCAACCACTGCGCCACGAGGGAAACCCTAACCGTGCTTACTTTAAGCTTGGGAGCCCTTCTTTGTTAAGGGGGTGGTCTCTGGGTCACTCAGGGTACTAGAATTCTGGGGAGGCAAGCTCATAAGGATGGTAGTGATTGAGTTCAGCTGCCTGCCAGAAACAAACTCTGGAAGTGGGGGAATCTGGAAAATGCCAACCGTGGCAGTAATTTGGCCTCCAAGGGAAAATTGCCAATCTGATTTTTGCTTAGTGCTCCCCCGTTTCTCTAGGGCACAGAAAGGTTTTGGAAGTATTGGGTAGTATAAATGAGGAGACCCCCATGCTGGGTGTGTGTTCACATTTATATTTAATAAATGTTAATTGATTAGTGCATTCCGGTGGGAGAAGGATTTGGCTCTTCATACTTAATCTGTAATGTATTTGGGATTCAATAATTTTTCTCATTTCAAATATACTGGCTTTTGGGTGTTTTTTCTTTTTGGTGGGAGGGGCTACCATCTTTTCTGCTAGGTACAGCCCTCATCTTGCTGTCGGCAGATTTTCATCAGTTGAGGGTATCTTATGAAAAATCACAGAAACATGCCCAAGAGGGAATCAGATAGTATGTGGAATGCATGGTAATGTCGGAACTGTTTGAATGTATTGAAACTTGGAGAACTGCTCAACTTGAAACCCCACTGCTTTTTTTTTTTCCTTGCACCAGCTCATGTGGGTTTGTTTTGGGTTATAGACTTTAAAAGCAAAGTATGGACATTGACTGGGACTCAAATGAGAACATAGGTCTTAAGTAATTTCTATTGATTAGTTTTATAAATTCAACAACAGCAACAGCATTTGGGCACCTCTGTTGAGTGCTAGGTGCTGAGAATACCTGAAATGTAATAAAAATCTTTTTTCCTGATCAATGAGTTTTTAGTCTGGCTTCTCTGTCTTGTGTTAATCAGCTTTCTGTCGAACTCATGAGCTAGGTGTCAAGCTTAGCCGTGTTTTGCTTGTAGAGATTAAGTAACATTGATGACGATGTACCTTGGTGGAGAGGACTTTCCTCTTGGTTATGCAGCCTCTGCTCTAAGAACGTAGGGGTCCATGGTACTGACTCACTAGCAGTGTGGCTTTGGAGTTTGAATCGTCAACCTTTCTGAACCTTCCTTATCTGAAAAAATGAACATAATTGGTCCTGTGCTCTCCCTGTAGCTCTCAGAGGGTTTGTATCTGTTAGAACCACAGTTTGGTCCAATGTTTGCTAGAACCTTCAAGTCCTAGGTGTAGAGTCTTAGCCTGACCTGTGGAGCAGCAGAGATGAGATTTGAGAACTAGAAGAGGGGAGGATTCAGGAGCCTGAAAGTCGCCTCTTTTCAAGGGATGGTGTGGATTGGGTGATGGGAAGCTTTGTGGAAAGCTCTAGCCTTTGACCTTCTGAGTTTGCACACAATTGAAATAGTTCTTTCAGGGTTTGTGCCTCACTTATTTAGGGACATTCTTTGGTAAGTAGAATGGGTCAGGCACCTGGTTTAAGAGACTTTCTTGGCATTTGCCCCTGCACAGATGGTTTCCAGTAAAGCAAAAGGCCAATCTGTAGGATTAAGTTCAACTCCCCCTTCCTTTGAGTGGCCTTTCTTTATTAGCTCTGTGAGAGGCCTTGGTCATGCTGTTTAACATGAAGAGCTATTAGTGTTCCTACTTGTGCAGTGGCGCTAGCCACCTCATGGATTGCCCTGTGGTTTAAATTAGATGAAACTAAAACACTGATTATAGTTTCTGGTACTTGGTAGTTGCATAGGTAATTCCTCCTGCCACATTTCCACCCCAGACTACTTGCTGACCTGTTTCTTGGTTCACACTGACCTTTCTTTTGGTCTGTATGACTTGTTCTGTCCTGTAGTCTCACACTGCCTTGCTCCATAACTTAACTGCTTCATATATGTGTGTGTAAATATTTACGTTTATGAAATATCTTCCTAGATTTGTAGAGGTTAGGAAGCTATCCCTTCCTTTCTGTTTCCCATCATGTCTGGTATAAAATGCATACATCAGACACCCACAGGGAATGTTGATCAAAGACAGCATTGGTGAGAGTGCTGAGTCTGTAATGTTTATTAACTTTTAACCTTTCAGGTGTCTTTTTTTTTTTTTTTTGTGGTATGCGGGCCTCTCACTGTTGTGGCCTCTCCCGTTGCAGAGCACAGGCTCTGGACGTGCAGGCTCAGAGGCCATGGCTCACGGGCCCAGCCGCTCCGCGGCATGTGGGATCTTCCCGGACTGGGGCACAAACCCGTGTCCCCTGCATCGGCAGGCGGACTCTCAACCACTGCGCCACCAGGGAAGCCCCTCAGGTGTCTTTCTGAGTTAGAAGAAAAATTTTTTTTAAACATCTTTATTGGAGTATAATTGCTTTACAATGTTGTTAGTTTCTGCTGTATAATGAAGTGAATCAGCTATACATATACATATACATATATCCCCATATCCCCTCCCTCTTGCGTCTCCCTCCCACCCTCCCTATCCCACCCCTCTAGGTGGTCACAAAGCACCAAGCTGATCTCCCTGTGCTATGCACCTGCTTCCCACTAGCTATCTATTTTACATTTGCTAGTGTTTATATGTCAGTGCCACTCTCTCACTTCGTCCCAGCTTACCCTTCTCCCTCCCCGTGTCCTCAAGTCCATTCTCTACATCTGCATCTTTATTCCTGTCCTGCCCCTAGGTTCTTCAGAACCTGTTTTTTTTTTTTTTTTGGTTTCCGTATATATGTGTTAGCATATGGCATTTGTTTTACTCTTTCTGACTTCACTCTGTATGACAGACTCTGGGTCCATCCACCTCACTACAAATAACTCAATTTCATTCCTTTTTATGGCTGAGTAATATTCCATTGTATATGTGTGCCACATCTTCTTTATCCATTCATCTGTTGATGGACACTTAGGTTGCTTCCATGTCCTGGCTATTGTAAATAGAGCTGCAATGAACATTGTGGTACATGACTCTTTTTGAATTATGGTTTTCTCAGGGTATATGCCCAGTAGTGGGATTGCTGGGTCATATGGTAATTCTATTTTTAGTTTTTTAAAGAGTCTCTATACTGTTCTCCACAGTGGCTGTATCAATTTACATTTCCACCAACAGTGCAAGAGGGTTCCCTTTTCTCCACACCCTCTCCAGCATTTATTGTTTGTAGATTTTTGATAATGGCCATTCTGACTGGTATGAGGTGATACCTCATTGTAGTTTGGATTTGCATTTCTCTAATGATTTGTGATGTTGGGCACCCTTTCATGTGTTTGTTGGCAATCTGTATATCTTCTTTGGAGAAATGTCTATTTAGGTCTTCTGCCCATTTTTGGATTGGGTTGTTTGTTTTTTTGATATTGAGCTGCTTGTGTATTTTGGAGATTAATCCTCTGTCAGTTGCTTCATTTACAAATATTTTCTCCCACTCTGAGGGTTGTCTTTTTCTTTTGTTTATGGTTTCCTTTGCTGTGCAAAAGCTTTTAAGTTTCATTAGGTCCCATTTACTTTCGTTTTTATTTCCATTTCTCTAGGAGGTGGGTTAAAAAGGATCTTGCTGTGATTTATGTCATAGTGTTCTGCCAATGTTTTCCTGTAAGAGTTTTATAGTGTCTGACTATACTACCGAAAGCACTCTACAGATTCAATGCAATCCCTATCAAACTACCGATGGCATTTTTCACAGAACTAGAACAAATAATTTCACAATTTGTATGGAAACACAAAAGACCCCGAATAGCCAAAGCAATCTTGAGAAAGAAAACGGAGCTTGAGGATTCAGGCTCCCTGACTTCAGACTATACTACAAAGCTACAGTAATCAAGACAGTATGGTATGGGCACAAAAACAGAAATATAGATCAATGGAACAGGATAGCAAGCCCAGAGATAAGGTGACCATATGTGCATGGATTTACCTTTGATAAAGGAGGCAAGAATATACAGTGGAGAAAAGACAGCCTCTTCAGTAAGTGGTGCTGGGAAAACTGGACAGCTACATATAAAAGAATGAAATTAAAACGCTTCCTAACAACACATACAAAAATAAACTCAAAATGGATTAAAGACCTAAATGTAAGGCCAGACACTATAAAACTCTTAGAGGAAAACATAGGCAGAACACTCTATAACATAAATCACAGCTAGATCCTTTTTGACCCACCTTCTAGAGAAATGGGAATAAAAATAAACAAATGGGGCCTAATGAAACTTAAAAGCTTTTGCACAGCAGAGGAAACCATAAACAAAACAAAAAGACAACCCTCAGGATGGGAGAAAATATTTCCAAACGAAGCAACTGACAGAGGATTAATCTCCAAAATACACAAGCAGCTCATGCAACTCAATATCAAAAAACAAACAACCCAATCCAAAAATGGGCAGAAGACCTAAATAGACATTTCTGCAAAGAAGATATACAGATTGCCAACAAACACATGAAGGATGCTCAACATCACTAATTATTAGAGAAATGCAAATCAAAAGTACAATGAGGTATCACCACACACCAGTCAGAATGGCCATCATCAAAAAATCTGCAAACAATAAATGCTGGAGAGGGTGTGGAGAAAAGGGAACCCTCTTGCACTGTCAGTGGGAATGTAAATTGATACAGCCACTATGGAGAACAGCATGGAGGTTCCTTAAAAGTCTAAAAATAGAAGAAATTTTTGAAGCTGAAAGGAACTTCAGCAAATCTTCAAGCACGACCTGCTCATTTTATATACGTAGGCCTAGAATGGTTAAGTCAGTTTTCCAAAGTTCTGTGGGGAGTTAGTTGAAATTAGCAGTACAGTTTTCTGACTTCATTTTCTGGTGCTTTTTCATCCAAGAAAATCCAATATAGACCCTTATTAAAAAGCTAAGTACACAGACCTGTGAGAGCTTACTTTCTAGGTAAGAGCACCATGTGCTACTGAAATAATGGGATTGGAGACAGACCCATTTGAAATCAAGTAACTGCAAATAGTCTTACGGTTTCATTCCATTCTCTGCTGCTGATTAATGCTAAGTCAGACTTAATAAGGATTTCCAGTGCATATATCAGAAATGTTGGTAAAATTCCTGTAAATGATAGTTATGGAGCATTTTAATTTATTACACAATATTTTTCCAAAAATTCTTCTTGAATTTTTCCTTGGCTTAATTTCCAAACAGAAACCAAAAGTAAAAATGATAAGGAGTCCTACTTATGATTGTACTGATGATACTCCTTATTTATAATGGAAGTAAAATAACAAAACTGTTGTATCCTAATATGCTAGAATCAATGAGAGTTTGTCACATTTTTACCAGGTATTTTATTGAGAAATGTGCCCCCCTCCCTTGACATCTGGAATGTCATTCTAGTTAGGGCATGTCTGTAACATTGGTAAGAGATGTGAACCCACCCTTTAGGCTCATGTAAGTCAAGGTAATGCCTTTTGTGGTTTTCCATATGTTTCCAATGACTATTTCTTGGCAGTTTCCAAATGACTCCCTCCACCCCCATCTCCTTGGAATGAGCGTTCCAAGAAACAAGCTGAATAATCTTTGACTAGAATGCACAGAGAGGGTTGCAAGGCTTTTTAGCAATTTTTGGTTGGAGGTGTCTAACTTCACAGGTTGAACCTTAGCCTCTGTTAGCATTTGGTTACACCTTGTAGAAGGTTTATGGTAGTGGCGCATCATTTCTAGGATGATGAAGCGTTTTTTCACCTACCTTATTGCTGTCAGGTAAAACAATTTAAGTGTTATGGCATCTCAATATACCGAGGCCCACAATGGGCTTTGAGCTGTGAGTTAAGGGCTCTCCATTTTTGTGGTTGTCTGTGGCGGAGACGCTCACCAGAATAGCTGTAGGCATTGGGAATAGCAGTGTAGCAAGGCGCTTCTGTATTTAGAAGACCTTTTAAGCATCACTAGCAGCACAGACAAGCAGGTAGTGGAAAGAGACCTAAAACGGCAACCCATCGCCCCCACCCCAACCCCCCGGCAATGGTGGTTGCTGTAGCATCTCAGTATCTTGTGTCGCTTGTTTTATCCCTTCCTCCATTAGCATTTAGCCCCAAAGACAAAGGCCGTGTTACTGGACACTCAAAGAGGCCAAGAATTGTTTGTATGTATAATTTTTGAAAATTCATCCCTCACTTTGTCAAGGAGGAGGATGATTACGTACTCAGCTTTGATGTGAAACGTGTTCTTTGATCATCAGTTAGGACACAGTGGTTCTGATTTCATTGGTCTGAAGCGCGGGGCCCAGGTATTGGGATTTTTTTTTTAAAGCTCCCAAGGTGATTCTAATGGGCAGCTGAAGTTGAAGTGTATTTTCCTCAGAAAACACAAAGAGGCATATAAAGCAATGATATATTTTACATATGCTCACTCCTGGATAGTTTTAGAAAAGCTGTTTTAGATAGTTTTAGAAAAGCCTATATTCTAATTCTTAGTTTGAACTACGGTAAGGAAATATACTTACTGGTCAAGTTCATCACCTGTTCACATTTAGGTAATATTTCAAGACACCTAGAAGGTATTTGTAAGAAAAGTAAAATTTTAAGCACAACTGCTCCATCTGAAGACCCAAAAAAATCAAGCACTTGCTGCCCAGGCTCTTTGTGCCTGGCCTCCTGGCCTCCACCCCACGGGGTCAGGTGGCATAGGTAGCAGGCCTATGTTTGTATTATAGAACCCCTCAGTGGACCTTTTCTTACCCTGGGTTGGGGAGGATTGTGTCAACCAGGTTTTTCTCCCACTGTGATGTTGGAGGACTGGAAACGGGAAATGAATCTGATTAGGCCCCAAACAAGCGTAAAGTGAAAACCGGTGCTCTAACCACTGACTCCTAAAATATATTATGTGGACGAGGTGGGAGACAAGCAGGGAAAAGTTATGGTTTAAAATCATTTGTTGTTTTCCTTTCTATAATTCTTTCTTTCCTTTCTCTCTCTTTCTCTCTCGTGCTCTTTCTTTCTTTTTTAGCAACATAACATCTCTCTTAAAAAGGAGATTAGGGCTTCCCTGGTGGCGCAGTGGTTGGGAGTCCGCCTGCCGATGCGGGGGACGCGGGTTCGTGCCCCGGTCCGGGAGGATCCCACGTGCCGCGGAGCGGCTGGGCCCGTGAGCCATGGCTGCTGAGCCTGCGCGTCCGGAGCCTGTGCTCTGCAGCGGGAGAGGCCACGGCGGTGAGAGGCCCGCGTACCGCAAAAAAAAAAAAAAAAAAAAGGAGATTAAAACTTTAATATGTGAAGGGAAGACACTTCAAAAGGGTAGATGATGGAAAAGAAGACTTCTTCCTCTTTATGATGCCAGTTTCACTCCCCAGTATTACCATTCCAGGTAGCCCCTGTGAAGCTTTTTTGTAAATCCTTCCAGAATTGGATATGTATTCAGGCAGGGCCCCTGGGACTGGATATGTATATTACGTTTAGGTTACACTTTGAATGACTCCCCCTGCCCTCTGTGGTTGCCCCATATGCAGAGTAAGTATACACTACCTTTAAAACAAAACGAAATAGGATTTCACTCAATGTATTGTGCTATATCCCATGTCTTTTCCATTTAACAGTATATATAATGGAAACTTTGCCATTGTTTTTAAATGGTATTACTGTATTGCGATATTGCCAAATTACCCTTTAAAAGGTGGTACTGGTTTACATTACCAACCGTGTATGTTAGTAACTGTTCTTTTCCCTCCATTCTTGCCAACTTTGCATTTTATCAAATGTTTGTCAATTGTTTGATAAAATACTCATTCCAAAAATGTTTTAAGTGACTTCCGTGTGCTCTGTGCTGGAAAAGAACAGTAAATCAGAGGCATGTTTCTGGCTCTTATAGAAGCTTATGGTTTAGTGAGAGGGAGGGACAGAAAAGTAAGCAAATCACAATATACTATTACTTTATGCATAAATTTACCCTGGAAACAAAGGGGCAGCTGTAGTAATCTGTATGGTTTAATTTAAAGCTAAAAATGTCACAGAAATAGGCCTTATTGCTGCCTACGTTGCTGCAGTGTTTTTCTTATTTGCAGTATGTTTTCCATTTGATATCTTCTTGTGTCTTCTAAGTAAACTCATCTCCATAATTCAGAGCCTTTTCCTTTCACTCCAGATACATCGAATATACAGTAGGTACCAAGTCTTTAGAGACTCTTAAAACTTTTCTGAAATGATACCATTTTTATTCTTTTTTAGTGGGCTACTATACGTTGTGTTGGGAAGCTGAGAAATATCTAGTAATCTGAAACAAGAGTTTATAGAAACCCTGTGTTTTAACTAAATTGTGTTTTGTAATTCTGTAACATGGCTGTTGGACTTTAACCATTATGACGTTGGATGAAAATCAAGTTGTGGTGTAGAAAGTGTTCCTAGTTATTACAGTATGTCACATACAGCTTAATCTAATGTCTGATGCTATTTTTCTGGTCTGTCTAGAGATTTACCTAACGACTGTTGTATGAAAATGGTTAAAGCCCAAGGCAGGGTGCAGTATCCATCCAGATGCACCCATGCAGAGTTGTCCCCTCCTGAGCCGATGCTCCTGCCTTCTGTTGCCTTTTAAACTCCTGCTCCCTTCCTTTCTAGAATCGGGTTAAGGGCCTACTGTGAGAACTGGAGCATGAATTGGTAATAACGTCCTGCCTCTAGTGATTCATTTTTCTTTTCCACACCCTTTCAGACACACCCTTTCAGAGATAGAGGCTTTATCGAAAGTTAAAGGGAGAACAGGATAAAAGTTTAGTATTCGAATTTGCCAGCTTTTGCTGACTTGCTGTGAACTGTTGCCAAATCAGTGTGGCTGGTATTTGTTGACAGATCCCTTAGATGACCCACTTCTCTTATTTCTTTCCCTTCTAAGACTTTATATGGTGACTGTCTTCAACTTGCCTTCAATTTTGGTGGACTGCTCTTTCATTCTTTACTTCCTAAGCTTTTAGAAATTGATTCTTTAAGATTTGTCTCTGAATTGACACAGTAGGATAGGAATCCAAGACCGGATTTTGCTCCCCAGGGCCGTGAATGCTATGTTATTCAGGTTGAAATGTCTATTTTTCCTTTCTGTAGTTTTCTCTACCTTCTAAAATGAAGGTACTGGACTCGATTAGCTCCATCTTTTTCATTCAGCTCAACAGTTCCGTGCATATATTGCATCTACGTATCTTTCTTGAATCTTTAAAAAAAAATGTGGCAGCAGATGTGTACTCTGAACAGTTGGTAATTTGGGGATTTTTTAAATACTGGTTTTATCAAACAATGACTTGTTATCCTCTCACTCAGCAAAGTACAGTAGTGTTTATTTTCCATGTGGGAGTTGAGAGATTGGCATCTGCCTGAGATTAGGAAATGTCCTCATATTAGCCCTCTTTGGATCTTGGGGCCATGCAATTCTTTGTCTATTCCTTGGCGAAAGGCACCCCTTTACCAACATGCACTTGGGCTTGCGCTCACCCCTTGTTAATGTTCTGTTCTGGGCTAAACAAACATTGTGCTGCGTGTGTTTTACTCAAGTCATTTAGTTGAGGTGAAAGTGAAATACCATTTCCTAATGGCCCTGGGGGTGGCTTAGAGCCCAGGTCTATGGGGTAGGTTGAAGATAGGAACGTTGTAGGGCAAGTTAATGTTTGTATACCTACGTTCAGCTCCATTAATCCCTCATCTTTACAGG
Source organism: Tursiops truncatus (assembly GCF_011762595.2). Taxonomy (NCBI): domain Eukaryota; kingdom Metazoa; phylum Chordata; class Mammalia; order Artiodactyla; family Delphinidae; genus Tursiops; species Tursiops truncatus. The sequence continues at coordinate 77,812,635 of NC_047040.1, read as the reverse complement.
TTTGATTCAGGATTTATTTCAGCAAGTCCTGGCATTACAAATCTCCAGGGTTTTTTTTGCTCATTGATGGTTAAAGGTGGACCTTAAAAATGCATTTCCCACACTGCCTTGCATCTGTTTTGAATGATTATGTTTTGTGTTTTGCTTTACAAAGGGCAAAGTGACTTTGGGGGCTGAAAGCCTAGCTGATTTTTTTTTTTCTGGTTTCTGCAGGGATCTGGAAAATACTGTTTTTTTTTAGGTCAGTTATTATTTTCTTTATCACACAAAGGAAAAGAGATCACCTTTAGGAACTACTGCTTTAAATCATCTTCCTTGAGTGTTAGTTTTCTGTTGTTTCATCCAAAAATGGAGGAAATTAATCCGTACCCTCATAGGCTCATTATAAAGTTCAGTTGAGATAATGGTGTGAAGACTTTGAAAATCATACTTAAGAGAAATTGAGTTAATCCAGCTTTACTTATCAATGTCTCAGTAACCTCAAGTTTAAAAGGTGTTTTGTCTACCAGCTTGTTGCCTGTGCACAGTTAATCTGAGAGACTGCTTTTCAGCAAATGGAGAAAGATTCATTTTTTTATGGAGATGAAACATATTCTATTCTAGCTGCCACAGTAAATAAGCAACATGTTTTTGAAACTAATGTGATTTTGAATTAGTCATTTAAACATCAAATATATCATTTTTAGGTTTAGTATCATAACTTGTGTTATTATTATGTAAAATTTGGAGTACCTTGACAAAATAGAAATTAATATGCCATGTGCTGTTTCAAAGATTAAATCTGAAAAATTAAATCTGAGAAGTATTTTGAATATTTTCAAAATGAGAAGTTTCCCTCTCCCCATCTGTATGTGTATGAAATTTTATGAAATGGGCTTTATGCTATCGTTTTTTATCAGTATTTGGCTAATACCTGTGTAGAAGGAAGTGGGAACCTCCTATGCCGAATATGTGTTTTCTTCTCGTAAATAGGGCTCAGCAGTTGCGTTTTTTAAAGTGTCTGCGATGATTCAGTTTTCATCTCTACTTTCATTCTGTTATTGACTCTGTTGAGTGAGCATGTGAAAGCTTGACATCATGATTTAATCATTTTCTGATTTTGCAGTAATGCAAAGTGGAGTGGAAGCATCATGAGAATCATGCCAGTTTTCTTAAGGTTTGACACACCCATCTTAATTCACAGGATTGTTCTAAAGATGCACCAGGAAATACACACACACACACACACACACACACACACACACACACACAGCCCAGTGAAACATCTGAAGGGACTTGGCTGCCTTCTGTTCTTTTCCTGTCTCCTCCCTTTGTTTTCCAGATGCATCAGCAGATGGCTGTCCAAAGCTCTAAATTTGTACCTTGCGTGACCTTTAGCCTGGAGAAAAGCAGATCTCTTCTGGGAGTAGACTTCCAGGCCATCACCAGTAGATCTGTTGTCAATTGTCATAAATACATTCAGTTCTTTGGCTGTTCCTTCTGAGGTTTACACAGCATAGGCTTTCTTGGGACTGTAACAAATTTAAAGATGAGCGAGATGAAACTGGAGAACGCTCCATGGTAGTTCCTGAGTCCTGCAGCGTGACAGCATATAGAAGAAGCTTCAGTAAGCTTCTGCTGAGGGCTGGCTTTAAAAGAAGCTTTCAGGCTGCCCGGCATTGTCTTTGGAGTCAGGCAGACTTGGGTTTGAGTTCTGCCTCTGCTGTGTGCTAGCCAACCTTACCCTGTAGAGCTGTTAGCCTTGAATTGAGGCCCTATGTATACTCACAGCCCAGAGCTGATCGGACCTAAGGGGTGCTCAGTAAGTGGTAGGTCACTTAACATCTTCTCCCAAGAGCTCATTCTTAAATCTCTGTATTTAAGAACAGGAGGCTCTAGAACTAATCAAGGGAAGGGACGTTGTGTGCTACCAGCAGAGAATCAGAAAAAGAATCAAGCAAGTAATTTTATTAGCTCCTTTATCATCTATTGTGTAATTCATTGCCTTAGGCGCTTTTTAACTATTGTAACCCTACCAAGAGAGAATGCAAGTTGTCTTAAAGCAGTGGCATGCCCTTGTTTGTGAGAACTCATTTTATGGGGAGGAATCATATAGGTTACATGTGTCCATAGACAAAAGACCTGAAGGTGAGTGAAGGAAATTGATGTGCTCATTCTGGGGGAGAGAAAATAAACCCAACTTCTTCCCTTCCTGCCACCAGGCTGAGGGGTTGGCTGAGAATGGGAAGTCTTGTCTCCTGCAGGGGTTGACTCTTGATGTAGTGTAGTAAGGGTATCAAGGTTGGTCTGACCGTGAAGTTAAATGCTCCTGCGTAAGACGTTTGGTTGAGAGATGACAGGAAAAGTTGGAAGAAGTAAATGAGGTTGTGGAGGAAATAATGGCCTGGGAGTCCTCGAGGAAAACATGTCACCACGTTCAGTCGGCTATGACTGCTTGACTAAGCCTGGGATCAGAGGGTGGTGGTTAAAGCAGGGTTGGCATTTCCCCTCCTCTCATTGCTGTGTTCTTCTGGTCCTTCCCCACTGTTGGCTCCGTCCTTCTAAAGAAAAAGCTCTGTAGATGGCAGTGGGAGAAAATTAGTCTGATGTAGTCTGGAGAAAATTTGTGTCCCGCCCTACTTTCCCCCGAGCTTTGAAAATCTCAAATGCAAGGCCAAACAGTGCATTATTACTAACATGATAGAGGAAACTGGTACTATTAATGTCATGAAGGAGAAAGCCCATTTTGAGTAGAAACAGAAGGATGTTTATGAGGGAAAAGTCGGCTGGTGGTGGCAAAACTGAGCAGTAGGAAATTTAACTATAATCACTCCATTGAGTTTTCTTAGAAGGACTCCTCAAACTGTTGGAAGTTGTCTAGTAATCAGCATAGTAGCCGTTAGCAAAAATCCGCTCTGACCTAGAGCAGCAGGGAAGGGAAAGGGTCAGGTATGTAAATTTTGTGCAGACCGGGTTGTATAGCAGGAAAGTATGTACAGTAAATTTCCATATTAGATCAGCCCCTTTTAAAATTTACAAACGCCAGGGGCTGTAGGTGGATGAAGGCATTAGGACTGTATATGGTGGCTCTTTGAAAACTGCATGTTTGGGGCTCATGTTTCTAGTTGCAGCTCAATCTGATTTTGAGATTCTAAGATCTGAATCAAACTAGGTATAGTGTAAGAATTAGACATTTGATCTCCTGCATCTTATCCAATACACAGGAACCCTAGTGCTTCCTCAGCTTTGACACGAACTGGATCCCTGCTGGCCTTTGATTTTAGTTTGTGTGCAGTGACTAGGCGGCACCTTGGTGATGGCGGAATCTTCCCATAAAGCTGAAGGGCCCCTGCAGGACACAGCAGTCGGTTGACTAACCAGCCCAAGCCCTGCTTGCCCCAGTGGGCTGGAACCTGGCTTTAGGTGGCCGATTGGTTTGTGATTGGCTGTCATGAGGCAGGTAGGCTTAGCTCCTTTAATTATTCATGCCACTTTGGGAAAGCATAAACTGCCTATTCAGAGATCCGGGGCCTGGATTTGAGTGGGAATTCTTTGGCCAGGCCAGCTGTGGAATTAGCATGAATGTGATACTAATCCCTGGGACGGTCCCTCTGAGCAGTGCACGCACATGCCTGTTTTTCCCATCCAGAGTTCACAAGCACATGCTTAGCAGTGCTGAACAAGCTCTGGCACTTCATATCTAGGCTGCGTGGTTGTGGCCTAGGAGGTTTGGCGCATTTGTCAGTCTCGAAGAGAGATCCGAGGTGCAGTCTGGAAGGTGTTCTTATACTGCATGTCTCCGGAGGCACTGGAGTCATGTGGCTTCGATTTCTTTACTCAGATACCTGTACATACGCACCCTTCACTGGGCTCTCCTCACACACTTGTTTAAGGGGAAATGCGATGGGTTATGTAAAAATCTTTTGGGATTTAAGTTCTCTGTACATCCAAGGTAATTATATTTAGATATCCCGTATTGGTTATACCTGGGCATCTTTTTCCAGTTCGTCATTTGTGCTTTGGATTTGTTGTTACATGTGGTAAATTCCTAAGTACTATCATGGAAGAGATACTTTTCCGTACTAGTTAGTGGGATGTAAACTGTTTTTCGGTAGAACCTCAGAGACCAAATATAAATAGTTAAAAAAAAAGCGCCCTATATATCTTGAGAAAACTATAATTTGAAAAGATACATGCACGCCAGTGTTCATAGCAGCACTATTCACAATAGCCAAGACATGGAAGCAACCTAAATGTCTGTTGACAGATGAATGGTAAAGAAGGTATGGTGTGTATGTACAATGGAATATTACTCAGCCATTAAAAAGAATGAAATAATGCCATTGGCAGTCACATGTATGGACCTAGAGATTATCATACTAAGTGAAATAAGTCAGGCAAAGACAAATATCACTTTTATGTGGAATCTAAAATATGACACAAATGAATTTGTTTATGAGACAGAAACAGACTCACCGAAATAGAAAACAAACTTATAGTTACCAAAGGGGAAAGGGGGTGAGGGGGGGGGGAAAGCCCTAACAATGGTGCATTGTGTGTCTGTAAAGGTGATAAGAAGAGGTGGGTGGGTTGATCTAGACTATGCCTCTTGAATATAGATTTTCCAGCATTTTAATTTTGTTCATTGTGGGATCGAGAGGTATACCTAGTTGGGACTGAGAGAAATGAAAAATAATTTAACAAACTAAGTTGGTAATGATGTCCTCAGTGAGCTGCTGTGATATTTTAGTATTTTACTGTGATACTTGATTGGAGTTAGAGGGAGCCTGACTATTCCCTTTCTAGAAGTAAGCCAGGGAGCAGAGACTTACAGAGGCTGCCGCCACCACATGCTTCCTCCACCCGCTGGAGCCCCTAGATTGTTCCTTCCACATTCTCTTCCCTCCACTCTTCCACTGTACTAGTGTGTATGAAAAACGTCCCTACCACCAGAAGACCCGTTTGGTTTTTTTCCCTCTCATCTTTTTCAGTTAAGATTTCTCCAATAGAAGACACCGTGCAATATTGCTATCCCATGCTTGCTAAACTCAGGCCTTTCCCTACTGCCTCACGCCATTGCAAACCTAATACAGAAGTTAGGAACTGAATGCTCTCTGCTATACTGTATCTGAGAATTTCACCGGCCTATTGTTAGTCTGCTCAAGTTACAGCTCAGTGTTGGTATTCTTGTTAGGTGGGTGGGCTGTCAGACTTCTTTCTTTCTCTGTCTTACTGTCCCTTCAGCTTTGGACTCCTCAGAGTTTAGCTAGCAGATGGGAAAGAGCGGGTGAAGACACTGCACTTCTTCGCCACCTTTGCTCAGAAGTGATGTACATCACTTCCCCTTGTTGTCTCTGGTACCGAGGAATAATCCCAGTATGCCACCTAGATGCAAAGGGCCTGGGAAATAGTGCCCTGGTTAGAGACCCACGTCCCAAGCTGACAGTATGAAGGGGAAGTAGGAATCTTGTTGGACACGTTGTCCCCTCTGCCCGCATTTATACATTCTAATAATCTAGATTGGACAGTATTTGGATATCACGGGCCTTGGCATTAGATTTGTCGCTATATATCTGAGGTGGAATCAAATTCTAAACTTCTTGGGGTGTATTTTACTATCTGCCATGCCTGTTTGCACAGGTTGTTGCAAATAAGAGAGAAAGCGAGTATATTGACAAGAGGAAATTGACTCTAGCTGCCCAGCAGTGGCATGATGACAGTGAACCCTCTTTGTGGTGAAAAAGATGCTCTAGCCCAGCAAAAGAAGGACACTGACTTCATGAAACCTTTCCTGACTTGAAGCAGATTGCTGGATTGATTTAACGCGGCTTTTTTGAAATCAGATAAATCTTGATTATGCCTTTTTATAGTCTGTCAGTTTGTCTGAAACTCTTTGTGTAATCCCAATGACAGTGAGAACAGCTAGGATACCATGGTCCATTAGTAAAAACCCCAAATTCAAACGGTAGAAACAAAAATGACGCCGGAGTCCCCTCTTGGCTGTTCTTCATCACATCTACAAGAACCATATAGTTGGTCCTTAAGTATCATTGCCTTTTGGCCGTTTCTTGGATTTATGTATTCAAAGAGGCCAATTTGAGACTATTGACTCAGTTCTATACCTCTCAAATCTGTTGTAAAAGACATAGTAAAATGTGTGGGGCAGGAAAAATCCTTGTAAAATGTACACTTGAAACAAGAGAGCTGTCTGCCTCAAATTTGGCCATGACAAATGAGAGTTACATGGGCATTTTGGAAGGTGTTTTTAGAGAAGTTTGCCCTTGAAGTCTGTCTTCTCTCTTCTTAGTGCCAAAATGAGAAGGCAGAATGCCCAAATGCTAGCATTTGATATATTGAAAGGGAAGTGTGGAGAGAAAGTGGGAAATGTGCTCAAATGAGACCACACAGACATTAGGGAGAATGAGGCAGCCTGTTCAGCATTGGGTTTCAGTAGAGTAAATAGGAAATGGTGTCATGCGTTGTTGACTCATCCTCCTTCTGGACACAGTCATTCAGAAATCAAAAGCAATTGGCTTTTGTACAGCTTCCTCTTGTATCTAGAAGCAAAAGGGTCACAAACTCACAGGTGTGCAGGGGCCATGCAGTTAACCTAAGTGAGTGATGCAGGCTTGGAGGAGAGGGGTTGGGGGAGAGATCAAATCTTTGGAGGAAGGGAGAGAAAGTAGGTATTGAAACTTTATACAGAAATACAGGACCAATGTTGTCAGATCTTCAGATTTTTTAAGAGAAGCTGGGAATTTTTTTTTTTAAAATAAATTTATTTATTTATTTTTGGCTGTGTTGGGTCTTCGTTGCTGCACGCGGGCTTTCTCTAGTTGTGGCGAGCGGGGGGGCTACTCTGCGTTGCGGTGTGCGGGCTTCTGATTGCGGTGGCTTCTCTTGTTGTGGAGCACGGGCTCTAGGTGCGCGGGCTCAGTAGTTGTGGCTCACGGGCTCTAGAGCGCAGGCTCTGTAGTTGTGGCACACGGGCTTAGCTGCTCCGCGGCATGGGGGATCCTCCCGGACCAGGGCTCGAACCCGTGTCTCCTGCCTTGGCAGGCAGATTCTTAACCACTGCACCACCAGGGAAGACCGGAATTTGGGTTTTTTGAGGGAGGCCTGTACTGTGTAGGTGAGTGAAAATTGATCTGCGTGTCTTATTTGTCCTGAGAGCCTCTTGGCTGTGGTTTTCATTTTAGTGGCAAGGGAAGCCGTATTTGCTTCTGGGCATGGGATGGACAGGGAAGCCTCCCTGGTTTAGCAGCATGTTCTCTGAGTAAACAGTCAGGCTCAGTTTTTGCCCTCAGGGTGCTAATGTTATTTTGAATATACAAGGTTATAGAGCTGTAAGGAGAACCTGCTGTTATTTGATACTCTTTCATAGACTGAAATTTTATTTACTGTGTAGAAATGCCATAATCATCAGCTGCCCACACTTAAGTTTCTGGTACTTGAGATTGGGAATCAATAAAGAAGGTTTATTTGGGATTGAAAGCATAACCAGTTTAAAATCTCTTCAGTTACTGAAAAGAAAGTAAAATTAAAAGCATTTTAAGTTCTTGGCTGGTCTATAAAGTAGATGGAATTCAGTTTAATTTTTTGTGTATGTGAGTTGCCATAGCTAATTTAAGTGTTCTGGGTTTAATATCCCTATCTTTTTAGGAGGTTTGGCATTTAGGGGAAAAAATTTCCTTAGTGTAGAAAAAAAAGGAAATTACCATGTAACATATGGAAATTGGCAAAGATGAAATATAATCAGAAATAAACTGAGTGTTCTGTGTCTATTTAAAAACTGCTAGTTTGAGGATTGAAAATCTAACAAACTACTCCATAAAAAAGAAACCCTGGGGCTTCCCTGGTGGCGCAGTGGTTGGGAGTCCGCCTACCGATGCAGGGAACACGGGTTCGTGCCCTGGTCCGGGAAGATCCCACATGCTGCGGAGCGGCTGGGCCCGTGAGCCATGGCCGCTGAGCCTGCGCGTCCGGAGCCTGTGCTTCACAGTGGGAGAGGCCACAACGGTGAGAGGCCCACGTACCGCAAAACAAACAAACAAAAAAACCCTGAAAACAACTCGTCAGGAACTGAATGCTATGTTAGGTTCAAGATTTATTTTTCCTTAGAAAAGTCTTTGTGTGTGTGTGTGTGTGTGTGTGTGTGGCTTTGCGCTTTGTTTTTCATTCTTAGCCGAACTTTATTTTACATGATGGGTGTTGAAATTAAATAAGAAAACAGCTTTTAAAACAAGCATTTTTATTTTAACAGGTGTTTTGTTGAATGTATGAAAGTGACCTTTCTAAGTCATTGTCTCTTTCTGGGAACCTTTATCTGTAAATTGGGAATAGTTTCCTGTATCTTGCAGATTGTTCTTTAGCATTAAATGAGTAACTATATAATGTGCCTGTTGCAGTACTTGGCACATAATAGGAACTCGTTCCTTTTTCCAATGTCTTTAGGGTTAAAGATATCAGGGCACTGACTTCTAAGGAGCCTACCATACTGATCCTAGCTGGGGAAAGAATATAACTTGGACCTTTTTTTGGGGGGTGGGGGGTCATGTTTGACTTTGTTTGCTCTAGTATGCCTTGACTATAATTCTTATGCAGCATTGACCTCTTTTCCTAAACTCCTTGGAAGTTATAGGCATATAGTGGGTACTTAAAGTGTTTTTTACCATAAATAAATTTTGATCACATGCTTTGTAGATTTGGACAGAAGAGTTGGCATCTTAACCACTAGTAGAAAGCAGATGATGAACTTGCAATACTGCCGAGTGTATCCTCTCTACTGAGAACGTCTAAGGAAGAGGAGCAAGGTGAGAAGTGGGCTTGTAAGACCCTTGGGTCAGCCTGCCTTCCCAGATGGAAGAGTTAGGGCTTTATTGGGTATTAATGTGGCATTTAGTACCAAACTCAGCTGTGAAGTTGCTTGCTTGTTGAAAAACGTGGAAAAGAGAAAAGTTTGATAAATGTGCGTGCCCGTGACTTTGTGCTTGCAAAGAACCAAAATCTTCCGCTTGTTAGTATGGTTGTAAATACTGTGATGTCCTTCTTGACAAACATACTACTGATAAGGACAAGGGAAACCGCATGACTGACTGTATTTGGGGTCAGGAATTCTTCCTTTTGCCTTAAAGTAAAAAGTGTTTTCTTGGAAGGTCAAGTTGAAACTGTCTTTACAGGATTCAATTCTTGTCACATCCGTTTCAGAAGCCCTCCTTGATATGTTATCTGTAGTTCACAACAATGACTAACTTTGTGGTTAAAAAACAAACAAAAAAGAATAATTTGTTACAGTTAGAGCCATGTGGAGAATACATTCTTTATCAAGCTGTGAGTCCTTAGGGGAGAATCTGCATGTAGAAGATGCTGACAGGTTTTCATTCTTTTTTTTTTTTAAATGAAAGTTTATTTATTTATTTATTTTTGGCTGTGTTGGGTCTTCATTTCTGTGCAAGGGCTTTCTCTAGTTGCGGCGAGCGGGGGCCACTCTTCATCGCGGTGCGCGGGCCTCTCACTATCGCAGCCTCTCTTGTTGTGGAGCACAAGCTCCAGACGCGCAGGCTCAGTAGTTGTGGCTCACGGGTGTAGTTACTCCGCGGCATGTGGGATCTTCCCAGACCAGGACTCGAGCCCGTGTCCCCTACATTGGCAGGCAGATTCTTAACCACTGAGCCACCAGGGAAGCCCAGGTTTTCATTCTTTACCTTTGAAGTGTTTTCTTGAGTCTTTCCCCACCAGAGATAGGAGACTACTTTTATGGGAATGATAAAATGCTATTATGGAAAGGTTATTAAATTCTTGTTTACTTAAATCTGAAATACGGCTAAATTTTACTAGCCAAAGAGGTAATTGAAATGTAAACTTCTCAGAAGGTGGGAATCAAAGAAAAACTGCCTTTACCTTGTTGTTTTTAAATAAATTTATTTATTTATTTTTGGCTGCATTGGGTCTTCGTTGCTGTGCGCTGGCTTTCTCTAGTTGCAGCGAGTAGGGGCTACTCTTCGTTGCGGTGCGCGGGCTTCTCATTGTGGTAGTTTCTTTTGTTGCGGAGCAGGGGCTCTAGGTGCACAGGCTTCAGTAGTTGTGGCACATGGGCTCAGTAGTTGTGGCTCGTGGGCTCTAGAGCGCAGGCTCAGTAGTTGTGGCGCACAGACTTAGCTGCTCCCTGGCATGTGGGATCTTCCCAGACCAGGGCTCAAACCCATGTCCCCTGTATTGGCAGGCAGATTCTTAACCACTGCGCCACCAGGGAAGTCCTCTCGGCCTCATCTCTTGATCATTCTACGTGTTACCAGTTTCCTCAGTGTGCCGTATTCCTCTCTCTAGTTATTTTCCATATGCTGTTCTTTTTGCCAGGAATACCTTTCTCATACCCCCACCCGTAGGCTGACCGATTATCTGTTCATTTGTCTAAGTCCCTGTTTACCCCTCAGTTCTCATATTGAGGGTAATTGTTTTTACAATAAATGATACTGAAGAATTGATCTTTATTGTAGGGACAGTCACAAGCCACTGGAGGCTTTCAATGAGGAAAGTGACGTAAGCAGATCGATATTTTAAAGCAGTGGTTCTCAAGCTTTATCGTGCGTCACAGTTTCCTGGAGGGCTTATTAAAACACAGATTACTGGGCCTCACCCCCAGAGTTTCTGATTAAGTGGGTCTGGGGTGGAGCCTGAGAATTTGCATTTTTAACAAGTTCCCAGGTGCTGCTGCTGCTGGTCTGAGGACCCCACTTGTAGAATTATCCTTTTAGAGGGACCACTCAGACTGAAATGGGAATGAATGGGGCTGGGTGGGCAAGACAGGACGCAGGGAAAACAGTTTGGAAGCTGTATCACTATTTCAGGTGAGAAATAAGGATATGGGGATGAAGAGAAGAAGACGGTCTGTCAAGAGATGCTTAAGAGAGAGTGATTGCTTACATATGGGAAATGAAGGAAAAGCTTGAAGCCCGGGGTTTCTCACAAGGGCAGCCAGGTGGATGGTGGTGCCGTTCACTAGAAAGCATACAGTGATCAGATTTTTTGTGGGCGGTCAAGGGGCAGGATGGTGATGAGGTTGTGTGCCTTTGAGGCATCTGAATCGGTTGCTGGGACGCTGCCTTAAGCTCAGAGGGGAGTGACGCTGCTGATACAGCTTTGGGAGTCATCAGTGTGCGATTGAGAGCTGACCCATGGGAGTAGACGAGATCGGTAGGAAAATGAGTATGGAGAAGAGAGCCTGGGACAGAACCCTGAGGGTCACAGTAATCAAGGAAAGCTAGCGGAGGAAGATGAGGAGCTGCTAGAGAGATGAAAAAACGCAGGGGTGAGTCTTCCCTGGTGGCGCAGTGGTTGAGAGTCCGCCTGCCGATGCAGGGGACGCGGGTTCGTGCCCCGGTCTGGGAAGATCCCACATGCCGCGGAGCGGCTGGGCCTGTGAGCCATGGACGCTGAGCCTGTGCGTCTGGAGCCTGTGCTCCGCAATGGGAAAGGCCACGGCAGTGAGAGGCCCGCATACCGCCAAAAAAAAAAAAAACCCCGCAGAGGTGTGCACTGATTTCTCTCCTGGAGGCCAAGAGATGAATGTGGTTCAGGAGGGAGGGGTGTAGAAACGATGTCAAATGCTGCTGGGAATGCAGGAAGGTAAGCACTGAGGAGGGTCTATTTGATTAACCACACGGAAGTCCCCCATGCATTCATTCAGTGTTGACTGAGCCTGTTTGGGGTCAGGCTCTGTGCTAGACACACACATGACCTAGATTTTTCAATGACTGGGAAGAGGCAGAAGCCAGACAGCACTGGGTTTAGGAGGATCAGGACAGAGACACAAACAGTCCTGCCATGTTATCCTCTGGCAAAGCCACTGGAGGGACGTTTCTCACCTCTGCTGCTGCTGCAGGGGCCTTTCTGGAGGACGGAGAAACCTCCCAGGAGTCTCATTGAATCCCTATCTGCAAAACTTTGACAGAGCCAATTTATATGGATACCTTTGGTCCCGGTATGTCAGAGTCTCATCTCTTTAAAGAACCAAAGAGCTTTGCTTGCTCCAGTCTGTGTTTCACAAAGTGCCTGGTGAAAACAGTAGCTTCGGCAGCTGCCTGTAGCCACATCTGTTTTCCATGGACCCAGACCTGGCCTATGTGGCCAAGTTAGGCAACATTCACCATGCTTTCCTTTTTACCCCAATTCTCTTGATGTTTCCACTGTGGAATCCAGTCATGCAATAGATACCTGGAGGCTATAGGCTCTTGAGATCCAGCCAGATTCAGAATTTCACTTTTGGGTCCCTCAGAATTAGAGAAGCCGTTGCAATCTATAGGTTATAAATTAAAGTTCAGTTTAAATGCTCTAGGCCATTGCTGCCCGTTTGCACTTTCTGCGATGGTAGAAATGTTCTATAATCTGTGCTGATATGGTAGCCACAGCTAACTGCATTTTAAATTTTATTTAATTTTAATTACTGTAAATTTAAAGTGAGAGAGTGACATGTGCTTAGTGGCCACCATGTTAGGCCAGCAGTTCTGAAATTTTTGGTGTAGAGCAGAATCGTTAGGAGGGCTTGATAAAGCATAGGTTGCTGGGCCCTGAACGTTTCTGATTCGGTAAGTCTGGTTAGGGCTTGAGAGTTTGCTTTTCTAACAAGTTTCCCAGGTGCTGCTGTTGCTGGTCTGGGGAGGACCACCACTGCAGACCTGTTTCCAGCATTTAGTTTTCAACTCATTAATACAGATAGCAATGCCATCAGCCCGTCCTCAGGGCCCTGGTCAGCTAGTTGACAAGCAGCCTAGTACCTCCCCGCAAACCCACACTAGATCCTTTTTCCAAATCAGCACAGCTCACCTTTCAAGCTAACTCATGACACTTTCTGAGCTGCCACAGTGGCTGAAACAATGGCCTTCTGGGGAAGTTCCAGCCTTGAACAGACTTTGGTTTTCATTCCAGCTTTATTAATTCATATTCTAACCTTGTAAGAAATTAGACCATGTGTATGGTGTATGTAGAGTGTAATTTTGTTTTTGCCAAGTTCATACTTGGCGTTATAGTGAATGATTTCTGCATTCATTCTGGCTGGCTGGACTGGGCTCAGATGAACTGTCCCTAAAATCCTGTTTTAACCAGTAACCTTTATTTTTAAGCAAATGATAGTAATTTTTTAATAATCAGAAATGCCATCAAATAAAATAAGTTTCTATAATTAAGCATTCTCTTTTGGATGATTGCTTATAAAAAGATCCTTCTCGTAATACATGTTGAGGTGTTTACAGGTGACATGACATGCTGTTTGAAATTCTCTTTAGAGTACTGGGTGAGGGAGGGTAGATGAAACGAAATTGAAAACTGTTGACGATTGTAGAAGGGCCATGGAGGTGAGGTATACTGCACTAGTCTCTCTACTTCTGTGATCGTTTGCAACTTTACATAATAAGAAAAAATGCTCTTAGAGAAGCTAAATATAGCATTTTTATTAAGTACCAGGTGAATAGTTGAAGAGGAAAATGAAAAGTAGTTCGTTGGTTTTCCTCTAGGGAATTCAACTGGAGTAAAATTTTAATTTAAATGGAAGAGAATAGCAGTTGCTGCAGTGTAGGGGATTAAAGACCATCATTAACAAAGAAACTGCAGATAAGTGAGGTACTTCGTGTGTGTGTGTGTGTGTGTGTGTGTGTGTGTGTGTGTGTGTGTGTGTGTGTGTGTGGTATTTAAGGAGGGGGAACCACACCCTTGCTAATTTTTCTGCACACCACCATAGATAACTCTTTTTACAAATATACATCCCCAGCACAGTGGTGCTCACTTTGATGTGTCAGAGTTTTCCTTCATTTGGACAAAGGTAAACTTCTGAAAAGTTTTAAAAAGAAGTGGGGGAGGAGGAGAGGTGGTGGCAGATCATATCACAGGAGTTTGTAGGCAGCTAAGCCTTCTTGGATGGCTGGCTTTACATTTTTCCAGTAGAGTGATGATACCCTGAAGGAGGAGAGGAGAGTTTTTGTTTTTTAAGACTTTTCTTGATCTTCAAAAGGCTGTATGAATAAATTCAACTTGGTTTTGGTTTAGGAAATGGTCTTAGATTTTCTTTAACTAGATGATAGTTGGAGTTGAGTATTTAAAATTATCTCGATAATTATAAGAAGTGGTTTATAAAGTAGCCGTGAGTGTCATGCCAGTTTATAGTATATAACCTAGGCCTCCTCTTTCCCTTTGATATAGCCAATTTGTCATCCATCTTTCCCCACTTGAAATGTCCCTTTAATGCACTGCCATCCCATTTCTATCCCTCATCACCTTCACCCCCTAGTTCAGGCCATATCACCCTCTGCCTCAATTACTGCCCGTAAGTAGTGTCCTGTCCCCTCTCCCTCCTTCTCTCCAGTGATTTCCCTTTTCTTTGACTGTCTTCTGTACTTGGACCACATAATTCAGCATTCATTTGCTTTTTTATGACATGTTCATCACCTTTGTTTTCCAATTACGCAGGTAGTATGCCTGTGTATAACAGTGGGATATCTCTTAAAGTACCTGACACTGCTGGTATTCAGTAGAAAATATCTGTGAAATCTAATAAAACTTCCAGGCTCTACTTGGTTTTATTATTTACCTGTAATTCTATAGAGAATAAATTTTTCAAAGGTGGCATCTTCGTCAGTATAAGGCATTGCCTCCAAGCCTGCAGGTGGTACTAGTGGTTGTAAATGCAGTTCTAGACCTTCTCCTATACCTGTTGAATTCGTTGAAACACACCGTTTCATCTGTAAGGGAGCTGCTTCAAATAAATATTTTGCAGCAGAGATTTTTGCACCTAGCATTTGGAGCTTGGAAAAAAAAAAAACATACAATAACAAAAAGGCTGTTCTGTATTTGATTGTTTCAGGAGTCCTTGGTGTTTAAGTATTTATTGCTTGATTTCATACTTTTGGATAATACTGTTGGTTGTATTGCTCTTTTATGGAGCTGCTTCTAAGGGAGTGTGCAAAGCATTAGTCAACAAGTGTTAATACCTGTCTGGGCCTGATATGTGTGTATGTGTGTGTGTGTTTTAAAGGACGTGGCACCTTTGTCTCTTGCATGGAGTTTTAGAAATGTTCATACAAGAGTAACATAAAAGAATCGCCCAGGGACACGAAATGTGAATTGTCAGAACAAGCCTAGACTGCCCCTCAGTCAAACCAACAAGACCAGGAGTTTGCTCAGAAACCTCTCCTTCTTTTGACTGATCTTGGAAGGACAGGCAAAACGTGGAGTACAATTCTTGGGGTTTTTAGTATGATGTAAGAGGAAACCTTTTATACCTTGAGCATGCTCTCGGAGCCTGGATGCATTCACCAAAACATTTGTCGAACACCTCGGTATTAGGCTGTGCAATTCTCTTGAAGCCTTGCCCTGTTTTCAGTGATGAATTTAGAAGTATGTCAGTGACCACTTGGATAAGAAAAAATTTTGAAAAAAGTAGATCCTTGGGGAGTGCTCCTTTGATAAGATCTATTAGCTTGCCCCCAGATAACTGATTCAATGCACGTGTCTAGATTTTCTCTCTCTCATGCTCTTGTTCCTTGAAGAGTCTGAAATACAGAATTGTTTAGTGCTTTTAAGCCTTGCTCTTTAGCTTTGTGAGGGAAAAAAACGAAAGACCTGTGCCTGACAACGGCACATTGAAGCCTCAATGTCGTTGGGTCAGATGGCACTCAGTAGTCAAGTTCAACATTGAACTCACCAGTCAAGGGCACCAGAAGGGAGCTGTCAAATGTGTCTCTTTTTGTGAATGCTTTGTGCCTCTTGGTTGCTCGAAAGGACTAGATGCCGTCTATTTTATTGTATTTATTTATTTTTTGATCCTTCAGTGGATATGTTTTATTATTTATTTTTTTTAACATCTTTATTGGAGTATAATTGCTTTACAATGGCGTGTTAGTTTCTGCTTTATAACAAAGCGAATCAGTTACACATATACATATGTCCCCATATCTCTTCCCTCTTGCGCCTCCCTCCCTCCCACCCTCCCTATCCCACCCCTCCAGGCGGTCACAAAGCACAGAGCTGATCTCCCTGTGCTATGCGGCTGCTTCCCACTAGCTATCTACCTTACGTTTGGTAGTGTATATATGTCCATGCATCTCTCTCGCTTTGTCACAGCTCACCCTGATGCCATCTATTTTATAGACATATATCTTCCCTCCCTTTTTTCTTTCTTTCTTTTCTTTCTTGTTTCACTGTTTGGTTTCCCTCTCCCGAATGATGGGATGTTTATTGCAGGAGGCCTCTTAGGTGTGTAACCTTTAAGCTTAATCCATGGTTATATGCAAGGAGCAGACTCTCTGCTTGGTACTACTTTTTCCTCTCTCTCTCTCTCTGTCTCTCTGTGTCTCTGTCTCTGTCTCTGTCTGTCTGTCTCTCTCTCTTTTTTCTTCACTCCTAGGCTTTGGGATATAAGATCCCTTTTCAGGATTTCCCTACCATCTTAAAGATTTCTGCAAAATTAATTAAGAAGTGTAGGATTTCTTAGTTCCTTTTTTTTTTAAATTTTATTTTTTATACAGCAGGTTCTTATTAGTTATCTATTTTATACATATTAGTGTATACATGTCGATCCCAATCTCCCAATTAGTTACTTTCTTCACCCCCTGCTCCCCAAATAATCTGTAGTTTTATGGCAGGACTGGTGGGGCTCCCAGCCCTGCAGGGAAGGACCCATCAAGACTTTCATGGTAAATGTCTCTTTCAGATGTTTGAAATTACCTGCTGTTAGCTTCTAGAGCTGAGGGAAAACCTTCCAGTGAAGTCCACACCATTTGGGTGGGACTTTGGGGTTGCACAGAGCAAATGTTCTTACTTAGGTCTTGTTTTAATTGCCTGGTCACCTAGTGCAAATAGACTTTTTAAAGAGTTGTGGCTTTTTAGAATAGAGGCAGTCATTTAAAAATCCAAAGGCTTTAAAAATGAAATTTGCTCATAGAAGAAGCTTCTCTGATACGGTGTCGAACCTATTTGCTAAAGCACGTTTAATAGACCACCTAAAATCCCTGTATTTTCCTACAGTGGTCTAAAGAATTATCACCGCCCAGGTGTAGACTTTTCCTCGTTCAAACATATTTCAAGGCTGAGTGATACCCTATTCCATATCTACCCATTGCCACTTCTGTACTCTTTCCTCTAATTTTAAGGCCTCTATAGCTGTAGCTCTTTCTCAGTTACCCATGTGGAAATAATCTAATTCTTGAAAAACGCCCCATGAGGCGTTTCAATGACTAAGTGCTCAGGGAGTAAAAACTGATTTTAGTATTTGCTTTAGCAAAACAATTAGACAAATATACCACAGATGATTATCTACCTTTCAAAACCAAATACATAAGACCTGTGTTAATCAGAACTCGCAGTTAAAGTCACTTTTTTTTTTTTTTTTTTTTTGCTTTGTGTTGATAGGAAAGAGAAGATATTAGAAAAGCTGAAAGCAAGGTTTACTAAGAACTCAAGCTTACTTTAAACTAGTGAGGTCGTGAAGACACGACTAGCTTAAATTTTTACTTCTGTGGTATTCTACAGTGAGAATCGATTGGATAGTACCTTAAGGTTCTACACGCTTTCCATATATTGTAATTACGACAGCTAGAAACTTTAGTTACACGTGTTGGTGTTCTATTTAAGGATGAAGACCCCAAATCTTTTCTGCTTTTAACTAGATTGATGATTCAAAAAACCATTCCCCTAAAACTTTCCTGTTAAAAAGTGATTGGTCAGTTTTCATATCCATAACACCCCATAGCACACACATACCTAGAGTTAGGCCAGAAAGCAGTCATCTTCAGCTCTCCCCCTTTCTCTGTCCTCCTTCCCCACCCCACTTCTGAATAAGTCAGCCCGGAGTCTCCTCTTCTGCCTGACTTCACTGTCTCCTGCCTGAGCTCTCACAAAAAGGTCATAGCCCGTCTCTGTCTTCAACCTCTTACCTCTTTGCTCCACACTTCAAAATCATTGACTGTTGTCATGCCAAAAACCAGGGCAAGATCATGAGCTCTGGTCCCTGCCCTGTGTGTCCATTGCCTATGGTGAAGGTTTTCAAAGGTTTTTCTCGGATGTGGCTGGGCCACTGGGTTCCCAGGTTGTCGTTCTCACTACCCGCCTCCTCACAGCTTCAGCTGGAGCAGCTTCACTTTTGTTCTCCCTTTTGAACTTGGAGTAGGATTTTGTTGAACAAAATGTTCCAGGACTTAAAAAAAAAAGGTTTGCAAACCATGGGATCAGATAACTACGAAAATGCTGCGTCTTCTCCCGTATTCTGCCAGAGGTGCTAACTTTGACTTTTGGCATTTTGTTTTCTTAAGCTTCCAAAATACATTGTATGTTTATGTTCAAATCGCTCGCAGTTCTCCAGTTCATGGGCTCATGTTTATTGAGTGTTTTTTGTGATTAGGGCTTTTATGCATATTAATTTATTCAATCTGTTCTTGATGGATGTCGGTGCTATTATTTAGTACCATCGTATGGATGGGGAAACTGAGGCACGGAGCTGAACTCTCTTGCCCAAGGTATTATAGTTAGTAAGCATAGAGCCAGGATTCTGAGCTCAGAGACTTCCTGCAGAATCCACTCTCAGACACTCGGTGCGTTAACACAGTGACGTGGCTTTTAGGGACTTGTCTGGAAGAAGCACAGCCATCAGACACTTCTGTCTGCAGGCTGAACTTTCAATTTGGGGCTAAATGTATCCTCACGTTATTGTTGAGCCTAGGCCTGCGTGGGGCAAGTCGGGAGTGGGCAGAGGGAGGAAGATGGGATCAGAGGCACTGGGCCACGAAGTCGGGAAAGCAGAGGCCACTGGCCATCTCCTCCCAACCCAGAAGGACTCTGGCCAGTGCGCTCCCCAGCCTTGATCTGAAGTCTCTGGACCATCGATTTCTGAGGTCAGGACAGTGCCCATGGTCCCTTGACCCAGTGTAGGGCTCCCCTGTGCCCTTCACTCTGTTCACTCCTCAGTGAAGAGGTTTGCTGTGTTGGTCGCTCCAGGTGTTAGGATCTTCTTTCCTCTCCACGTCCTCAGAGATGGTTAAGGGGCTGGCAGACGGCGAAGGAAAATCTCTGATCGTTGAAATCAGATTCTCAGGAGCATGGCTCATTGAACCACCAGAAGCACCACCAGAAAGGCTGGCAGAAGGCAGCCTCTGTGCCCAGTGCCCCTCCTGTCTTTGGTCACATTTCAGAACGGTCGGTCGGTTTGTCTGTCTCTCTGTCTCTCTCACACATGTTTTGCTCCTGGGGGTCACCACTGGAGGACAAAGCCAGGCTGCCACTTTATTTTTGTGGGCAGAAGCCACTACGCAGTGGGTTGATGGAGCAAAAACTTCTTTACAAAGACAAATGTGGGTTGGTAGGAATTTGTGCAAAAAAAAAAAGTCTTTTAAAAAGCACTTTTGTAATGGGACAAATGTGACTGCTCATATCGTTCCCACATGGGCCCTTTAGAATATATTTTCTCTACATATACACACACACATACACACACACGTACACGTACACACGTATCTACCTCTCTCTCTCTCAGGTGAGGGGCAGTTTGAGGATGTGGGAGAAATAACGGAGCAACTGTTTTAAGTGCAGAGGAGGGTCTGCCTCCAGCCCAGGGCTGTCTTTGCAGACGTTTGTGGGGACCAGATGGGAGGGGTGTTGTGCCAGGTGAGCTGCAATTAGTGGTTGATCCCAGGCCGAGGAAGCAGCAGGGCTGGGTACTCAGCTGCTCAGTCCAAGTATAAACTAGAGCTTAGCCTCAGTGTGGGGCAGGATTAGGAAGAAAATATGGCGGGATGAAAGGTCAGGATTGGATTCTGGGGCCTGGCTGACACCGTGTGATCATGAATAGACTCCTTAATTAGGAGCCATCTGCTAAGAAATAACCCTTATGTATATATTTTAAAAGAGCTTTCTCTATCGCGCTTGAAAGGTGAATTACTGGGTATTATTAACACTTGGTGGGGAGGGGTAGGTGTCTAGAATCATCAGCCCTTCCTCCCAGAGGAGGGGACAGTCCAGTTTGTCGATTGCAGGATGCTTGTTTTGTTCTTTTCCTCCCCTGCAGCCCAGCTTTCTGTTTTACTGCTTATGAGCCTCTTTGTTAGAGGAGGAAACAAACAAAAGGAGTTAAAACTCATCTTCTGGTTTTGCTTCTGGTTGAGCAGCTTGCATTGAAGGTTAGCTGGGTGGGTCAGGAGTGTGGAAGGTGAAGATCTGAATGATCCGTGTGGGTTATCGATTAGTTTAGACTGGTCTGCCCTTCTGTCCCTTGCATGCTCTCTTTGGGGATAGAGCCATTAGGAGCAGAAAGTGAAAAGGGAGATTCTTTGTAACAAAGAGACAAGGCATGGGAACAGAATTAGAGCCTACACATGTCTAAAATGTGCTCTCCAGTAGCCAAGAAAATGGTTTCAAAAACTTGAACAATAGGAAAATGCAATGAAAAATACTTAAGAAAGCTTAAGTAGCCCAGATACGGTGTGGCAGGAAATGAACAAGTTAATAATATTAGAGTTGGTTTTTTCTTTGTAGCTGGGATAGAGGATATGCAGTAAACTGATAAAGACGGCTCATTTTCAGTATTTTCGTAATCTTTTTTGGTCTTGTATTAAATTTAAGACCGTAGACTTATCACTAGTTCTTGGAGACACCTAGGTGAAAATCCTCACACATCAAGCTGAAAATATCTCTCTTTGGGTGGGTGTAATGTTTCACTTGAAAAAGAACCGTTAAAATCCTGTGGGATCACAGGTAACAGAGTGCAAAAGGCACAGAAAAAGCTGGGTTTTGACTGCAGATGCTTTCTGAGCCTTGTCAGATGACAAACTTTGTCTTGCTGCTGCTGCCATCCACACAGATTTGCTCACTGCTGGCTTGCTGTGAAAGAATGTGGGCATTAAGGAGATCCCAGGAGCTTTTCATTAAGCTCAGCCTCCCTGTCTTCAAGGGCCACTGAATGATTGGAACTTTAATCAGCGTGCATGAGGAAGAGACCTAAGGTGGGTGTTAATGCCATTGAATTAATCAGAGCAAGGACTGACCCCGGGATGGGGGGGAAGCACTCCCCACCTGTAGCTGTTTCTACTGGGACATAAGAAGCAGTGTCCCTCAAGGAGCTCCCTGAGTAGAAGCTTGCATCCCATGCTACTGCAGGGTGGGAAAACCCTATCCAGATACCTCCCTTTGAAGTAGAGAGATGGTTAAGATTCTCCAAGTTTTTGTGGGGAGTCCCTAGATACCCCCTAGATATGGGGGTAGAAGCTGTTGCACACAAAGGGCCTGGTATTCAAAGCCCACCTCAAAGGTTTTTCTCTTCTGATGAGATTCCCTGGAGGGGACCCCTGGAGTGGGGAGACAACCCTCCTTTTATATGGACAGCCAGAAGGGAGGCCCAGGAGGGAGGGTCAGGGGAAACCTTGTACCAGAAGGCAGTGAGAAAAGAAAAAAAATGAAGCGGAGAGGAAAGTGCATTTAAAAGGGATGGGAGTGGGGGTTTACTACCTTTTAAAGGCAAGAGGAACAAGGTCTTAGGGAGAGAAAACAAATAAGGAAATGGGATCAAATCAGATGAAGTTCTTTTAAGGAAAGGATGGTGTTAAAGCAAATCTGTAGACGGAAAATGAGGGCAAGCACACTGGTGGGAGTGCCAGAGGAGAGTTCCAGCTAGTGTATAGCAGAGAGGGAAGCTTGTGTTTGAAAATGAGGCTAGTGCTTTAAAAGATTGGGCCTTGGAAGGTGGGGACATCACTGGGAGGGGGACCATCGGTATATTTCATGTCATAGTTTTCTTCATTGGATAATGCCCAGTAGGCTCCCTGTATTTTGGGGCATCATATGTATTGATTGATGCATTTGAATGTAAAGGCAGAACTTAGATAAATGCAGGAAGGGAAGGTTTTGAGATGAGGAACATAGAGAGCCAGGAACTTTGTTCTTCTTTATCTAAGCTCCCTGTAGATCTGCTTCTTTGGTAAATTCCTGTATTAATCAAATTTTCTTTCCAACTATCCTATGAATAGAAAGAGGAAGACTTCATTAACCTCATTTCTTAGAATCATAGATCTGGTAAATGAGGTTTGAAGAAGTCCAATAAATGAGTGGCTCCATCTCTTAACTTACCCTTCAACGAGTCAGAAATAAGAAGAAATACCAGAATGTTGCATTTAATACATTGTGTGTACACTAGGTTCTGGAGAATGTGCTGAGTCAAGACTCCTTTGTATATAATATGCCCTTCAGCTTACTCTTGCTACAAAGAATTTAGAGAGAAGTGGTGATTTTGAAAGCACTTGCCAGTGGGGAATACCATTTGATGGTGGTTTCGTTATTAAAATATTTTTGAGTGACACTGTTTACTTGCTAACATATTTTGGTTATGATTAAAGGTAGCTTTTAGTGCCTAAAGAATGGAATTGGCTATTAATCAGAGTCTGGTAAATATCTGAAATAAATTAGAAGAGTTGTGGGCAAGAAATGAAGAAGCTGTCAGAGTTGGATAGGGTAGGAGGTAACTTTGAGAACTTAAGACTTGTCTCAATTTATTCATTAAGCAAATACTATAGACTAGGCACTGTGCTAGGACTGAGCAAAATAAAGGTGAATATAGCACAGTTCTCCATGGAGCCCATGATAAAATGGGGTGACAAACATGAACAGATGCTTGCTTATTGATTGATTGATTGAGCGATTGTAGTATAGTTGATTTATAATGTGTTAAAGGTGTAAGCAGAGTGGTTCGATTACATGTATTCTTTTTCAGATTCTTTTTCATTATATGTTATTACAAGATACTGAATATAGTTCCCTGTGTTGTTTATCTTTTTTTATATAGTAGTGTATATCTGTTAACCCCAAACTCCTAAGTTATCCCTCCCCACCCCTTTCCCCTTCGGTAACCATTAGTTTGTTTTCTGTGTCTTTGAGTCTGTTTTGTAAACAAGGTCATTTGTATCATCTTTTAAGATTCCACATATAAATAATATCTGTGATATTTGTCTTTGTCTGACTTACTTCACTTAGTATGATAATCTCTAGGTCTATCCATGTTGCTGCAAATGGCATTATCTCATTCTTTTTTATGGCTGAGTAATATTTCATTGTATATACCACAACTTCTTTATCCATTCAACACAGATGCTTTTAAACATTACCGTAATTGTAGTGATATGGATTGCTCCAAGATTTCCCACTGTTTTTGGAGAAGTGACAGAAAGGAAAAAGTCTTTTTCTTTTTTTTCCTCTTGATTCTGAAGATCTTCATTTTCTTAAAATTTTTTTTGAATTTTATTTATTTTATACAGCAGGTTCTTATTAGTTATCCGTTTTATACACATCAGTGTATACATGTCAGTCCCAATCTCCCAATTCATCACACCACCACCTGCACCCCCTGCCGCTTCTCCCCCTTGGTGTCCAACAACCCCCTTGGTGGTTCTCTACATCTGTGTCTCAATTTCTGCCCTGAAAACCAGTTCATCTGTACCATTTTTCTAGGTTCCACATATATGCGTTAATATACAATATTTGTTTTTCTCTTTCTGACTTACTTCACTCTGTATGACAGTCTCTAAATCCACCCACGTCTCTACAAATGACCCAATTTCGTTCCTTTTTATGGCTGAGTAATATTCCATTGTATATATGTACCACATCTTCTTTATCTATTCGTCTGTCTATGGGCATTTAGGTTGCTTCCATAACCTGGCTATTGTAAATAGTGCTGCAATGAACATTGGGGTGCATGTCTCTTTTTGAATTATGGTTCTCTCTGGGTATATGCCCAGTAGTGGGATTGCTGGGTCGTACAGTAGTTCTATTTTTAGTTTTTAAAGGAACCTCTATACTGTTCTCCATAGTGGCTGTATCAATTTACATTCCCACCAACAGTGCAAGAGGGTTCCCTTTTCTCCACACCCTCTCCAGCATTTGTTGTTTGTAGATTTTCTGATGATGCCCATTCTAACTGGTGTGAGGTGATACCTCATTATAGTTTTGATTTGAATTTCTCTAATAATTAGTGATGTTGAGCAGCTTTTCATGTGCTTCTTGGCCATCTGTATGTCTTCTTTGGAGAAATGTCTATTTAGGTCTTCTGCCTATTTTTGGATTAGGTTGTTTGTTTTTTTAATATTGAGCTGCATGAGCTGTTTATATATTTTGGAGATTAATCCTTTGTCCACGGATTCATTTGCAAATATTTTCTCCCGTTCTGAGGGTTGTCTTTTCATCTTGTTTGTAGTTAAGGAAGAAGTCTTAAAGCTGATATTAGGGGAAGGTACATGAACTAGAGTGGTGCCTAACTGCCCCTTCCTCACACCTGTGACTTTAAAAATCTCTAAAACTAGTGACAGTTACACAGAGTTGGGAGTCTGTATTCAACTCAAGAGATCTCTCTATAACTGTTTGTGGTGGGCGGGTATAGGCCTGAGAGGATGGTATATAGTGAAGGCCTTGGTAAGAAAAAAGGATCAAAAGATGCATTAGTTTTCTGTTGCTGCTGTAACAAATCGCCACAGACTTAACTGCCTTAAAACAACACAAGTTTATTATCTTACAGCTCTGGAGGTCAGAGGTCGGACGTGGATGTCACTGGGCTGAAATCAAGGTGTTGGCAGGGCCGTGTTCCTTCCAGAGGCTCTAGGGGAGAACGTGTTTCCTTGCCTCTTCCAGTTGTCCATGTTTCTCCATATTCAAAGCAAGTAATGTCAGTCTGAGTCCTTCTCGTGCTGCCATCTCTGTTTCTCTGGCCATAGCCTTGAAACATTCTCTAACTCTGAGCACTCATGTTGTGCATTGGGCCCATGCAGATAAGCCAAGATAATCTCCCCAACTCAGGGTCCTTAACTTTAATCATAACTTCGGAGTCCCTTTCACCATGTAAGGTAATATAGTCACAATTTCTGGGGATGAGAGTGTGGACATCTTTGTCTACCAGAAGAGGAGGCCTGGATTCTTTCTACTGTGCCTGTGGTTCTTAACCAGGGTGAATGGACCTCCAGATTAATTTTCCTTCAAGCTTTTACACCACTGCCATAATTGCTAGACAGTCCTGTTTGGTAGGTCATTCCTTGGCTCAGAATATACTCCTTGGCCAGACATTCAGGTCACTCCACAGGAGGTCCTTAATCACCCCTTCCCATCCTGGTCCTGAGCAAGAACTCCTTGTTCTGGTTGGATGTGTTTATTTGCCGTTGCCCTCTATCCCCTGTTCCATTCTACACATTCCTGACTCCACGCCTTTGCCTGAGTTGTCCCTGCCAAACCAGACTACCCTCTTTTATCTCTGCCCATCCTTCCTATAAAATCCTGTGACATTGATCATCTTTATTCCACATTTGGAGTTTATCATAATTACTATTATTTAACTTTTATGTGAGTGCATTTGATCTTCCCATATAGACTAGTCATCCTAGGGTGCTTGTTAGAAAGCGAGCGTCCTGGGACTCGCCCTGAGAGACTGATTGAATGGCTTGGGATGTGGCCCAGGGGTTTGGCTTTTTAACAGACCCTGTGGGTGATGATAGAGGCAGCCCACATGCAACATGTGCTGGGAACTCCTTGAGAGCGGGGGTGAATGATCTGTCCTCTCATAGCGGTGGACGTCATGTTGTCCTTGTAGGGGGAGATGATGATGTTTTGTGGAAATGAATGCCAGTTTTCTGCAGGTGAGTTTAGAGAGAAAGAGAGGGTCTTGTGGGAAGTGTGTAATAGAGTTAAGGGCACCAAACTGCACCATCTTTTTGGAAAGTTCAGTGATGGACAGAGAGTCAGTCTGTGCACCCTGTTGGAAATGGGTAAGATCAACAGTACAGTTGTGATTTGGAAATAACCTGTTAACATGGCAAAATTGCCATACCTCTAGATTTACTTTATTACTTATTTGCTTGTCTTTGTTTCAGGGACCTAACATGATGTATCAAAAGCAGAAATTTTGTTGTGGAAAAGATTTGAAAAAGGAAAGATGGCTAATTCATGGGAATATGCAGAGGGAACTGTGTGCTTTTAGTGCCCATTCTGATCACTAGTTCTTCTTGATGCCTGGAATGCAAAGAATACCCAAAAATCTGAATTCCCACTGAACCAAGCATTTTTGGAATGAGGCCGTTCATGAATATGCCATGATTTTAATTTCTGCTTTTGTTAAGATTGGAATGGAGTCTTTGTTATTTTACATTATTTCCTAGACCTCCTGGAGAGTTTAAATCCAATGAACGGATTTATTTTACAAAAATTGATTTTTGCCTTTTCCCATTTTGGGGGATCTTATAGCATAAACTGAAACTATTAACAAGCTAATGAAGCAAAAATATTTTTTGTTTCTTTCAGTGTTCTACTTCTCATTAATTTTCTATCAACTTTATGGCAGAAAGGGAAGACATCAATTTTTATTGAGAGTAGAGCTCTAAACTATTTTAGAGTTCCTATTATAATAGGAGTCTACCCATTATAAATAATTAAATGAATTTAACCTGGATCAGAATAGGCAGTATTAAAAATAACAGATGTTTCTGTGAGCTGGAAGCTGTCACAGAGGTGACATACTTGAATTGGAAATTACCAAAATTTCCTTCTGCTTCCCTAGTCACCAGACAAAACAGAAGCATTTATATTACTGTCTTTTGTTTAATGGAAAAGAGCTGTGTTTTAAGATGAATTGGGCTAGGCACTTTAATAACAGTTTTGATTCATTTTAAGCCAGTTCTCTATGTGCTATCTAAATTTTAAAAATATTCCATAAATTGAGTAAGTCGTGAAAATTCATTCTTTTTTCAGTGGGCTCATTTGCCTATCTGATGGTCATTTCCTCTTCAGTTGGTTCTGTGATGATTTCTGACTCTGACTGAACTAATAACCCTGTGGGAATAACAGGGGCAAGGAGGAGCATGTGCTGTGCATCTAGAGCTAAATTAAAATACTGATAATTAATGCAATTGTTTGGTTTCAAATGCTTCAGTTTCTTTTTTCTTTAAAGCAGCAATTATGTGTACAGTGTCCTTCTAGATGAAATAAAATGAAAGGCTGAAGAAAGTTATCACTAAGTCATTCCTGCATACACTGTTTCTTCTGGATGGAAATCTGCATTTTGACACAAAGCTCACAGTTAAAATTCACTCCTGTATAACCAAACTTAGGAATGATCAAGGTATTTTGGCCTAGTATTGAATTAAATTGAGTCAATATTTGTGTAATATCTTTCCTCCACACAATGGCACTCTCTGTAGAGAATAAGAGAAGAGTAATGTAATCCTTGCCTTCAAAGAATTGATAATTTAGAACAGAACTATACAATAGGAATATTATGTGAACCACATAACTTTAAATTTCCCAGTAGCCACATTAAAGGATAAAAAAGACACAGGTAAAATTAATAATGTTAAAAATCCAGATTTTTGTTATTTTAATTGTGTATTAATATAACCCACAGTATCAAAAATATTATCATTTCAACATGTACTCAGTATAAAAATTACTAATGAGATTTTACATTCTTTTAAAAATACTAACTTTTCAAAATCTGGTGTTTGATTTATTCTTAAAGCACATCTCAGTTTGGATGCTAAATTTTTGCTGGAAATACTTGATCTTTATTTAGACCACAAAATGCAGAGTCGAAAAAGTACAGTCACATACTAAAGTTGCCCAGTAACTGAAGTGAACATCTGTTTTATATTTGAATTAAAAATTAATATTAAAAGTTCAGTACACCAGTCCCTCTAACCACATTTCAAGCACCAGTAGCCCCATGTGGCTCGTGGCTACTGTACTGGACAGCACAGATTTAGATGTTGAGACAAGACTTTATACACGTTCAATACTTAAATAATTGCAGATGGTATGTAGTTAGAAAAATGAATTCCTGTGTATTTGTATTTGATAATTAAGAGAAGTGTGGGCTAGAGCAGTGGTGTCCAATAGAACTTTCTATGATGAAAATGCTCTATATTGGCACAGCCCAGTAAGGTAGGCACAGCCTAGTAAGGTAGCCGCTAGCCCTGTGCGGCTTTTGGACACTTGAAATGTGGCAATGCAACTAGAAACTATATTTTAGTTTTAATTAATTCAAAATTAGATAGCCACTTGGGGCTGGTGGCTGCCATATTGGATAGTGCTGCACTAAAGTCTCATAAATGAGCATGAATTAATATAGGCAGTGAGAAAAGGATAAGACATTACTGAGTGGGGAACAGCATAGACCAGTGGTTGCCAAACATTAGTGCACATTGCAATTACAGGGGGATCTTGCAAAAAAAACCCCCCCTGTATTCACCTACCACATCCAGACATGCTGATTTAATTGGTGTAGGTGACCTAGTTATTAGAACTTTCCAAAGCTCCCTAGGAACAGATCTGTGCTTGCAATATAAATCTATTTTCTCTTCATATCATACATAAGTTTGCTAGAAACAAGCACAAATAAAGAAGAAACCAAATCAGTACCTGGTATTTTCTAGGTTCCTAAGACTATGGAATATATACTCCTTGTTGATCATACAAAACCCTGTGCATTAGATGGAACAGAAGTGATTCCCATTTGCATAATAAAAAGACTCAAAAGTTAGCTCACTTGCTGAGAGTCACATAGCTGGGGGGGGGCGCGAATGTTGTGTCTTGAACCTGTATCTTGTGTTTCTGCCGCCACATGAGCAGAGCAATATAGAGTATCCAGCTTCCTCCAATTCACGACTTGTTTTCTCTCTCTTCATAATAGAGCCCTTGTGCTTAGATTTATAAAGAATGTTTCCTTTGATATTTAGGAAAAAAAATCTCATTAACAATTGGATGTTTGTAGTCCAACAGATTCATGATCCTCTAAAGAGCACTGTGCTGGATGTTGGGAGATCTCTGCTCTTTTCCTAGTACAACATATGAGCTTGATGACCTTAAGCCAGCCAGTTAGTTAGCTGGTGCATCTGATTTCTAGTTGCCAGAACAGGAATTATCAAACCTGCCTGTTTTATAACTTAAAGGATTGCTATGAAAAAAAATGTCATTGCCGTGAATGAAAGACTATTTATACTTCTATAAATTGTCCTTGAAATGCTTATGAGAGTAAAATATTTTTTTCCTTCATTCTCTTTAGATAATAAAGAGCATTTTTCATTTTCCAGAGATGAATTAAGTCAACCCTCACAGCAGCCTTGGGAGATAGAGCTTATTACCCCATCTTACTATTGAAGAAATCGACATTCAGTGATTTGTCCAAGGTCACACATCTTAGGAGAGGCAGAGATGGGATTCGAACCGAGGTGCTTTTGCTCCAAAGCCTGCGGTAACATCTGCTCCAGAGAACTAAGTCATACCCTTGTGGCCTGAGTGCAGTTTGCCTTCAATAGGGTGTCTACTGTGTTCTATATTAGTGGTACCAAGAGGTGGCAAGATTCATTAGTGACTTTGAAGTTCCTGTACTTAGGCTTGAAATAGATGGTGGCTGTTTCCTCAGTCTCCAGTAAAATGTGGATAAAAGCATCTTTAGAAAATATTGCTCTTCATATGGCTCAGACTTTACGAGCAGTGAGCTTGCTGTGCAAAGGCAGCTTTCACACTGTCCCCTTCCCTCCAGCTTTTTCTAATAGGGATCCTTGGAGATACCAGTACCATTCATCCAGAATTTAATTTGAATTGAATTAGTTAATAACTAATTGAATATTGTTTTCCATTCTCTCTGGCTCCTCGCCCTTGGAGAAGGGTATTTTAAATCTACAATTAGGTACTTGCCTTCTATGATGGTTAAAGTTCAAATACTGTATGTATTTTCTTTCCCCTCTCTTTTGCTTTAAGCCAAGTCCTTTTTGTTTTTTAATTTTATTGGAGTGTAGTTGATTGCCCAGTCCTTTTGTTATCTTCTTCTTTGGCTAGCTTTAAACATGTTCTTCTTTTAGCTTTATAAGTTTTCTAAAAGCTTGATGCAGACATTTCTTATTTGGCTCCCGTTCACTGGGTATGATCATTTTCAAGGTTTCTGTCGCTCCTTGGGAATGCATCTTTATGAACTCAACTTTGTCTACTCCAGTGAAATTGTTTGGGGGAAAAGGGAGCAGAATACACTTTCTAGAAGGTTTCCCCTGCTATTCGTCTGTTGATGAGCTTTTATTATTTCCATTTCACTGTCCTTGCCCCTAGAGGATAACCTTGGATCTTAGCACAGACTCTATTGAGTGTAAAATGAGTTAGCACGGATGAAGCAGAAACAGATCGGTCCACGAGGAGGATGTTCAGACGCTAAGTCCTCTAGTTCAGTGGGGTTGAAAAGTATCTCCCTAAGAGCCGCTCTGGGTATTGCCTGTCCTATTTTGTAGAGAAATACACTAGCATGTGCATGCAGTTGCTGTTTATGCCTTTGACATTTGTGCTCAGTTCTGTGAGGGATGCAAAAAAGTGTTCTTATCCCGGCCTCAGGAAGCCTGTAGAATTGGGAAGACGACCTTATTTGCTAGAAACTCATCTAGCTCCTCTCTGCTAGGCACAAGATGTACAAAGGTTAAAAAAGAGCCACAGTTGCTACTCTCTTTGTGTTTACAGCTTAGTAGAGAAGTCCTCCATGACCTGTGTAACAGTGTGATCAGTACTAGCACAGAAGAGTGAACAAGAAGCAGTGAGGGCTCACAGCCCAGAGCAAGTGGTAAACTCCGTCAGGACAGTCAGGGAGACTTCACAGAGGTGGAGTTGAGCAGAGTTTTGAAAAGGTTTCCCCTTAAACTTGTGGGACAGGGCATTTTCGGAGGCAAGAGCACCATGTGCAAAGACACTGAGGTATGAGGCAGCCTGGTGTGTTGGAGAATGTACCACAAGAGTAGGGGAAAACCTTGCGTATTATTCTGTATGTGGTAGGCAGTACAGAGGAGCCCAAGAGCAAAGCTAGCCAGATTTGGAAATATACTGCTGGAATGTTCCAGATCAGCAGGCTGCATGAACAAAGTGGTTAAAGTGGGATAAAGTCATAAGATAGGAAGGAATTTATGGAGGTAAGGGGAGACATGTGGCCCTTTTAGTGTCCTGAATGAGTCTCTTAGGTATGAGTTCAAATACAGCACTCTATGTTGATTGTTTTTGCTCCTCTTTCTTTAAGGACTTGTTTATTAACTTCAACCCCAGGAATTATTCCAGATTGTGACAATGGATCTATCCTCCCGCTGCCCAGATTAAACAGTTTGCTTGCGTAGGGAGCAGAAGGCTCAGCATCGTCGACTGGAAGTACTTGCTTTTCTTGAGAGGCCACATTTCTTCCATGGAAGAATGATGTCAACAAACTTATCTTAATGCCCGGGCCCCAGGACACTAGTGGCCCTGTACCCACAGCAAAGGAAAGGGGTTCCCTGGATTTCCTTTCTGTTCTGGGAACATACAGGTATGATTGGAAGACTGTCCTTGATGAAAGCATCAGTTAATAGTGGAGATGAGGGTTTGTAACAGGGACCAGAATGACTGCTGGGAAGGTTGCTAAATAGAGTATTATGGTTTGTTGTTTTCAAGAAGCAACTTGGTGTTGTGGAAAGAAGCACTGGACAAGGGTTTGGGAACCTTGGGATCTAATCATTGTTTTATCCTAACTAGTCCCATGACCTAGGTCTTCCTGAGCCTTAGTTTCCTAATAGACAAAGGAGGAAAATAGAGTTGGAAGAATCTGAAAGAGCATATTTCTCTACGAAATAGGACAGGCAATACCCAAGCAAGCCTAGAAAACGACACAGCACTTTACAGTTTGTGAGCCCTGACTGACTCCTGTCATTTGACACCTCCATCTGGCCGCCCTGTGTGCCATCTGCCTGTGGTGAGGGAGGAGATACCCCTCAGTGAGCCGGGGCTGGACCAGCCTCTGGGTGACTCCCTGTTCTGCAAACCACCTTATCTTGAAGAAAACGTTTTCACTACCAGTGAAACTTAATTTCTTCGGGATTTTCTTAGACTGAGATGATTTCGAAGAAGAGTCTGGAATTCTGTTTTCTCCCTTCACCATTTATAGCCTCTCTATCCCCAGTTACCACTTGAGTATCTCTAAGTAATGGTAGATACAGTCTGGACCACTTGGGATTGAGTCATCAAACTGAGAGTCCGGCCAGTAAGTGGAGTTCAAGTGTTGAGCTGAAGTCACCTCATGAAATGAAAATGGCCCTGGGCCATTCTGTTAACACTTGACCCCCTTTGTCCTTCTCCCACGTAAGACCCCTCAACTATTCCTTAGCATTGAGGGGCAGTGGGGAGAGGAGGTGGTGGAGCAGACAGTCCGATAACTGTGGTATTCCTGAACTCATATCTAAAGCATTATAAATGTGTACAGATTTCCTCCTTTGTACTTGATAGAAGAGATCTTCTGTTCTCAGCTTGATCCAAAGAAACAGCAACATCTGCTGTTCCCTTGAGGTGCTGTAACAGGAGGCCAGCAGTACTAGTCACATCTGTCTGTAGAGTTGGGTTGGTGCCGTTGAGTCTGTGGCTTCTCTTCCTGAGTATCAGACTGCTCGCGTTGTGTCTCTGAAGTTGCTGGCGCTGCAGAGGATTATTCCTTCTTCTTCGTCCTGCTCCTCCAGCCTGGGAAGCCTCACTTCGAGCCAGAGGGGCCAAGTGAGGTAGGGCTGCTCCTGTCATGAGAGAAGCGGTAGCGTGCTTGTCGTCACCCCTGTACTTATTTCTTCCCTGGACTGACACCCACCTTACCTTAACCCTTGAGTAAGCCTGGTGTCTGGGTAAAATCTCATGTCTCCTTTTTTTCCTGGTAATTTGTCTCTTTTTCTTTTCTCAACAAGAGGTGAGATCATGGACCCTGCCCATCCACTTCACTGCCCTCCTCTTTTTTCCTGGAAGTGCCAGAATATTTCTCTATGTGCTAAACCTGCTCATCAGTAATTCTTGATGGACTGTCATTCCTTTTGGCAAACTGAAATTACAGAAACACAAAAATCTCAAAATAGATGTAACCAGACTCCTCAAACTTAATAAAGACCACATGTGCTTACACTTGGAATTTAGTTTGTTCTGTTTGGTAAGCGGTACTTCTCCCGCTCTCCTGCCTCTTCCCTGCCTCCCTCTTTTCTGCAGATGGAAGGCTGACAGAGCTTCTCCAGTGACTCATGTCTGTGTAGTTATGCTGCATCTTTTTTTGATCCTGTGCACCCTGTTTTGATTGTGTACACTGTTTCAGGAACTGTCTGTGTACACGTTATTTTGTGGAAGTTGTTAACGGTATATATAGGGTCTATTCTGCTTGGCATTTTGATAGCGAGCGAGCTGTGGTCTTTTTCCAGTGTGTGTATGGTATGTGCATGTGCAATGGGTTTAGCACTTTACTTCTGAGAGTGCTTTACTTCTTGGTGGAAGGTGGTGCAAATCAATAGCATTTTTTTATTGGGCTCTTAATGTGTGCTGGGCACTGTGCTCAGCTATGTGTTTTAGCTCATTTAATCCTCAAAATCACCTTCTTTAGTGGATACTATCATCATCATCACCATCATCATCATCATCATCCCATTTTCCCAGTGAGGAACCCAGGACACAGAGAGGTTAGGCTACATGCCCAAGGTCCCATGGCTAGTGGTCTGGATTTTAAACACAGGCAGTAGACTCCAGAGCCCATGCTTCCCCTCAGATCTGAACTGCTACTCTTAAATTGCTAACTCAAGTTATCATGCAAGGAATTGATTTAGCCCCTGAATGAGAAAACAGAGAATAGTCACGGCTTTAATTTAACAGTGATGTCTTTATTTGAGAGATTCTGCAGAATTCTGACTTCATTACTTCCCTCGAGGACTTTTATTAGAAACAACTTTCCCTGATATATAATGAGATTCCTGCCTGGTTTCCTCAAGAGTAAGTTTGCACGGATCTAGAGCTATGCTATCGAGTTCAGGAACCGGTAGCCTCATGCGGCTACGGAGCATTGAAATGAGGCTGGTTTAAATAAAGACCAAACGTTTTAATTTTATTTCACTTTAAACAATTTAAATTTAAAAACAGATACCCAGTTCAGTTAATGGAAAACTTTATGTTTGGAACAACTTTGGTATGTGAATCTGTTTTTTTCAACTGTACGTTTTATGAAATCTAAACATAAATCAAGTATATCTGATGAAAATTTAGCCTCTGGGTTGGAATGTGTTCTAAGTGTAAAATTCACTCAGGATTTTGAAAACAAATTTTGCATTCTCTTTTCATATTATCTCATTAATAACTTTTATATGGTTACATGTTGAAATGATCCGCCTTGCTTAAAGCAACATATCTAAAATATTATTCTTAAAATCAATTTCACTTCCTTTTTACTTTCTGATGTGGGTAATGGAGAATTTAATTCCATATGTGGCTCGTATTATAATTCTGCTTGGCAGTGCTCTTTTGGAGCATAGATGTGAACGCTCCTCTATAGAATAATATTTTGCTAATGCAAGTGCTTGAAAGATAATTACTGAATGGGTAATTTGTTGGTGGGAGCTGTCTGAGAGTATTGATTCAGTGGGGAGAGCTAATGTAACCTGATGACTTTTGTTGCAATTGGTGTCTTATTTTAGGATATAAATGACATAATAATGATACATAATAAGCTAGACATCACATGTATAATGCTTTATGGCCTTTTGAATAAATTACCACTTGGAATATCATGTAATAAAATTAAGGTGAAGAAATTTAATATGAATCAATTACTTTCTTGGTTAAGAGGAGTTTCCTGTTTCTGCTGTGAGCTGAATTTCACTGTAGCACCTGATTTGTTTTTCCTTCCCTTTGACCCGATTTGGCAATTAAATGTATGAAGCTGTCATGGCCAGCCTCTTGCCAGCCTCTTCTGCCTTCTCCCACCTTCTCCCCTGCTGTTCACCAATTCTCTTGTGATCTGAGAATCCCTACACACATGCTATTTCAGCCCTCCTTGTTATCATGTGTGACACCTAGGAGGCAGGTAGACAGTGTCTCTTGAATCAAAGTTGAGTGTGTTGCCTTGGGAAGCCATACGCCCTAAGTGATGATGCAGAGCTGTTTCCCTACCCCTCCTCAATAACTCTTTACCTCTGACTACTCTTTTTAGCCGTCTTGGTCAGTATGTCTTTTTCTACATGCCCTCTAAATGTTTGTATGCCCTGTACGCCTTCTTCTTCCCCATTTCATTTCTCTCTCATTCTCCACCCTTCCTGAGCTTTCCCACGCACTCTCATAGCCTCAGCTCCTTTTGCCTGGGTTCCCAGTGGCTGGTCAAACTGGTGGGGGGGGGAAGTGCTGAACTTCATGTGTCCTTGTACTCCTCTTGGAGGGACCAACGGTTTCAAATTCTATGCTTAATTGATCATGCAATTTAAAGTCAGAAAATATGTGTTCTAATGTTTCCTGCTCCTTTTTTTTCTGGTCATAATCTTTTTTGCTATTAATGTCTCAGTCCTTGAATTTCTTCCATTGTAAAATGGGAGAAGTATTTACATCCAAAGGATATCCTGAAGCAGCACTGCACCATCCTAGAGAACCACAGTGAACCTGTGACACCTTACATTTGGCTCTGTGCTGAATTTTCAGATTAGTTACCTGCTGTTGGATTTGAAAGAGTGCAGTAAATCGAGACACTGAATTTACCGATGAGAGTTTATTCCTAATAAGCTTTTGAAGATGAATGACTTAATTTGTCTGTTTCTTTCCTCTTTCCTACCCTTACCCTTGCTTTGTGTCTGCATTATTACTTTAAAAGTTTCAGGTAGATGTGAATAACTCTTAGCTTTAACGATAGCCTTTTCCCATCCCTCTCATAGAGGATGAAGGTGGCTGTTTGATAGGTAGGTGGTATCTGAGGCAGAATAATGCAGTGTGTAGGGCATATGCTTGGAAAGTGGAGAGACTTGAGTTCTATTTCCGTTTTTGCTTATTCAGTCATGGTTTGAATTGAGCATGTTCCTTAATCTCACATGATATATATCTCCCTTAGAACAGGTCTGTTATGTAGTAACTGGTCAATAAATATCAGTCACTATGATTGGCTGTTTTCTTAGCCCATTGCTTGAAGATTTAGATGAAAGTATTTGAAAGGTTGCTGTTTATGTCTTGTCAACCATAGTTTACAATCAAGACATTTTCCTTAGGTGTTAAGAAAGCAAAGGAAAAGCTGGTGAAGATGGAAATATTATTGATAAAGGAGATTGAAAATTTCTTTTTTCTAGATTAGAAACTGTAGATAATACTTTATAATGAAAAAACAATCCCTATGAACCTGTTTTCCTCCTATGGCCATAATGAATACAGTCTTGCCAGTAAAGGTTTTTATAATACAGTCTTCTCACAGTGCCACTTCTAGATTCCCCTTGCAGGCTTAATTTCAGATTTATATGCAGCATTTGAATTGTATTATGGAATCAAAGTGATTATAATGGTCATATACAGTTCCAGGAAGGAGTGAATCATACGTTCTGGTTATTATGTGAACGGAAGACTCAAGAGTTCAGTTAGCTAATTTGACATCTAGTTGGAGAAACTGTAATGAATACAATTCTCATTTGAAAGTGGGAACAGAGCTGGAACTTTAGAGCCGCATGTTCTTTTAATGAAAGCTGTTAATGTAATTGTTTTTTAAAAGTGAGGGATTGGCTTCCTACTAACAGTTAACTGGCCTTGTCCTTGATTTCTCATGGTATGACCAAACCCTGTTCTGTGGAAGTGTTAGAGAATGTTTGGCTTCACATAAGAGACCTCCCTTTCATGTCTAAAGAGGCAAGGAATGTAACTTTAAGTTGTTTGGAAGGTTTAATTTTCCAAGTTGTCCCATTAAAAAAAAAAGAAAAGAAAAGAAAAGAGAGAGAGCGTGCAGAGAAGTCCTGGAGGCTGTTGTCTTAGTTTTTATCTGAGCTGGGCTTTCATTTTTGCCCTTTGTTCCATTTGAACATCCAAGGGATATGAGCTTAACTCCCTTGGCAGTTGGGACCACATTCTGCCTTCGGGAAAATGCAGTTACAAATCACGTCTTTCACTAAACAAAGTGAGGCTGTTTAAGCCCCTCATTTTGATCCTCTGAGGAGTGAAAGGCTGTTTACATTGAGCAAGTAAGATATATTTATTCTTCTGGACAAAGAAAGCCAAATTATTTACCAGAAAGCTCTTTAGCTTCCTGTACCTAGCACTTGACTGCAGGGTGCCCTAAAAAAGCAAGGGACCAAAAATAAGCAGAAGAATGAGCTCTCAGTACAGTCCACGTGGGTGTGGAGGTCGGCGCCTGGGTCTGGTTCTGTAGCAGCCCCGCTCCAGAGCGGGAGCCAGCATTTGTTTCCTTGTGGTTAGATTTAGAAACTTTTAACCCTGTCTTCTCACACTCCCTGAAATTTATAAATAGGAGCCTCTTCTTATGCTGGATCACTTGGAGACCGGTTATTAGTTAGTTTGGGGTTCTGAAGGATGATGATATTTTGGGAAATAGTACTCTTTGCCTGTGACATCATCAGGTCATTTCTTTGAGACAAGGAGCCCATCTTGGCATGTGTTTTTTAACCCAGTGGTTCTCAAACTTAGCTGCATAATAGGAGCGCTCTGGGGAGCATTTGAAATTTTCAAACACCAGGCTGTGCCCTGTACTGAGCCCATATTGACTGATTCACAATCTCAGGAGAGGAACCCTGGCGTCAAGATTTTTTAACCCCCCCCAGGGGATTCCAGAGCACAGCCAACACTGAGAATAGGTCATCAGATCTGCTGTCATCTAAAGATTGGGTTGTGCACTACCCACTGGAAGAAAGATGAGTTTCCTTTCAAATACAAAGTGACAGTATAATAGCGACATTCTTATGATAATATGGTCAAGCTGAGTGATTTCATTGCTCTGATTAATCTAGCCTTTCTACATTACAGTAGCGGAGTCTTTATGAATCAGACATATCATAATCTTCCTTTATTGAAATAGAAACCTCCCAGTGGTGTCCTGAAGTGTCTTCAGTTACCTGATGTAGTACCTTCTAATTCCTGGTAATAAAAGATCAACAGGCTCTCGATGTCCAGTCAGTGCATGTGAAACCACTTCAGTCACCTACATCTTCAATTTGTGTTTTTTTGTACAGGTCTGCAACCCTGTACTGGTACGTATTTCAGATTAAAAGCTTCAGAGAAGAATTTTTCTTTTACAATAATTCATTGGTTGGCAGAGCCTGGCCAAACTTGAGCTCGCCTGGCAGTCACCCTGACCTCAGCTAAAGGGAAGCTACTTACAGTTTCGATTTATCTCACTTGGTGTGCACATTTCTTCTGCTACTGTTTTGACTACTGTTTTAACCCAGACACCACTGTGAGGGTTAAGGAAGACATGGCACTGTTTGTTACTTTTCTCAATTCTGAAAGAATTGTGAATTCTGAATTCCATTTGACTCAGATAAGGGATTGTAGATCTGTGTCGTGTCGTGATTTATGCCATTCCTAGAGTCCCCTTTTGCAGTCACACAGTTTGCCTGTGCCTTCCAGCTCTGCTACTGATTATGTAACTTTGGGCAAGTTACTTGACCTTTCTGAGCCTTGGTTTCCCATCAAAGTGGTGCAAATGATAGTATCTGCTTTAAGGGCTATTGTGAAGATTAAGAGGAATAATGAACATAGAAGTTTAAGGAAGTTGTGAATACCACGAGTTCCTCTTTTGGGAACTATAATGGCACATGGCAGAGCCTCAAATATAGGTTCCTTCTGGGTGGGGGGCCACTGTGTATTGTGAGATCCAGTGAAGTGTTTTTTTTTTTTTTCAAGCTGTACGTCAAGATTGGATCTTGTAATCTATGTAGTAGGTTGTGATCTTGTGACCACTTTGGTACAGGAAAGAAATACAGTAATAGAATAAGAAGAACTTGTGCCTAGCATAAAGTCAAGGTGATTTTTGTGTGTGAATTTTTTTTTAATAGCTGTACATTTGCATATGTGTGTTTTGAGTCACCGTCCTTGAATCGTGGGGATGGAAAACAGAGGATACAGGAGTCCCCAAACTATCGTTTGTGGTCTGCTTTTTGGTAATGTACTGAGATGTCTAATACATATGTAATACTCACATGGTGATTCAGAGAATTGAGAAAATTATGGGGATGATATGAGTCGAACGAAGTTCCTTTTGCTTATAATATCCAAAAAATCAAGGCCAAAGACCGCATTTTGTTTGACTGAACAGTTGCTTTCGCTCATTTCATGCTGCCTGTGCAGTCCCAGCATTGAAACGTCTCCATAGAAAATATTGACATTACTCCTCTGTTAGGAAACTCTTAGTGTAAGAAAGGTACATACTGAATTTCTTGGACCATGAATATTTGTGTATTTTATCCCATTTGGGATTTTCTGCCCCTCAGGAGTTTGTTTCATCACAGGCCAAATTTACTTAGAACCAAACCAGGGAACTGTCTTTGCTCTTGTCCCATCTTGCTTTCCCAACCAGAGTGTTATCTTGTGGTCGTGTCCCTATGCCACTCTACCTCAACATCAGGAAAGGCTATTAGCTCTGACTCACAGTTTGTTTTCGTCTGAATGTTGACTGAAGAGTTCTGCCTCTAAATGCAAAGCATTTTAATTAAGTGGAAAATGAGCTTAAGTAACCTGATGTAATTAAGATGCAGTCAGCACTTATTTCAGATGCATGTGTAGACTGAGCTTTGTTGACAAGGATTAATGACCATTAGTTGGGTCTGAGTGGACCTATGTAGCCGTGGAGCTTTTATGTAACAGTTCTTGATCTGAAGGCTGGAAAGCAGAGGAAAACAGTCACAGCCATTTGAAGGGGTGTCAAGTGTTGTGTTATGCATATCACTAAGTTGACTTCAGGGATTTTTGTCTTTTTGGGGGGCTACATAACATAGTGGGTGAATAAAAACTTGGAGCTTCACCCCTACAGCTTACTGTCTATGGGCAAGTCATTTAATCTTTTGAAACCTGTTTGCTTATCTATAAAATGAAGGAAACTCTATGTACATAACTCACCTTGAATAATTATGCGAAAGTGAGTGAAGTCATTTTCAGAAATTGGTAACTGCTATTCAGATGTAAAATGCATGGTGATAGAATACTGAAAGTTGTTTGAGATAGTATTTGTATCTGATTCATCTTCACATCCATATAAAATACAGCTAACATAATGCTTTGTAGCTGTTGAGTAAATTCTGGGATGTTAGTTTGCCTCTGAATGACTCTGAAAGCTGTTAGTTTTATTTCTCTTTATAATTTTTAGATGTGAATACCAAGAGGATGAGGATAGATGTTCAACCTCTTAGACTGAGGTATTGACACTGAAAATGGACTCAGTCTTAGATTTAACATCTTGGGTGATTATACATTTCTAGAAAGGCCAACTATCCCTTGAGTAGGGCGCCTGCCATGACAGGGTTTTGGGGGATGGGGTAGTCCCTTCTCTTTTATGAGCACAACAACAGTTCATTTCAAAGTTTCTGCCTTAAATGGTACCTGAAGGAGACTGTAAATGTTTTCAACAACGTGGCTTCCTTTCAAAGAGTCTTTGGTGGCACCTGGTTGAAATACCCCAAGCTTTCACCATTCCAGGAATGGCTGTACTTAAAGGACCAGCTATCTTTACTCTTTGGTGATATATTTTTATTAGCCATTTGTGTTTGTTTTCTGTTTATTTTCCCATAAAGGAAAAGTATTCCCAACATTTTATAGATGAGAGATGGAGTTTGACTTGCACAAAGGTCATCCAGTTCCTAAATAACAGACTCTACAAGAACTCTCCACTTGAGACTGAACACCCTGCCTGAAGTTAGTCTGACAGATGTTTATGGGGTTTTAGAAAAATAATAATTGTGCTGACCATGAAATCCTCACCTCTAAGAAGTAAGAGCTCATGGGAAGAGGTCTGGGCTGAGAGGTGAGTCCCTTGTCCGACTAATTTGGGGGCAGAATTTCCTGTCTGGGAAGTTGCACTGATAATTTGTATAACATGCTATTAACCTTTGCAATCTTCAAACAGCACGATTATAAACACCATTTAGTTCCCAAGACATGAAAATGCCCCTGGTTAGAAACAGAAGGTATGGGAATGCTTAATTTTTCTGAAAAGATATGGCAAGTAGCTTGATATCTCTCTAGTCAGAAAGTTGGTCATGTTGATCCTGCACAATTAAGAAAATATTTCGCTGCATTAGTTAACAGGGATTATAGGCCAATAGTGAGCTACCGAATAGTACAGGGAACTCTATTCAATACTTTGTAATGACCTCTATGGGAATAAAATCTAAAAAAGCATGGATATATGTGTATGTATAACTGACTCACTTTGCTGTACAGCAGAAACTAACGCAACATTGTAAATCAACTATACTCCAATTAAAAAAAAAACTTACTAGAGAAAAGTCTACTCATCACTAGCTTTTTCACTTGTGGAACTAAAATTTTCCTTAGTAAATTCTGGGATGGGTGGGAGCTAAAGAAATACCCGTGTGAACTAGGAAAGTCTCTTCACCATCTGTAAAATGAGGGGTTGGGATTACATGACCATTGAAAAGTCTCCCAAAGAAAAACAAACCATGGTGTCAAGATTCTGGTGCTGGGCTACCCACCCTGTCTTGAACTTGGGTATTGATTCTCTGATTCCTTTCAGTTTTCCTTGCTGTAGATCTGAGATCATGACAAATTAGGGTCTCAGAAAAAAATTAAAAAGGGCAATAAACAAGATTGGAGTCTTGAGCAGATTGTTGATTGATTAGGTTTTTGGAGCCTCTCAGGTCCTGGCCACTCCACATAGGTGGGGTTCTTACATAATTTTACACTGAAAATTTTTTTTAAAAAGGCAGAGGGAAGCAGAAGATGGATGTTGAATATAGTTTGGACAATAACAATATAAAAATGACTTGGATCCTTTATAATTATGGTCTGACATGGTTCCAGTAAAGGTGTCTTTGGTTAAATGAAGTGATGCATGGTGTATATATACACACAAAATATATACATGTAAACATAGCAGGTTCTAAATTTAATGCCCCATTGTTGATTCATACCTTCATACCACATGTAATTTTTATTGAGTCAGCACAGTCTGCTAAACCAAGCCTCAGGAAACTTGAACCCTTGCTTAAACTGGTCTAAACACTATTGATAATTCATAATTGATGGTTAAAAAAGTTAAAATAGAACCTTTGTTTCCCAAATTAAAGCTTACACAGAACCACAGTATATAAACTACTTAAAAGGAAAACAGTTCTACTTCCCTAGGCTCGTTTAGGGCCTTCAGGGGACCTTAAGGACTGAGGTTACATTGTCTGAATAACCTGATGGAAATATCTCCCAGTTATCATTATAAGGAGGTAAAATACACCAAATAACACAATTACAAAACATCATTCCAGTATTATGGTGTTGAACTGTGTTTGTTTTTAGTATAGTAAGAACTAGTCCTCTACATTGAAAATCGTGTGTGTTTAACATTGCGTGGTTGGAACGAATATCCATTATATAAAGGCAGATGCAGCGTGAGAGTGGAATTTCAGGAAGTTTTATTGCCGTGTACTTACTGATGAAAGTATCGTAAAGACAAAGATGAGTTTTACTAAAAAATTCATGTGGACTAAGTAGAAAGACCAGATTAAAATATGTGGCCTGGTGGATTTTAAAGCAAATATAGTAAATAAAAACCGTTTGAGTCTGAATATAAGGCAACCCTC
Organism: Tursiops truncatus; assembly: GCF_011762595.2. Lineage (NCBI taxonomy): Eukaryota > Metazoa > Chordata > Mammalia > Artiodactyla > Delphinidae > Tursiops > Tursiops truncatus. The sequence continues at coordinate 77,770,090 of NC_047040.1, read as the reverse complement.
AAATAAGGCAGTATCCTATTTTCTCAAGAAGGATATCCAGAGTGTTGAGTTTGAATATATAGGCTTCTCAGAACATAGATAAAACAATGGAAAGTATATTAAGGATTAGATATATATATAAAATAATACACAAAACATTAATTTAGAAAATCTGCATTTTCCATTCTGTTTTCATGAACCTGTTTTATTTAAACTATCTTACATGTGCTTCAACAACCAAGTTTTTCATCACCAGAACTCCTCCTATAGTTCTAGAGCACCTCATCTTCATTTCCACCTAATTTTAAAAATATGGCACTTTTAGAGTCTGTATGATGTCAGTTTTTCACTAACCCTCCGTGTTTTGGTTTGTCTTATAACTGGCAGATCCATGGGTCGTGGATGCTGTAGATTAGATTATTTTCATGTCTCTCCTCTCTCCTCTGCTAGGTGACTTACATTGCATAAGAGTATTTTTCCTGCTCCAATGATGTTGGGCTTGGACTGTAACCTATTTGGCCAATGGAATATAAATGAATATGACGCAAGCAGATGCCTTAAGTGTCATTGGGCTATTGTGCTCCTATGATTGTCATGAGAAAAATATGCTCCAGCTAGCTACTGCCTCTTCAGCCTGGATCCCACAATGAGTCAAGCCAGGTGGTGTAGCTGACCCTGAGCAGACAGACTCACATCTTGAGGATGCATCAGACTACAACTACCTGTTGGCCTAGCAGATCTAATCTGACTACCACAACTCACAAATTGAATAACATTCTTACTCTTCTTTTGTCTGACTTAGAACTAGGAGTTGCACCCAAGATGGTTTACTTAGATAATTTCTATATCAGAAATAACTTTGAGAATGTTGACCATCTACCAAGGGCTAATTGGTCTGTGCAGTGACCTAGGATTCGTGATAGTAGGCATTTTCAAGAATACTCCATACAGCAAAACCAGATGTATGCAGTTAAAATATTGCCAGACTTGAGTGTACTGTTCACTTCTCCAGGGAGACCTCCAGAGGGTCTATGAATAGGAGCCTAGTGTTTTCCTCCTGGATGACTCATTTTTGAGCATAGTAGAAACAAAATTTTGACTTTAGTGTTAGGCACAGTTTCAAAGTCTGTACACATTCATCAAATTTTGTAAAATACATACATGTATACCCAGGAACATCTCCTATATCTGTTGGCAGGTTTTAAGCGTATGTATGTGTTTCTGCATAGCCAGTCTGACTCTGTGTGGGTGTTTAAATAAATGTATTGTATGTACTCTTTTATTGCTCTTTAAAGAAAACACTACCTGTATAAAAAGTTTAGGTTTATGATTTTAAAACCTTCTTTTCAGCGAGAGCAGTTCTAGATAAAATACCTCTGTCTGCATTTATCTGTCTGCTTACCCAGTTTACTCAAGAGATTTAGATCCCCCAGTAGATAATTTAATTGAAAAAAGCCAGTTTGTGCTATGTTTTCTTAAAATATTGATATTTAACTGACCAAATTTTGACACTCCCCCTCCTTCATAATCATCCATTTCCTTTCGTATGATTAACTTGCTCATGCCTCTGACTAATGTAGCACTGTCAACAGCCAAAAAGCAAGATATTGGCCTTTTTAATAGTACTTCTCTACCCTGGTTTCATGAGTTACAAGTGGGGAGCTGTAAAAATACAGTGATAGTCAGACTCCTTCCCTAGAGATTCTGATTTAATTGCTAGGGCAGGGCCCAGGCATTGATATTTGTTAATAAAACTTCTCAGGTGATTCTAACTTGTAGTCAGAGTTGACAACCACTGACATAGATACAGCCTTCCTGCAAACTGTATTATGTAAACTAAGCAATTCAGGTTAGATATCTGTTTTACATGTAGGATTGTCCAGTTAGGTCATCTCTGTTGTTCAGATCAATCTGATATTGTCAGATCTTCTAGGGAATTAGCATCATGTCGAACCAGTTTTATTTATATCCTGTTTTCAATCTACTGCTTTTGGACCATTCTTGGTAGACTGATGGAGGAAAATTAGTTGCGTAAATAAAGCCTTAATGCTAGTCTGGGGTATCACTGCCTTCCTTTATGACTCCTTTCCTCCCTTTGGGCAATTCCCAAATGGTAATCCATTTGGGTCCTATACGTAGGACCTTGTTGTTTAACTCACACTGCCTCAGCCAACTTTACACAAACTGATTTCAATTGTGAACTTTCCTTCACCATGGAGAGGAGCCCAGTGGATTTACTCAGGTGACCTCAGTTACACTGAGCACAGTAGAGCCTTGTTAAGGACCCAGGAGGCAGCATCTTACCTTTCTCTGCCAGATGCTTATGTAAACAGTCAATGACAGGTCACTGTAGAAGTCTCAAATACCTAAATGAATACTAAGCTTTGAAAGGAAGAAATACAAAGCCTTAGCATGTGTGCCTTTTTTTTTTTTTGTAATACTTAAATCCACAGAACTGGAACTGTGTATTTTCTTTTACCGTATAAATCTTTTTTAGAAGAGGATAGGATTTTTTTCCCTCCAGTTAATATTTGTCTTCTGGTTACAGCCTAACTGCATGTACATGGATTCCTTTCCATTCGTATCTGAAGCAGCATATTCCACAAGTAGCAGGACTCATACTATACAGTAATTAGTGATAATGTGACGCACCGAGTCTTATTCATTCTTGCTCTTCTCTGACGCTCATCAGCCTGGGGGGAAGTTTATGATCATATTTTTTCTCTTTATAGCTTTAAAAAATGTTGATTTTGTTTTAAAAAATTGTTTAAAATTGAAGTATAGTTGATTTACAATGTTGTGTTAATTTCTGCTGTATAGCAAAGTGATTCAGTTATACATATATACATTCTTTTAAAATTCTTTTCCATTGTAGTTTATCATAGGATGTTGAATATAGTTCCCTGTGCTATGCAGTAGGACCTTGTTGTTTATTCATCCTCTATGTAATAGTTGGCACCTGCTGACCCTAAACTCCCAGTCCATCCCTTAGCAACCACCCCCCCCGTAACCCCAAGTCTGTCCTCTATGTCTGTGAGTCTGTTTCTGTTTCATAGATAAGTTCATTTGTGTTATATTTTAGATTCCACACAGAAGTGATATCATGTGATATTTGTCTTTCTTTTAGACTTACTTCAGTTAGTATGATAATCTCTAGGTCCGTCCATGTTGCTGCAAATGGCATTGTTTCATTCTTTTTTTATGGCTGAATAGTATTCCGTTGTATATATGTGTATATATATATATATATATATATATATATATATATACACACACACACACACACCCCCCCCACATCTTTATCCATTCATCTGTCGATGGACATGTAGGTTGTTTCCATGTCTTGGCTATTGTGAATAGTGCTCCTATGAACATAGGGGTGTATGTATCTTTTCAAATTATAGTTTTGTCCAGATATATGCCCAGGAGTGGGATTGCTGGATCACATGGCAACTCAATTTTTGGTTTTTTGAGGAACCTCCGTACTGTTCTCCATAGTGGCTGCACCAGTTTACATTCCCACCAACTATGTAGGAAGATTCCCTTTTCTCCACACCCTCTCTAGCATTTATTTGTAGACTTCTTAATGATGGCCATTCTGACCCGTGTGAGGTGGTACCTCATTGTAGTTTTTTTTTTTTTTTTGCGGTACGTGGGCCTCTCACTGCTGTGGCCTCTCCCATTGTGGAGCACAGGCTCTGGACGCGCAGGCTCAGCGGCCATGGCTCACGGGCCCAGACACTCCGTGGCATGTGGGATCTTCCTGGACCGGGGCACGAACCCATGTCCCCTGCATCGGCAGGCGGACTCTCAACCGCTGCGCCACCAGGGAAGCCCTCTCATTGTAGTTTTGATTTGCATTTCTCTAATAATTTGTAATGTTCAGCATCTTTTCATGTGCCTATTGGCCATCTGTATGTCATCTTTGGAGAAATGTGTATGATCATTTTTGTAAGACTGGATTCGATGGGTTTTGCATATAAGACCATGTGATGAGGAGTATAGATTCTCAACCTAGACAGTTTGGATTTGAATTCTGGCTTTTCCACTTAATTGCTGAGTGACTTAGATAGTTTGTTTTTTTTTTAAACTTCTCTAAGCCTTATTTTCTTCACCTACAAAAATGGGGTAATTGTACTTACCTATTTCATAGAGTAGTAGTGACAATTAAATGATATGTTTCAAAGCCTTTGAAAGTGTCTGGCAGTCTATAAATGTTGGCTGCCGCTGCAAACTCTTCCTGGTACTGTTCCAGTTATTAGTCTTTTATAGTCTTATAAAACATCAGGTAGACTGAGGTCACTGATGAATTATTAAGAAAAAGAATCAGCTGTCTTTCTCTAGGCCTTGTTTTGTGAGTTCTCTCATGTGGTCTTCTGTTTCATGAGTCAGAAGCATATCTCTCCGTGGTTACAGGCTCACTGAAGGTACGAATCGTTTATTCTATTTGAAAAAAAGAAAGAAAAAAGAAAAATCCATCTCTTCCTGCCAAGGGATGCAAAATTTTTGTGTATCAGCTGTATTTGAGTATATGAGGCTATTAAATATAAACCTTATGGTATAATCCTATAGCAGTAGGAATTCCATGAAGATCAGACAACGTTTCCTCATGATACATTAACTTTAAAAAGAAATACTTAAAATAACATCTTGGTGTGGCTGAAAACTGTAAGCATAATTCTCCAAGTTCATGTCTGTGTCACTGTAGTCACTGACTGGAAAGTCATCGTTGCCTTTAACCAGAGGAATGTGCTGAAACAGTAGTAGGTGCTGGTTAAAATTAGAATCAGCTATTTCCATAACTGGAACTACAGACAAGTTAAAAAAAAAAAAGTGACAGTTCTACTAGTTTTTGCTTGTGGGTTCAAGAGGTTTTCAACCCAGTTCAGCTAACTACAATTGGATTCTGTCCCTGAACTTGGTACATGACATGCATGGCAGACTTCCTAAGCCTAGGCTTGGAAGCTCAGAACTCTTCCCAGGGACGGACAACTCCTTAGGAGTTGTCATCAGGAGCTGAAGAGCAGATGGCCAGTTAGACTGCTGTCCTCTGTTGTGTCTATTGTGCCCTCCCTCCCTGACGCCGAGACCCAGGGAAGGATTCCGCTTTGACGTTATTTGCACTTAATAGCTCATTACTGTGTCCACGCGCTCCAACTCTCCTTTACTAGCAGAGAGCTTGCCAAGGCTCCAGCACTGTAACTGTACACATGTGTTTCTAGACTCCTTACTATAGGGATTGTTCATCTCTTGAAGCTATTTTTGTAGCTAATAGCTACAAAAATTTGGTGACTCTTGAGAAATGCATACACAGACTCTTTTCCTTGCAGAGGGGGAAAAAACTACCCATGATCCAGGCTTCTGTCTTTGTGTAAGGAAGATGCAGTTTGCATGAGCCAGACGCTTATGATATATTTGTAAAGGGTGCAGGTGTTCGTCATTGGTGCTTAATGTATCCGCAGAGTTGGGGCCAGATAATGGATCCCCTACACTGGGCACTTGTTTTGAATCAAACTATTGCCAGAAGCTCCCGGGTAAGCAATTTCTAATGTAATGGCTCCAGTCACTTCACATGTGGTTTATTTTGGCCTCCTTCCCCCCTCACATGCTGAATTTTAACAGTGCCACTGGTGTGCAGGTCCAGAATTTCTCAGTTTTTCCATCAGATACCCAACATTTACAAAATGACTTTAAATATTTGCTTCAGTCCTGGGTCTTGGCACCCAGTACGTTTTTCTTGCTCATGTAATTTTGAAAGTCCGTGTTGCTGTTTTCTCAATGAACAAGCCTAATTAAAAAGAGAGATCAATGGCTTTAGGGTTCAGGCTGTAAGCAGTGATGCAGAAGAGATTTGCTTAACTGAAGGAAAACAAGATGTTCTTAGGGAATTGGGAGTCTCTGGTGCATTAATGCTTCCTGTCTTGGAAAAAAAAAAAAAAAAAAGCCAGTTGTGGAAGAGTGTCTTTCGGTTTTCCTGGTAGCTTCTGGACATGAGAAATTCTCATGTTCAGGGTCGCTCACCAGTGGTAGAAGAATAGGTATTTGATGTTTGCTGTTGGTTATTTTTAAAGTAAAATTATTCTAGAATTTAAAATATTCTGAAATGGGTAGTTTTCAACTTAAAAGTGAGAGTGTATGTGTGTGTGCATTTGAAAATTTGTCTGATGGTTGTTTGAAAACTGAAAATACTTCATCCATACAAATAACTTTATAAATGTAAAAAAAACCCCCCAAAACCCCAAGCATATTTAACTTAAGTGTGGTAAGAGTATTCCATTAAGGGGAAATCCAGTGAGTCTGTGAATAAGGATATTGTTTTCTGGTTGGGATGTGGGGAGGAGGGGGCTTGGGGGATGCAGGGAGAGGCTGCATTTGCCTCACTGTCTTAAGCAAGAGACTACCCCACCCCCATCCTACAGGGAAAGAACAGTTTGAGAGGAAGCTTAGTGAATTCACTGCCAAGAGAAAGCTTTACAAACATATTTATTTGCTTGTTAAACTACACCCCAGGCTGTGCAGGGACAAGGGAGGAACATGCAACTTTTGAAAGAGTATATAAAGGTAGGAATTTATTGTGTAATTGGTACACTTCTCGTCTTTAGGAATAATTGCTTGATTTCATGGAAAAGGCATAGATATCTTGAAATCTAAGATACAGGGGTAGCAATGGGTCATGCTGGCCCCATGGTTACCAGGAGCCCAGCTCAAGTGGATTGCTGCCCTGCTTGACCTGTGTCAGGTCTGCCTGTGTGATCACCTTTCAGCTGTTTAGTATTTGCTCCCCTTCTGGAATCAGCAAATTGCTGTAAAATTAATCTAATTTACAGGATGTTCCCTGCCACACTGTATGCTTGTGTGTGTCACAAGACTCGAGTTTCCTGCCACTCTTTATTAAAGGAGAACTTTTTATGTTCTTAACAATATTTGATGCTCTCTTTACATAGCTGGGGCTGGGTAATAGAGAGGTGGGCACTGGGCTCTAAGTGTTTTAACTCAGAAATCATCTCTTGGTTATTATGAACTGTGCTATACAATAAAACCTCAATTAGTTGCAACTACTTGGAGAAAGGGCAGTTTCTGGTTAATTGAATTTTCTCTTGAATTGGAGGTTAAACACTTTATCTTTTCTCAGTCCTTACTATTAACTTACTTTCTTTGGCTTTTGGAATTCAGACGTCAAGACTTTGAAAATGGTTTCTTTGAGTTAGTTTTTGGAACATCCTCATGAGTTACGAGTCTTAATGTTCAGGCTTTATTTTCTACAGAGGTTGAAGAGGCACAGGGTGTGGCTCCTGAGTTCTGTAAGTTTGTTTTGGGTGGTAATAAATCCCTTTTTGTGTTGGTTTGCTTTCTTGTATCTTAGGTTCTAAATGAAAAAGCTATCTCACCACACCCAGCATCAGTAGGCCTAGTTATTTATGTAATCCTGTTGTTTGAGGGTTTACAGATATTCTAGCAAAATATAATAACAGAAATGAGTTGTCAATAAACTGCTTAAACAAAAAGAATAAAATACCTAAGAATAAACCTACCTAAGGAGACAAAAGACCTGTATGCAGAAAACTATAAGATACTGATGAAAGAAATAAAAGATGATACAAAACAGATGGAGAGATATACCATGTTCTTGGATTGGAAGAATCAACATTGTGAAAATGACTATACTACCCAAAGCAATCTACAGATTCAGTGCAATCCCTATCAAACTACCAATGGCATTTTTCACAGAACTAGAACAAAAAATTTCACAATTTGTATGGAAACACAAAAGACCCCGAATAGCCAAAGCAATCTTGAGAAAGAAAAACGGAGCTGGAGGAATCAGAATCCCTGACTCCAGACTATACTACACAGCTACAGTAATCAAGACAGTATGGTACTGGCACGAAAACAGAAATATAGATCAATGGAACAGGATAGAAAGCCCAGAGATAAACCCACGCACATATGGTCACCTTGTCTTTGCAAGGAGGCGAGAATATACAGTGGAGAAAAGACAGCCTCTTCAGTAAGTGGTGCTGGGAAAACTGGACAGCTACATGTAAAAGAATGAAATTAGAACACTCCCTAACAGCATACACAAAAATAAACTCAAAATGGATTAAAGACCTAAATGTAAGGCCAGACACTGTAAAAGGAAAACACTCTTAGAGGAACACATAGGCAGAACACTCTATGTTATGAATCACAGCAAGATCCTTTTTGACCCACCTCCTAGAGAAATGGAAATAAAAACAAAAATAAACAAATGGGACCTAATGATACTGAAAAGCTTTTGAGAGCAAAGAAAACCATAAACAAGACAAAAAGACAACCCTCAGAATGGGAGAAAATATTTGCAAATGAAGCAACTGACAAAGATTAATCTCCAAAATACACAAGCAGCTCATGCAGCTCAATATCAAAAAAACAAACAACCCAATCCAAAAATGGGCAGAAGACCTAAACAGACATTTCTCCACAGAAGATATACAGATTGCCAACAAACACATGAAAGAATGCTCAACATCACTAATCATTAGAGAAATGAAAATCAAAACTACAATGAGGCATCACCTCACACCAGTCAGAATGGCCATCATCAAAAAATCTACAAACAATAAATGCTGGAGAGGGTGTGGAGAAAAGGGAACCCTCTTGCACTGTCAGTGGGAATGTAAATTGATACAGCCACTATGGAGAACAGTATGGAGGTTCGTTAAACTAAAAATAGAACTACCATACAACCCAGCAATCCCACTACTGGGCATGTACCCTGAGAAAACCATAATTCAAAAAGAGTCATGGACCACAATGTTCTTGCAGCACTGTTTACAATAGCCAGGACATGGAAGCAACCTAAGCGTCCATCGACAAATGAATGGATAAAGAAGATGTGGTAAATACATACAATAGAATATTACTCAGCCATAAAAAGAAACAAAATTATTTGTAATGAGGTGGATGGACCTAGAGACTGTCATACAGAGTGAAATAAGTCAGAAAGAGAAAAACAAATACCATATGCTAACACACATATGGAATCTTAAATAAATGAATGATTGAATGAATGGTTCTCAAGAACCTAGGGGCAGGACAGGAATAAAGATGCAGACGTAGAGAATGGACTTGAGGACACAGGGAGGGGTAAGGGTAAGCTGGGATGAAGTGAGAGAGTGGCATGGACATATATACACTGCCAAATGTAAAATAGATAGCTAGTGGGAAGCAGCCACATAACACAGGGAGATCAGCTCTGTGCTTTGTGTCCACCTAGAGGTGTGGGATAGGGAGGGTGGGAGGGAGATTCCAGAGGGAGGAGATATGGGGATATATGTTTATGTATAGCTGATTCCCTTTGTTATACAGCAGAAACTAACACACCATTATAAAGCAATGATACTCCAATAAAGATGTTAAAAAAAATGTGGCACATATATGCAATGGAATATTACTCAGCCATAAAAAGAACGAAATTGAGTTATTTGTAGTTCGGTAGATGGACCTAGAGTCTGTCATACAGAGTGAAGTGAGTCAGAAAGAGAAAAATACCATATGCTAACACATATATATGGAATCTAAAAAAAAATGGTTCTGATGAACCTAGGGGCAGGACAGGAATGAAGACACAGGCGTAGAGAATGGACTTGAGGACACGGGAAGGGGGAAGGGTAAGCTGGGATGAAGTGAGAGAGTAGCATTGACATATATACACTACCAAGTGTAAAATAGATAGCTAGTGGGAAGCAGCCGCATAGCACAGGGAGGTCAGCTCGGTGCTTTGTGACCACCTAGAGGGGTGAGATAAGGAGGGTCTGAGGGAGACTTGGGGGGGGGGCGATATGGGGATATACATATGCATATAGCTGATTCAGTTTGTTATACAGCAGAAACTAACACACATTGTAAAGCAATTATACTCTAATAAAGATGTTAAATAAATAAACTGCTTAAGGTATTGATTTTTCTTCAGTGTTAGTCAGTCAAGTTGTATTTGCTTTAATAGGCTGTTGAGTAGTTCTTCTGTATAATCCAGACAATAAATGCATCCAGCTATTTAGCAGGCCCCTGCTCAGTGCTCTTTATATACCATGTTAGGGAGTTTTAATGTCAGTAATGATGTCAGAGCATAAATGTATGAACCTCTGATAACCTTTGCCTAAATCTTATTTTCTGAAAGCAAGGGAAACTTGTCCCTGAGGGACTCTGTGGTCATAGCAGTTCTGATTTCCTTGTTTGAGATATCGTTAAACTTGCCTGCTTTTTTCTTTTGCACTTAAAAAGAAATTTAATTCCCAAAGTTAAAGTCCTGCCATTTTCATTAATCGTAAGTTACAGATATTTAAGAACATAGAAATTTTTCCTGGAGATAGGTAGGGAACTTAGGTGAAAGGATTGCTTTAATTTCATCTAAAATCTAATACTGATTTTCAAGTATGTCATTGAGTTGAATGTCTTCAGATAAAGATAGAGTTTACATCATCTGTTGATAATGAGTGAGAGCTAAGAATATTAGGAAGTAAGCTAAGAGTAATAGTTTATATTCTAGATTTTGGCTTATATAAAAATGGAGTCCTTTTCTAATGCCTTCTCCCCTTAGTTCTTGATCTAGTCATATTGTAACTATCAAAAAATAATCTTTAAAACATAACTGAGAAAAATCTGAAGAAGATGTAGTAAAGGTTAGGATTTGACAAGTGGTTAGTCAGGGTTCATGGGGAATGCATTAAATTCTCTATACGTATGTGTGTTTGAAACATAATAAAAACACTTTTAGGTGAATCATTTCTTTTAGAAATTTATTTTTTACATGTCTGCAAAAGTGTTTTATTTTAGTACTGTGAAATGAATGGACCATATGCTGGGTCTTGTTGGGGTTTGTGATTTATAGATGTTAAATTTCACACTTTCAAGATGAAGCAGTCTGTGTCTGTCAGGTCTTTTTAAAAGAACTTGCCTGTGGGTGGTAATCATCTTATTATTTGCAATTGGGGCAAGAGAAAGGCCAGGCTATTGGTGGAACCCATAGAGCTAGCAGGTCAGCAAATAAGCTTTTTAGTTGCTTGAGCCAAGTTGTATTGTTGGCACTGAAGCGTTGGTCACACCAGCAACACTTGCTCAATCAAAAGTGCTATTTTTCCAAGACAGATGCTGGTCATACAAGAAAAATGAGTGATACTAAGATAACACTCAAAGAATTTGCTCATTGCATATCTACTTTGGATCCAGAATGCATTTATATTTATATATATACACATGCACACACATATATACACATATACACACATATGCATATATATGCATATATATATTTTTTTAACAATCTTTTAAAAAAATTTATTCATTTATTTTGGCTGTGCCTGGTCTTAGTTGCAGCATGTGGACTCTTAGTTGCGGCATGTGGACTCTTAGTTGCGGCATGCGGACTCTTAGTTGTGGCGTGCATGTGGGATCTAGTTCCCTGATCAGGGATCGAACCCAGGCCCCCTGCATTAGAAGCACAGAGTGTTACCCACGGGACCACCAGGGAAGTCCAATGTGCATATATATTTTTAATCGTAGTACTTTCTTGTAGTCTATATAATTTATCTCTAAACCTAGTAGCCAGATTAATGCCTATGAGTTAAATTAGATTGGCTTGAAACAATCTGCAGGATCTTCGCACAAGGTTTTGGTGTCAGTTGGAGAATGAGGTGGGGGACTGTGGATATTGTGGAACTCTGTAGAGGGCGGATGGATTTACAATGCATCCACTTACGTGGGTTCTCTCTCTTCTTCCCGTTGAACAACACAAAAGGAATAAATCCATAAGAAATAGGAAAGGAATCCTTAGAGGGCAAGAAATACTGAGGAATTTCTGGAAAATAGTTGGCATCTGGGGTCAAAGAACACTCATGATATTCCTTCCCATAAAGAGAAGAGGAGGCCGTTGGAGAAACAGGAAGCAGTTTCTTGTCAAACCCGAAACAGTGTGTGAGTTCAGGGTGCACGGGGAGGGAGTGGAGTGGTCAGACACTGGGATGGAGAATGGTAGAATCTGGGGGGCACTTGCCCCCCTGCTCAGTAAGGAGTTGTTGTTTGATACTTGCTCTCAGGCCAACAGCATAAGAAGATCTCTCCAACTAAAAGAAACTCTTAGGGGGAGGGGAGCAGGCCTAGCAGGTGTCTTTCTTGTAGTGGGGAAGAATTGAAGGGAAAGGAACAGCAGCAGCAAAATAATTCCTGGCTGTCAAAACAGATAGAAAGGGAAAAAGAAAGGCAGCGTCCCCAAAGGAAGGAGATACTGCACCTGCAGTTAGGCCTGCCTTATTTGGCAGTTCTGGGGCCCCAGCTTGTCTGTCCTCTGCTTCATGCCTTCTAAGTGCCACTCTAGAAGAGTCTGTTTTTCAGCCTCCCCCTTGTAGGGAGGGGCCAGCTGTAGAAATGCCTTACACTACTGTGGAGGAAGCCCTCCCCCGGCTGCCTGTACCAAAAGGGATGTGACGTTTAAGGAAAATGAACAGCATGGAAGAAGGACCAAGATGAACACAACAGCTGACTGACCCCAGAGCAAACAGGATAGCTGTGGATCCTCTGTGCTTCCTGTGTATCAACCATAATGCTTGTCAGGGTGGAGCAGGGGATTTGGGGAAGGATGCCTGCCACACGATCTCCTTTGAGGAGGTGGGTGTGGGAAGTGGAAACTAAACTTCTTACCCCTATGCACTGAGGTTATTTCATGGATTACAGTGAACATTTTAAACTTGAACAAGTTTCTAAAAAATGCGTAGTTTGCATCTTGAGCTTAGGAGAGAGATGATGTTGTGAAGATGACCTGCCAAAGATTCTATTGTCAGAAAAGTTTGCATGATCGATCGTTTTAATAAAAAATCTTGTCAGTCAGAATATACTGAGAGGGCTTCCCTGGTGGCGCAGTGGTTGAGAGTCCGCCTGCCGATGCAGGGGACACGGGTTCATGCCCCGGTCTGGGAAGATCCCACATGCCGCGGAGCGGCTGGGCCCGTGAGCCATGGCCGCTGAGCCTGCGCTCCGCAACGGGAGAGGCCACAGCAGTGAGAGGCCCGCGTACCGCAAAAGAAAAAAAAAAGAAATTACTGAGAGTTTTAGTCATAGGAACTGAAAATTTTACCACTATGGGATATAAAAACATTTCCTGTGTTTTAGTGATAAACCACAACGAATAGAATGGGTTTTAAATTAGCATCTTGTTGCTACTTATGGATAAGTGAGGAGAATGTGTGATAGACCCTTTTAGATCTCCCTAATTTAGAAAACCAGATGCCGTATCTCTAGTTTTGCCTGTTAGTGGGGGAGATATAAAACTTGTACTAAAAATGTCTGAAGTTGTTAATTTTGCTGTGACAGAGGTGATGAGGAAACTTACAAAAAAGGAAGCGGGGGAGTAATGGGTGCGATGGAATTAAACATAAAGCGTCAGAAGGGAATGAGTTAAACAAGTGGTCAGGGCAAGGAGGGGGTTAGGGGTTGGGGGGATAAGGGACAATAAAATGCAGGTCTGTGGTGTTTATGTTCCGTTTTTTCTTTGAAAATTGTAATTTTCTTTGAAAATTAAAAACTTACTACCACCCTGCTCAGGCAGATTCTGTGAGGACTTTACTACCACAGTTTATGATGTACTTAAACATAAACTTTCCTGGAAATCTATGGCCTCTGAGCTGACCTGTTTTTGAGCTAAGAGTGTAAGGGCTCTGGTACATGCACAGGCCACAGATGCGTCTCTTCAGCTTCTGTGGTCCAGATTGTGTGTGTGTGTGTGTGTATGTGTATCTTAGAAAACCTGTTGATTCCATGCCGTGGTGATGAGCCACAGCCTACACTTGGTAATCACATTCGGCCTTGCCTTCCACATTGGAGAAAACTATTTTCAGGAGACAGTTCCTAGGCTTGAAAATAAATAAGTAAAAGGAAAATCATCAGGCTCCAATCAAGTTGTTGATGGACCAGTGTGTGAACAGAACATCAGATTAAAAAAAAAATTACTGATGGGTGGGGATGGAAAGGCAAATGTGTTACGTAGCTGGCCAAGTAATATCTGGCTGTGTCCAAAAGTGGAAAAATCATCGTAAATGCATTACATTATTTTTATTCCTTCCATCTTGCTTGCCATTTGCTTCAAATAATGCTGCTGTTTCTGGAGCTCACTGTGTCGCTCTATTGTACTGCTCGGGGGAGCCCAGGGAGGTTTGGTGATATTTGTGCTTGCCTCCTGCTCTCTCTTGGAAATCACTTGTACAGGAGATGATTGTGTTCTCATCTCCTCCCCACCTCCATCCCCCCCATTTTATTGTGAAAAAAAGCCAGTAAAAATGAGCATCTGGCAAAGAAGCTGTCCTGATTTAAGGAGGAAGTTCTCTGGATTTATGAGCTCCCTTTTCTGCTCAAGTATAAACTGGAGAGAGAATTTGCTACACAGTTATTCAGGGGTCAGGGGGCCGGGGTGGGGTGAGTAGGGGCACTGGGATTACTGCTTAGGCCGGAAAAACATTTTGCATCAGCTGAGTGGCTGCTGGCCTGCCAGGATGCTGTTGTTTTCTATCCTGATTCAGTTTTGGGAAAGGACAGTGGGTGTGAATTGAAAGCTCTTGTCCTCTTGATCATTCACCAGAGTTAAGGCACATGGGCCACAAGAAATTCCAGTCTCGTAAATCTCACCTGCTCATCTCTCAGATTTTGCTTTGTTACCGCCTTTCCTTGAAATATTTTATCTTCATAATGACTATTAAGAGTGGTTTTAAAAATGAATTCTGTAATACAACAGAATGATACTGATCTAAAGTACGTATGTCTACTTAATAACTTATGTATCATGAAAAGCAAGCCATTGTGTGTTTTTTTTTTTAATGGAATAGGGACTTAACACTGTTCCTATTGAAGGGGTTTTGGGGATCAGTAGTTTAATAAATTCTGGTTTAGGGATGGTCCTGCCTATTTAAGTCATGGTCATTGTGTAACACATCTCTTCATTCTGCCCTCAGAACACTTTCCTTGCTTTAAGTAATTTCTTGTTAGAATAATCTCTACCTTCAAAAGCAACTGGGATAGATTAAATCGAAGCTCATGGTCAGCCTATAAAAACAGGAACTTCATTTCGGGGAAGATTTTTTTAAGATCACTTGCTAAAATAGAGTATCAGAAATATTTCAGTAATGCTTTTTAGCAAGGAAATTAGTTCAATATTTTTGGCTTTGTCATCTCAGTAATAGATATGCTCTGTTGTCTTTACAGTTCTGGCTTTTATCAGCTGGAGAACAATTTTAGTTTAAGTGCTTTGAAATGACCAATTTTTTCATCCATTTTAATCTAATGCTTTGTAAGTGGGATGCTCAAGTACAGAGTGGAACCAGGAAAATCCTCTTCCCCTTATCTTTCACCCTTTTCCATAATTGTGTTGTCTTAATTAGCTTTGAATCAGACAAGAAACTAGTATTTTAAAAGATCTGGGGTCTTAGCATTTTTGGGGTGTTAATCATCCCTTGTTCCTACTGACACTAAATTTTTCTCAGGACCTAAACAAATCAGATATTGTTCCTTTACTTTATTGAACTTCCTAATTAAAATTTGTTTTGGGCTTCCCTGGTGGCGCAGTGGTTGAGAGTCCGCCTGCCCATGCAGGGGACACAGGTTCGTGCCCCGGTCCGGGAGGATCCCACATGCCGCGGAGCAGCTGGGCCCGTGAGTCATGGCCGCTGAGCCTGCGCGTCCGGAGCCTGTGCTCTGCAACCGGAGAGGCCCGCGTACTGCAAAAAAAAAAAAAAAAAAAGTTTTAACCAAGAAGCAGTTTTCATGGGTTGGTGGTAAAAAGAAAATAGCGGAGATGTTAGTGACTGTTCTATTTTTTTTCTTCCCTATCACGTTGTTGTGCAAGATTATTTCATTGCCTCTCTAACAGTTTTCATGAAAACAGAGTCAACAAGAACTCTGTACCTACTACTGCCCAATTTGATAGCAGCCATAATCATGGGTAGCAGAGTCGATGTCTATTTCCTAGCTTTAAAGAATGTGTAATCTTGTTAGATTAACAAGAAGTACATTGTGAAGTAGTGATTAGATGATTAGAAGCAATTAATGATTAAAATAGGCTTTGTAAGAATAGGTTATAGATGGTATGGTGCAGCCTCTAAGAGCTACAAGAATTTCAAGAAGGCTGAGATTGTTGTGCAATTATGGAAAGTGTTCTGGAGAAAGAGGAAGTTGAGAGTTGGAACTATTTTCTCACTGAACTTGTCCTCATTTTAAATTGAGCATTTGATAGGCTTCCAATTTAATATCTTTTTCCCCTTTTACATAATGCCTGAGAATTCTGAAAATGTTCTTTATAAGGAAAGATAGCAGAGTCTTTTAAAACTCAGCTGTCCTTTCTAGAAGAATGTGTACTGGGGAAAGAAAAGAAACTAAGGTGCTGATAAAATGCATGGTCTCAGTCACTTGTAATTTGGGCGTGTAAGATAGCTGGCAGTCAGAATCTTGAAGTTTTTCTTAGAAAATCATAAATACCCATTTCAGGTATTACCAAATCATTTGGCTTACACAGGTTGCCTGCTTGGTGAGGACACAGGCTTGGTTAAAAACAAAAGAGAATACACATTGTTGATTTATAAGAAAAGAAAGCTAGCTGAAGTTCCTGGTGAATTCTTTTAACCATCTACCGCAGGAACAGATGCAGCACTGGGTAAGTCAGACTGAGGCCGCTGGGAAACGAATGATAGATAAACGAGGGCCAGCCAGTGTGACACAGGAGGAAGGGGGCCATCTTCAGGAAGCCGTGAGCTTTTCCTTTTGTAGGGTGTTTTGTTGGACCAAAATTATAAAGGGCCATTGACCTCTGTGTTGCTGTACTTCCTAGTTCACTGTCAAGATCTGACCCCAAATAACGTGTCTTTTTAGAAATGAGACAAAGCTGATAAAAAGCAATCAAATACAGAAGGAGCCTGAGGGTAAAATAAGGATTACAAACTGCACAAAGTGAGAGGGGAGCCAAATTGATAGGGAAACTACCACCATGATAATAATGCTGCAGTGTTTTCGGATCTGATGTGTAATTGCATTTCTCATGTTTCAGTAGTGTTTACATTTGGCTTCAGAAACTCGTGGTATTAAACAAAAACTTCTTAAATTGCTGCTAGCTTCTCTCCTTCTAGAGAGAAAGGATACTAATTTGACCTGAGAATTATCATTTGGGTTTAAGCAACAGTTGTTTTAAAGATGTTAACCTCATTGTGGTGAACGAGTTTTTGTCCAGACAATTGCACGATGATTTCAGAGTGAAATTTGATTCAGAGTGAAAAGTTTTATGAAGTGCGCTTTCTCAAGTCCCTTGGCTCTTGTCAAGGAAAGTCCTAGGTTATCAGCCTGTTAGAACAGTGACGTGGTATGCTTTGGGCTTCTTGGCTCTGAAAACACATGATCAGGGCCATATAGATTTTATTTATTGATATTTGACAAATACTTATTGTATACCTATTGTGTTGTAGATAGTGTGTGTGGAACACATGAGTCACTCCTACAAAGTCAGCTCTTTTGTTTTAGCTCAATTTGACTAACAAGGAAAAAATTTGTTCTGAGGAATACATGGAACAGTTGGGAATTCTTCACTGGAACACCTTATTTGGCTGTGCTGTCTGCCCACTACTTTTATCGTTCTATACAAAGTCTCCTAATGTAAAGGGGAGTTCAGAGTTCTTTTAGGAAAAGCTTTTATTAAAAGCAATACTAAGAGACAGCAGGAGAGCCATTCAGGGTTAAAGAATCATTGAGTACCACTGTTATTCCAGGCAATTCCTTTGATGTAATGGGAACATATCACCTGTAGTTTTATCATGTTCCTGCTCTGTGAAGATCACATTACCAGACAGAGGGACTTTGAAGATTGATGAGATAGATGTTCATGCCCTAAAAATCTTTACCTCCTAGGAGAAGTGACAGGACAGACACATGCACCCCAATACACACATGTGCATACACAAACACACCTGTAGGCAGCATATACTAAATGTCAGTTGACCAGGATGCTTTGTTTAGTGTTTTAAACTAAAGATTGAGGACTTCCCTGATGGCGCAGTGGTTAAGAATCCGCCTGCCTATGCAGGGGACAGGGGTTCGAGCCCTGGTCTGGGAAGATCCCACATGCCGCAGAGCAACTAAGCCCGTGTGCCACAACTACTGAGCCTGTGCTTCTAGAGCCCAAGAGCCACAACTACTGAGCCCACATGCCTAGAGCTGGTGCTCCTCAACAAGAGAAGCCACCGCAACGAGAAGCCTGCGCACCACAACAAAGAGTAGCCCCTGCTCGCTGAAACTAGAGAAAGTCCACGCGCAGCAATGAAGACCAAATGCAGTCAAAAATAAATAAATTAAAAATAAATGAATAAATAAAATAAAGATTGACACGGGTAGCTGTTCTGAAGCTATGTTACTTTTGCTCATTAATTTTGCATCCATTGATTCCTTGTCTGAAACAGTTTTTGCTGTTGTGCTTGCCAAGTAGTGATTTTTAAACTTCCATCATCCTTCCTTCCTTTATCACTTGGAGTTCTACCATGAGGAAGAGCTATTCCTTCTCCCCTCATTATTTACTCAATTATTTATATCAGTACAGACTTGTGGATATTTTTCTATGAGTTATAATCTGTTAGTGTCTTTTTTTTGTGTTGCTCAGATTGTTCCCGATTTGGCCATCAGGAGCCCCTTCAGTTTAGCTCCTGTGTCCTTTTGACATAATCCCATCATTTTTAGGGGCCATTTTTAACTTTGTGACACTTTAAGATGTTCCAGGCTCATCCTGAATTTTTCCTTCTCCAGCCCTGGGATCAGCCATTTCTCCAAGAAGCTCTAGTTCCTTTTATTGGAGAAAGGTATAATATATAGAAACCAAAATCTGGGTGCTAGGTATGTCCATTTCTTTTGAGACATCATTACTTCTAGGCCCTCTCAGCAGATGGAGTTAGGAAATATATATGTGTACGTATACATGTGTATCTATGTATCATAGACCACAGGGTTCATTCTAGCTTTCCCCTTTATTTGTAACTCCTTTCGCTGAAAGTGAGAAACCTGGCTTTCATTAGCCACAGTATATTTACTTATTTGTACAATCCTAAACTACACATAAAGTAGTTTGAGAATGCTAACATATATTCCTGGGAGAAAAAAATTTACTCGCTAGGATACAATATTTGTGGACAATTTTTTTTTTTCAGCATTAGAATATTTAGTCAGATTAGTGTTTTCCAAAGTTATCTGGGTTAGTTCTTTTCTTCTCTACCCACTTCGGTGGGCTTTTGTTATTCATCTGTAGTACAGTTAGGTTCACTTATTACTGTTTTGATTCCTGCCAAATCCTAGTTGGTTTTAATTATTTATTGTTAGGCTATGTGAAATATTGCCTTAGTTCTAGGAGTTGTAATTATATAAAAAGTGTATTCAGAAAGGGTCATTTTCTCCTCATCCCTTCTACCTCTTTCCCATTCCCCCATTCTTTCCCCCCTCTTTCCCACCCTTTCTCTATAGGTAAATAATCTCGTTACTTCCTAGCTTATCCTTCCTGTATATATATATATATATTTGCACAAATTAGTAGACACATAGGTATTTCCTTATTTCTTTCTTATGTGAAAGGTGATATATTTCTTGGTTTTCTATTGCTGCACAAAAATTACCATAGACTTAGTGGCTGAAAACCACACAAATTTATTATCTCACAGTTTCCCTGGGTCAGGGGGTTGAACATATCTTAGCTGGGTCCTCTGCTCAGGGTCTCAACAGGCTGGAATCAGCTTGTGGGCCAGGGCCATGATCTCAGCTGAGGCCTGGGGTCCTCCTCCAGGCTCACTGATTGTTGACAGAATTCACTTCCTTGTGATCGTGAGACGAAGCCTTCATCTCCTAGAAGCTGCCTACCACTCCCTGGCACATGGCCTTCTCTACACATACTGTTGGCCTCTTCAAGTCCAACAGGAGAGTGTCCCTGCTGCTTAGAATTTTTCTGTCTACTTTTTTTCTCTCACTGTAGAGTCTAAGGGCTTGGCTGATTAGATCAGACCCACCTAGGATAACCTCTTTCCACCTTTGCCATATAATGTAACCTAATCACAGGTGACCTTCTATCATATTCCTAATTCCTGCTCACACTCTAGAGGAGGAAATGATAACAGGACATGTGCACCAGAGAGCAGGCTTCTTAGGGACTCTCTTAGACTTCTGCCTTACCAGGTAGCATACAGTAGGTACTCTTGTGCACTTTACATAATATAATGAGATGTTATGAAAAAAGAATTGTTATATTTGCTATGCCTCTCTATGACATGTATTGTCTTTGTTCTTTAATTTATTAAAAGATTATTTTTGGTACTTAGGAAGGTCTGAATTTCTGTTCTAGTGGATGCCTTTGTTTTATAAAAAGAAAAAAAAAAAGCCCTCAGCCACTGGTTTCTTATTTAACGTTATATTATCTGGTTTGTCAGCTTTTAATGGTATTCTTTAACTCTTACCTATCTCCTGTACAACAATCAAGGCACTTAATCTGTTTTCCTCTTTTACTCTCCCTTCCTCCTTTTTTGTTTTTAGTTGTATTGTTTCTATGTTGACACAACATACAGCATTATTACATTAGTCTACCAGATCTGCATTTCATCCTTTGTTTTCAGTTTTGCTGCTGGCATGGTTTTTGTGACTTTTCGTTCTGCATAATTTTTGTAAAATATATGGCTATTCTTATAGCAGGAGTGTTTCCCCCCCTCTTTTTCTTTAAAATCTTGAGAATACTGAGTTTTGGAGATGATTAAAGAAAAAAGTACTGAAAACAAACAGGTAAACTTACCTGAAAGTTCAAAGACTCTACCGTTTATGTGTGTTAAAAACATGGCAAATGGTCCCTACTTTAGAAAGAGAAGGAATGGTTCCTTAATCAACTTAATTAGTGCAGATATTTGGCATCTTTGTAAACATAGAGGCCCTAATGGTGAATATATGGCTTTCTGTAAGGCAATAAGCATGAGGGAAGGGGGACTTTTGGCTATTTATAACCTAAGCAGGATGGGAGGAACCAATGGCATTCTTTAAATAGAAAAAGTGAGAGTTAATAAACAACTTTTCTTCTCCGGGAGCTTGGTAAGCTATGTTTCCCATTAAGCCTGATTAGGGAGTGAATGTCTGCCCATTGGAGAGTATTAGTGATGATAGTGTAGATCCTAGAGGACCAGTATTCAGGGTGTCCCTTAAAGCTCACTGGAATTCAACAGCGGAAAAGCTGTTGAAGTTCAGGAAAATGAAATGAACAAATGAATGGTCAGAATTTGCACTGATAGGGTTTTCTAAATAGTGGTCAGGAATCCTGAAGATGACTGCTTTGAAGCCTGGCCTCCTGGTCTACAGGGCTTTGACTTGCTGTTTTGGAGGATAGCCGAGTGTTTGCAGTGCTGGGGTTCCTGATTGTCCAGGACCTTATGTAATACAGCTCTAGAATTTTTCATGACCATGACTTAGTTAATAACCAAGGCCACCTAAAATCTACATCAAAGAAATCACTAGAATGGAGAGAACTGAGAATACCTAATTTGTGAAGGGATTTCCTGACTTGGTTATAGATCCCTTTGGCCCTAATACAGGCTCTTTCAAGGTGTGTGTCTTTTAAACCTGAGTTGGTTCTAGTCTATTTGAGGAAGCTTGGGTGCGAATGAGTTTCTACCAGTGGATGATGGGCAGATTTGGCCATCAGCCCTCCAGGATTGTGATTCTAATAAGATTCTCTTCTGTGGCACAAGCCTAGAAAATGTGTGATTTAGAAGAACATATTGGTGTGAGCATGTATTAGCTAGCAGCATATTGAGTTATAAGTTCTTGTTTTTGTTATTTTGGTAATCTGGCGCTTTTGGTTCTCTTGATACTGGTTTCTGGAGAATTAAGTTGTACTGTGTTACCCCAAACCCAACTCTGGATTGATTACAGAATTCATCTGAGTTTTACTGCTGCTTTCTCTTTTGCACAGTTGGGATAGAATTGTGACCTCTGAAGCAATGTCTAATGTTATTAGAGCTCACAGGATGTTAATAAAAGCAGAACAGTAAATCAGACAGTGCTGACCTCAGAGCAGGACCACTTGGGTGGGGAATCTCTGAAGATAACATGTTGTTATAGGCAACACCCAGAGGAAAATTGACAAACTGTGATAACGGTCGTTGGATTATTTCTGGCCCACCAAGAGAGCCAGAGAGTGAGAACTAAATTGTCCTCTCAAATAAACTGAAAGAAATCAGTCTGATGCTCTTTATACAACACGTCTTTTATGAAAAGGAAAACAGGGCTTCCCTGGTGGTTGAGAGTCTGCCTGCCGATGCAGGGGACACGGGTTCGTGCCCCGGTCCGGGAAGATCCCACATGCCGCGGAGCGGCTGCACCCGTGAGCCATGGCCGCTGAGCCTGCGCGTTCGGAGCATGTACTCCGCAATGGGAGAGGCCACAACAGTGAGAGGCCCGTGTACCGCAAAAAAAAAAAAAAAAAAGGAAAACAGATTGTTGTTTTCCCATCAAAATTGACTTGGGGGCTAAACTTTATTGTATTTCCCCTCCTTGTTTCCACTTAGTCCTGAGTACCTTCCCATCTACTCCCTCAAAACCTTTCCTCAGAAACCACCTGAGGTTTGTTCTGCTGAAGAATCAATAGCCGCTGAATGTTTCAAATAGATCCCGTACCCTCTGCCATACCTCAGGCCCCTAACAATGCCTTCAAACAGGGATAGAAGCTCTGCAGGGATAGGGTAGGTTCCTTAAATTGGTAAAACTGCCTGGATTTAAGACAGAAGGGAGTGGTGGCTCCTTGGTAAGCCAGAGCGTAAATGCCCGACCATGGGACCGGCCACTCAGCGTTAGCCTACGCTGGCGAGGCAGACCAGGGTCGTAGGGCCTTCCAGAGTTTTACAAGAAGGCAGAAATTTGGTTTCTTACATGAAATCTTCCACATCTCGTAACATTTCACAGTTTTAAGAGTTTTGTGGGCGATAAAAACGCCCCTTTAGGTCTGCAGTGCCCCTGCAATCAAACCATGTAGGTAGGTAGTTCCTAAATAGAAGTTCATGGTGTAATATGCTTTCTTAAAGCTAAATTTATTTAACTCAGGACTTTTTTTTTTTTCTTCTGAGATTTGTATCCTTACTATATTGTTGATGTAAGATTGTAATTGCTTTCATACAATGACTGGGTGGGGGTCTGGGAAGAAGGTAGTTTTTCCCTACATTCAGTGAAACCTTCCTAAAAGGTAGCTTGGAAAATGTACCTCTGGTTTTTCTAAAAGACATGGTTTGTAACTTAAAAGCATAAGTCTGAGCTGATATTGAGGGCACCAGGTGGGTTGATGGGCACGGTAACCAAGGCTCTGTTCATTTTTTCAAGTTACCTTGAGTGAGCAGCCAGTACAGAGGCTCCAGCCTGAACCACTCAGCTTACTCTGATGCCTGAGAAGTGAAATCCCTAGGCTGTCCAGGGTTTTGAGTGAGAGGGCTTTAGGAATATTTACACAGCAATGAGCAAAGAGCCTGATTTGTGTCTCTGGCTTTAACAAGTTGAATAATCTGTTTCACTCTGTATACATTTGTCTAGCTTTTTTTTTCCTTTTTCTTTCTTTCTTTTTGAGAGATTAATTATCAAGACTCCATCTAGAAGGAAGATTACCGTGTGGGTCTTATGAATGTGTGAGCTGTACTGTTTCTCTATTGACGTCCTGTGCACCCTGTGATTTAGATATTGGCAGCAAGGTATGGTGTATACTTTGAATGTGATCCAAATGCTCTAGGTCATTTAAATTTCATAAGCTACGGTTTCCCAAAAGAGAAACTGGTAAGTGAGTGTATCATAGCAAGTATGGAGAGGAAGGTATAGGATTAGTTTTCACTATTGTATCCCACCATTTAAAAGTAGTCCAGAGGAATTCTAAAATCAGCAAAGGCAACAAAATATTGATGCCTTAACTTTCTACCTTTTCTTTCTCATACTGAGCTGTGAGGTAAGTTTTTCTCGTGGAGATGAATGTTTGGGTTATTTCCCAGGTTTGGAGGAAGGTGGTAGCAGTGAGCATTTTGTTTGAAGTACATGTTTACCTGATTCTCTCTCGCTATTTGAATATGGGATTGTTTCATCCTTGGAGCTCCCACTTGTACAGAGCTCTACTGGAAACCTTACTAGTGAAAACGATTACGATTTACTGAATAATTTTTAATGTACCACTCGTTGTGCATGGATCTAACCTTTATTTTTCACAATGGCCCTGTGAGTAAAGAAGACAGGATAGGATGGTCTCCAAAGACAGGAAGAAATACTTCCTTTATTTACAGTGAGGAGAGGGAAGAGGAGGGTACAGCTGTGTGGTAGGTTTGTACATTTCCTAGCAGGAAGTAGAGAGAGTTCTGGTGGAAGGGCATTCATTCATTTCCTTTGTGAGGCATAGCAGGTGAGGCTAGATTGACGAGGGAATGAGGAGAGGGGACAGAGATTTGAAGAGACTGGAAAGGGTTAATGCAGTGTGTATGCAGAGTGAGTTGGTCAGAGAAATGAGGACGGTTGGATGGGCAGTGTTGAATGCCATTGAGAAGTAGTGGTTGTCACTCTGTAGTAAACAGGTTAACCTGTTGGTGGTACCCTGTAGCAATGCTGCTTACATACCTGGGTGGGCGGATTTGGTAACCAAGTTTGTCTAGATTTCGGGGTTTGTTAGGTGGCTGTGCTGAGAAGACAGCTAGTGGAGCAAAATACTTTAGTGTGTTATCAAGAATGTTATTTACCTGGACCATAGATTCTCATAACGAGGGAACTGCAGATAGGAATGAGCTGATGGGGTTCTTTACTAAGGGTCTGCAAATTTGGGGAAAGTATGATAGTATAGAAGGAAAAATCCTTAAAATAAGAGCCAAGATGAGTTTCTACAAATGAGTTTCTACCCTTGCTTCTGGTAGGTGATCTGTTTGTACATTTTTCACAGTGAGAAGCTGTTGGTCCATTTCTGATTTTTACTTCCTTTCCCCTGGTTCCTCCTATCCACATGCAGGGAGACTTCTTAAAAACCTGTCTGTCTCCCTCATAGCTGTTTCTTATTTTATGCTTTTTAAAAATACAAATGCAGGGGAGGGGGAAGGGTGAGTGGGACGAAGTGAGAGAGTGGCATTGACATATATACACTACCAAACATAAAATAGATAGCTAGTGGGAAGCAGCTGCATAGCACAGGGAGATTAGCTCGGTGCTTTGTGACCACCTAGAGGGGTGGGATAGTGAGGGTGGGAGGGAGACGCAAGAGGGAGGAGATATGGGGACATATGTATACATAGAGCTGATTCACTTTGTTATACAGCAGAAACTAACACAGCATTGTGAAGCAGTTATACTCCATTGAAGATGTTAAAAAAATATATAAATGCATTCATGCTCAAAACTGTAAAAGAAAAGAGTAAATGGGCTACGTACTGAATCAAGCCTCTCGGTTATGCACGGAGGCACTTTTTTTTTTTTTTTAATCATATCTTCAAACCTTATGTATATGAGGATTCCCCCAGAGATTTGCAGGCGGTGTGGATTCCTGGGCTTGGATCCCAGGGCTCCTGAGTTGGTACTTCCGGGCTGGGGCCTAGGAATGTGCATATCTGCATGTTCATACCACTGAGGACATTCAGGGAAATGCCCCTGTTATTTACCTTCATCTTAGGCCTTAAATGTGGAAAGTACTAAGTTGTAGGGAAAAGCAAGAAGGAAACCAGTGAATTAACTTTGTCTTGAAATACTGTCACATTTGAAGCACAGTTCAGCAGAAATGGAGGGAAGATATCTCATGATATTTCCCTCTATTTAGCTGAAATTATTTGTAGTATTTTTGGCCTGGGTGTTATGGACAGTCAGACATGAGTATGCTTATTCTTTAGGAGTCTGTATTTTACTAAGTCAAATCTTTAGAAGTCTGTATTTTACTAAGTCAAAAGATTTTTTTTTTTCACCCTGAGGCATAAGAGGTTTGATGAGGAGAAAAAAAAAATCGTTTTGTCTTTCATTTTTAGAGAACAGGAGACAACATGAAAACTTTCCAGTCAGTGAATTTCTTGGGAAGGAAGTAAAGTGTTGGTGTATAAGAAGTGTGTTTCTCTATGAAAAAACAATTAGGATTTGCTTGAGGGTAAGTTGGAGAGTTAGAAGAAAAAAGATTGGTGGAATTAGTGAAAAGATCCAATTGCAGTGAATTGGATAAATAAAGTGAAATATGAAAAACCTTTGAACAAATGAGAATTTAGAATAAATTGCTTTTCTTGGGGTATTTCCTTTAAGTAAAGCCAAGTTATTACTTGACATTATTATGGATTATCATTATTACAAATCATTAATTATTATTAACAATTTATTAAAAACCTGTGTAGAATGTGCAAAGTGCAGAGCCTGATGTCATCAGTAGGTCTGGCCACTGGAAGTACTGATTCACTGTTTACCCCCAGTGACTTCAGAGTCACAGGACTGCAGGATTAGGAGGAGGATACTAAGGGTCATCTGGTCCCAGCCTGGTCTTTTTACTTTTTTTTTTTTTTTTTTTGTGGTGCGCAGGCCTCTCACTGCCGTGGCCTCTCCCGTTGCGAAGCACAGGGTCTGGACGCGCAGGCTTAGTGGCCATGGCTCACGGGCCCAGCCGCTCCACGGCATGTGGGATCTTCCCGGACCGGGGCACGAACCCGTGTCCCCTGCATCGGCAGCCGGACTCTCAACCACTGCGCCACCAGGGAAGCCCCCCAGCCTAGTCGTTTGAGAGTCTGCTATTGGGTTTTTTAAAAACTAAAATCCAGTCTTACAATTTTCACTCTTGCTTTGTTCCAAATAAACAATTTCTTCAGCATGTGATTGTTCTTTAAGATAGGGTGGCCATAAATTAATCTTCCACATCGGAGTACTTTTAAGGGTGAAAGGCACTGTTAATAATTATGCCAGAACCGCAGGGCTTTCTGAATAATACTCTCACAAAACTAAGTTCTGTGGTTTTTGAAGCACAGTGTTTAGCCTGAAAGATTTCTTTAGAAACTACATGTGAAAAAAAAATGATCTAAAATGAAGTTTGTTTACGAGGGTGATTAGGGTGATACATATCATGTGATACTTTGTTTACATGGAACCCCCAGAAAAATCTCTTCATGATAAAATTTTATATATCTAGTTGAAAAAAATTTATGTATATTTTTCTCAAGTCAACTTCACATATATGGCTCAAGATGAAAGTTTAAAATTCTTTATAGAGGTTCCTTTTATTTTAGAATACCTCCAGAAAGCTGTAATCAGGTGTGATAGGAGGAAAGCGTGGATGTAATCTAGACCAGAGGTTTCTACACTTTATCGGTTCACAGTGCCTTTGGTGTCTCAGCAATTTTTCATGGTGCCTGAGGCCAAAAGGAATACCTATGGTACTCTGTTTGATAAGTGTGTATATCCAAGCAACTTAATAAGTGTTTATGTCCTAATAACTTAGTGGCTGTTTGAAAAAATAATTACATGTAAATTGAAAGAAAAATACTTCCACTGTGTTCCTCAAAAAAAAAAGACACACAATTACATATAGATGATGTATGTATCTGTGGGGCACTGCATGACTTCTCTAACCTTGAATTCCAATTTGATACTGTCGCTCTCATTTCCTTTTGAATTTCCATTTTTTCCCAAGACTTGCTTTCTATCACAGCAACTGCTAAAAGAAAATCAACTTGGCAAAGGTACGCCATTATGGAAAGGAATATAGTGCAATTAAGATAAAAACTGAGCTACTTCAGGGTAGTAGTGGTGTCAGTAGAGTTTGAGTTTTGTTGCTTCCTTCAGAAATTTAAAATAATTCTGCAGTTTCCCTGTGGGATTGTCATAGTGTGTTGGGATGCTCTGGCACCCAGTTTAGGAACCACAAATATAGACATTTCTCTTAAGTTCATCATTTGGACTACTAGCTAAAAGGCATTGTATTTATAGTGCCAGAAAGTCTTGCAAGTGTGTTGAGAAGCTCTCAAAGACATTGTCTTTGGGATGTACCCATCTCCCTCACCCCCCTGCTTGAATTTAGCTGTATTGGATTCTCGTACAGATAGCTACAAGTTTATTGAACCTTTATGTCAGGCACTGAACTTAATGCCACATTTTACATGTGTTCACTCATCAAATGTTTAGTTTTCATAGCAACCCTACTGTATAAAGCCTCTTCTGTCAGCCTCCTCTGGAAATACCCCGGAGTAGATAGCATCCTCATTTTACAAGTGAGGAAATTAAAGTTAAAAAAAGTTAAGTGACTTGCTAGTGAACACACAGCAAGTAAGTTCACTTCTAGGATATAAACTCAAGTTCTTTTTTTTTTTTTTTTTTTAAACTCTGAAGGCCAGAGTCTTTGTCCCCAGCCACAGTCTCTTCTGTAGACACCACGCTGCTGTCCATGTGTCTCCTGCTATGAGAGGTATACATGTTTCACGGTGACCCTAACAGGGAGGTTCTTCTGTCCTTATTTTCAGAAGAAGATGCTGATACTCAGAGAAATTTATTTACTTGCCGAAATGAACTGCTAGGAACTGGAATTTGAACCCAGACCTCAGTAATTCCAACCACAAAGCTTATTATTGTTATCTATAGGGATGACCAGAAAACACTGTAAAGTCTTGGAGTTTTCTCAGAGTCATTAAAGAAAGATTAAGTTATGATAATATGGCTTTTGTGTTAATATATTTTGATAAATCCTATTCATTTTAAAATCATGCATGGTATCTGTGGCACCTCTCTATTAAACAGTGTCTTTATTGGCCAACCATGTGGAATAACAGAGAATATATTGTGCTTACCATTTATAAATATATGTATAGAAGAGAAAAAGGGAGAATGGATGGACCTATTTGTCAGTGCACCAGCTGGCTAGGATGCAACATTGCAGTGGCACAGGCCTACAGACCCCTGAGGTAGGAGCGTGTGTGTGGAGGGCTGCATCTCAGGACCAGGTTATAAAGATTCACTTAGGAAGTAAAGTAAGTACTAGGTAGTTTTTCAAGTCACAGATTGGAAATTCTCTTGATCCTGTCACTTCTCCTTAAAGCTTAGTATCCAACAGGGGTTCATTTACACTGGAGTTCATGTGGAGTTGAATTTCTCTCTGGAAGAAGACAAATCCAAATCAGAGTCGCGCTCCAAGTTGGCACACTCTTCGGGTGGAGATTACTGAATAAATTGTATTGCTTTACCCCTGGGATCCTTAGGACTTGAACTTGAGGTTTAATTTTCAGTAGGATAAATTGGTTCACGGTGACTTGGGTATGGTTTATCTCAAGTCAGGAGAGTAGAGTTGTTACAGAATGTAAGAATGCAAAGATTAAATGGCCACTGTCATATTTTGGCATTTTCCCAAATACTTCTAGCTCTCTTGGAGAAGCATAACACTGCTTTGTAGGAAACAGAAACGTGTTTACATCCAGAACATATTGAGGGGGTGTGCTGAGTTCAGCAGCCAGGGTCACGTCCCCCAGGCCTACTGTTGCGGTTTACCCAGCTAAGAAGCACAGGGGATCCGACTGCATGGATCCCCACCCCTGCCCCTCCGCTTCTTCACCCCTCTTTGCTTGTGTGCTTTCTCGTTCTTTTTTCTCGCACACACCCAAGTCTAGCACTTAGAATTGAGTAGTGCACGCCCTGGGGGCTGCTTCCCAGAAATCCGTTGTCTGTAAATGGAGGTGTTTGCATTCCCTGGAAGGTGTTTTGTTCTTGTTGCTTTTAGTGCAAATGTGACCATTCTTCCTCATTTTCGACTGAGACCAGATCATACCCTTAGGTAGCACTTTATGCCTAGAACATATCGCTGTATTGTGAGAATATAAGACCAGGAATAAATCAAATGACGTGTATCTTATTTCACACTCTCCTAGTTAGAAACAACAAAGATTGAAAACCTACACCCCAAACAAGAGATACCTCTTCCCCAGTATCTGAGAGTTCATGTTTGTGATATATGATTTAGTTCAGCTGTTTAATAAATACTCTATTATTTAATGTCATAGTTGTTTTGCAGTACATGTGTAAAATCTAAAGTACCATATACCAAACATCAGAAGGTTTTGGTTTGGCTGGTACTTTGGGAGTGTTTACTTAACTGATGGATGTTTATTAAATGTTTTATGTGTCTACCCATGTCCTAAGTACTGTAGAAGATATCACAGTATGCTGGGAAACTTTCCTTCTCATTGGAGAAAAAGCCTACACGTGTGAAACGGTAGGACAACATACACAGTCATGTTTGGTCCCCAAAACAAGTACAGTTGACCCTTGAAGAAAACGGGTTTGAACTGTATGGGTCTGCTTATACGTGGATTTTTTTCGTGGTAGATACCACAGAATTACATAATCTACAGTTGGTTGAACCCATGGATGCAAAACCACAAATGTGGAGGGCCAATTATAAGTTATACATGGATTTTTGACTGTGGGGAGGGTTCCCTCCCCTCCCCCCTTGAATAACTCTGTTATTTAAGGGTGGACCGTAGTACTGGAGATAATACATAGAAAAGGCACCTCTAAGCATGGTATATGGAAGACCCAGGACCTAGGTGGAGATGTCGATTTTGGTGGAGGAGTAGGATGGAGTAGGGGCTCTAGAATGGGCAGATCAGGTACCAGCTGGAGGATGAGAGGAGAAGATACATTTTGGACCTTTTAAATATATATATATATATATTTACTTTATAGGATTTAAATAGGCATTGTTGGTAGTATTCTATAATATTTAATAACTACCTGCAAATAGATGATGGCTGAGTCTGACACTTCTCTTGTGGCCCTGATCTTTTATTAGTTAAAAAGAAGGTAAAAGATTTTGGAGGAATGGTGTCTTTAGTTTATTAAAATATGGCTTGTGTGGCTGAGAAGAATTCGGCACACAATTATTATGTACCACCTGAGTGTTAGGCGCTCTGCTGGGGGCTGGGGCTATAAAGAGGACTTCTGTCCAAGGACTTGCAGTGTTGTAGGGGCAGAAGGATAAATCAGTAAAATAGAATGTGACCAGTGGTACCCTCAAAAATATTTTGAAGTTGTTGAATGTTTTTATTCTTAGTGTCAGTTATTTGGGGGAATTCTTCAGTTTTTATGACAGTTAAGCGCTTTTAAAAATTTTAAATAGAAAAGTCTCCCATTAGACATCATGTGTGTGAACTAACTTGCTGATGGTTGGTACTGACCACAAAAATACCAGCAGCATTAAAGTAGTGCTTTTTTTTTTTTTTTTACTTAAAAATTAGGACATTTTAATAGTAAATAAAGGCATTTAAATAGTAATTCAAAACAGTAAAGGGTGTTTTGCCCACACATTATTTTACTTGTTAAAGTTTTCAAATTGGTTTATCAAGGTTTTTTTTAAATTTATTTTTTAACAGCTTTTTTGAATTAACTGATTTATAATAAACTGTACTTAAAGTAGTGCTTTTAATCCCGGGAGGTTGTTCACGTTGACACAAAACTTTACTTGATGGTCTTTTCCACAATTATGAGGTAAGGACCAAAAAGCTACCTAGCAGGTTAATGAGGGGAAAATCAGGATCAGAACAGCAAAGACTTGTCTCATGTCAGAAGCCCTGCCATTCAAGACTTAATTTTCCTGCTTGTTTTGACGGGGCTTGTCTTCAGAGACGCTTTGAATCTTTTGAAATGGGGTCTGATGAACATTTGTTGCGGTGAAACCTAAATTGTGCCAGTGTTGTTCTGGTTGTATGGATAGTGTCAAGTTTTATTTCCTACCATGTTATCTTCATGCGCTGGTAGTTTTATTTTTAGGTTTTTCAGTAATTTAATCTTAGGACATTGTCTAGTCCCGCAAGGTTTTCCATTTCCTACTGTAATTGAATTAAGTACTAGCTTTTATCTGTTTAAATCTACAACGTATGAAATGGAAACCATGCATCTGATCATTGGCAGTGAGATGCGGACATGAAAGTTTTGGAGTTTGGTGTTGCGGAAAGAGGGAAGCTGTGCATTGGGGGAGCCAAAA
Source organism: Tursiops truncatus (assembly GCF_011762595.2). NCBI lineage: Eukaryota > Metazoa > Chordata > Mammalia > Artiodactyla > Delphinidae > Tursiops > Tursiops truncatus. The sequence goes on along the minus strand of NC_047040.1, from coordinate 77,738,109 downwards.
TATTGTCAGCCAGAGTATTAGTTTTCCATTGCTTCTGTAACCAATTACCGTGAACATAGTGGCTTTAAACAACTTAATTTAATTATCTGATACTTTTGTAGGTTAGAAGTCTGACAGGGGTCTTACTGGGTGAAAATCAGACCCTTCAGCAGGGCTGCATTTCTAGAAGCTCTAGGGGAGAGTCCATTTCTTTGCCCTTTTTAGCTTCTAGGGGCTGACCGTACTTCTTGGCCTGTGGCCCCTTCATCTTCAAAGCCAGCATTGGCTGGTCACGTCCTTCACATTGTATTACTCTGACTTCTCCCCTCTGACTCTGGTCTGCCACCTTCTACGATTTTTTAAACTATTTTTTTATTTTGGTAAAATATCCATAACATGAAATTTACCATTTTAACCATTTTTTAAGTGTACAGTTCAGTGACATTAAGTAATTAACAGTGTCATGCAACTATCACCACTACCTGTTTCCCAAATTCTTCATCACTCCAAACAGAAACTCTGTACTCATTAAACAATCATCCCCATTCTGCACTCCCCCCAGCTACTGATAAGTCCTAATATACTTTTTGTCTCTGTTTTTGCCTATTCTACATCTTTCATATAAATAGAATCATACAGTATTTGACCTTCTGTGTCTGGCTTCTTTCATTGAAGTGTGTGTTCGAGGTTCGTCGATGTTATAGTATGTATCAGAATGGCATTCCTTTTTGTGGCTGAATAATATTCTGTTGTATATATAATATATACCACATTTTGTTTATTCATTCATTTGTTGATGGACACTTGGCTTGTTTCCACCTTTTGGCTATTGTGAATGATGCTGCTATAAATATTGGTGTACAGGTATCTGTGTGAATCTCTGTTTTTGATTCTTTGGGATATGTTATATACTTAGGAGGGAAATTGTGTAGGGTTAGCTGTTAATTCTATGCTTAACTTTTTGAAGGATCACCACACTGTTTTCCGCAATGGCTGCACCATTTTACATTCTTAACAATAATGTACATACAAGGGTTCCAATATCTCTATGTCTTCACCAACCTCCGGTTTTTAAGAAAATTACTATACTTCCACTTTTAAAGACCTTTGTGATTACATCGGTTTCCTCCCCCCCACCCCACATCTACAAATATCAGTTTAATATGTAAGGAAACATTCACAGGTCTTGGAATTAGTGAGGATATCTTTGGGGGCCATTGTTCTGTCTATGACAGCAAGTCTGCCCTTGAAGTTGTGGCTATTTACAAATGAAGAGCTATAGATTTGAGGCTGTAATTTTTGGTCACAATCATGGCAGAAACCTTTATTTTTAATTTTTTTAAATGGAAACTTTTAATCCTAATTGCTTTTCTTTTTCAATTTTTTAATTTTTGGCTGCGTTGGGCCTTCGTTGCTGCGTGTGGGCTTTCTCTAGTTGCAGCGAGTGGAGGCTACTCTTCCTTGCGGTGTGCGGGCTGCTCATTGTGGTGGCTTCTCTTGCTGCGGAGCACGGGCTCTAGGTGCGCGGGACCTTCCTGGACCAGGGCTCGAACCCGTGTCCCCTGCATTGGCAGGCGGATTCTTAACGACTGCGCCACCAGGGAAGCCCAGAAATCTTTATTTTTAAATCAAAGTATAATCTTTTTCCTGTTATCTCAAGATGTGATGTTAGTTGAGCATAAACTTGAACTGTTTTCTTCCTTTGATTATCTACATTGTGAAATGGAAGCGCGTGAGGCAGTAAGTTGTGCCAACCTTGAATATGGAGCCCAGGTTCAGTAGTCTTCCAGAGTGATTGCTGTGAAAGGAGAGAAGCGACTATCGGTGATCCTAGTGATCTAAGAAGGGAAGACTTGCTGCTGGGGAAGGGTTGGGGGAGAAGGAGGCCAGGCTTTCAGGGGAATTGGGCAGGGTGAAAAAATATACTTGCTTTAGGTCAGCAGGTGATAGAGGTACCATTCTTATGGCTTGATTGTGATGGAATCCAGCTATCTAATATGTTGCAATTAATTTGAGTTTGGTATCTTCAATTCTCAAAACGTTTTTACTCTAAAGAATTTTATGTCATAGGATGTTGATATTTATCAATAGACCAAGAACCCTTTCTCTGGATTTTGACTGTGCCAGCAAACCTTATATTCGCTCTTATATTGTCAAATGATTGCCCATGAAACAGTTTTCTAACATCTTAAATGTGGCCTCTTGTGTAACTCCCCATCCGAGTACACAAGCGTGTGCAGGTGGACACTGTTCCTGGAATAGCAGTTGGCAGACAGGTGGTAAACAACTGGGTTCCGGAAACATGTCAAGGAATCAGACATCAGGTCTCTCTAATGGAAATCAGATATGAGGTTTGAAAGAGCTTGAATGAGTGTTTCTTTCCATTTATTCCCTTTGTGTTTGAATATGGTAAGAATCTGTATTTCAGGAGTTGGCATGATGGCCAGAGGAGGGATGTGTGGTTTTGGCATCTGCTGGGTTTTGAATCACTTAAGCTACTGATATAGGGAGTAGCAGAAAGATGGGCCACAGGAAAACTTGGCCTAGACTACTATAGTTATGCCCTCCTATTCTGTAGATACCATGGGCTCTCCCATCCACTTCACCCTTATTTGATGATGCTCTGACCTTGCAGTTAAATATAAATAATATGAACATATATATACAATCAACAGTTGTTCATTCCGATTTACTAAGGGTAGTGAAAGTGTGATTAATTTAAAACAGTAGGTAATTCATCAGCGACTTCGGGAAATTTTTGTTTTAGTTTGTGTTTATCGGTAAAAACAAATGTGTAAGTTTGTAGAGGTTTATAATTTTACGAATAAAATGAATTGTTCTCTGAATACAAAGCCCCAAGTCAAGGAGGAATGGTGGAGACAGTGGCAAGTGCTGGTACTTATTATTATGGTATAAGTAAACTTGTGTAGTCAGGAAGGATGGAGGCTTACTAAAGTAGGAGGAGAGCATAATAGTAATTCCATGTATTCCTTAAAATGATAATAACAAGAGTAGCAATGTCAGACATGTACTGAGTGCTTACTGTGTGCAGAACTTTGTGCTAACTACTCTACGGGCATTATCTGATTGGATTTTCTAAAATATATGTGCATACGTGCACGCACACACACGACAGATGTAAGTGGGCTTGCTTTCTTGATAGTGGGAAAAGAATAGAAGGCATGTTGGCCCAGATTCTTTTTCTGTCTCTGGTAATAACCAGTTAAACGAACTTGAACATTGCCTTCATTTTCTGGAGTCTGTTTGGTCACCTCTAAAAAACAGAATAGGACTAAAATATCACGAGCTTCCAGCTCTGTACTTTTTCGATTATAAAAATGTTATGGAGGAGTCCTTTGTATTTAGGTCAGTCCTAAAGGAAAGCCTTCCAAGAAAGCAGGCTGTAGCGAAAATTGTGAATGGGAGATAAGAGAAATGTCTCATTCTCACAGGTTCCCCAGAAAGGACAGCTTTCCAGTCAGATTTCATTTTGAAGATGTAACTAGATCAGGGGCCAGGCTGATTTCTCTTATTGTGGGTTTCGCTGGCACATGAATGATATTAATACCCTCAATGATTAAATAAAAATAACAGTGACAATGAAAGATGACTGACTGATGGTTCACTTTGGGGAACTATTTGGCTGGCTGCATGAGTCCCGTGCCAGGAAAGAAGCTGACTGTATTTCAGCAGCATTCTCTAGGCTAGGAGTATATTAAAATTTAGGATGTCAGGTAGTTGCTTGGAACAAGAGCATAGGGCATAGAAGGAAATGGCTTTGAGGTTAGTTGAATGGAGGGGTGGGTCATGTATTGAATTTGCAGCCACCCTCCTGCTGCCTCAGATGTTGCAACTTTAAGTGAACTCATAGGAGAATTGGTGCATTATTCAGTATCAAGTGACTCAACTTGATGTCCCAATTATGGTATAAGGAAAAATGACAATCTGGGAAGAATTAACAGAGGAGGAGCAACCCTTTACCTAGTGTGATTTGAGGTCCCCAAGGCTGGCTTTTCCTAAACATTTCCTTGGCTGACGATTTACCACTGCCTGTAGAGTAAATTTGAAAGTCTGTGCTCTGGTGTCCAGGACCCTGCCTTTCTAACTTGCTCTCACAGGACCCACTCCTTACCCTCTGATTTATTCTGTGTGGTTCACAGTCCTCTGCCTTCTGTATTCATACCTCTGTTCACGCTGTATTCATACCTCTATTCACCTAAAATAATGAGAGTAAAGATCTAATATATTGACTTCTTTCCATGTACTTACTCTTTGCTAACTATGAGCATTATCCAATTTAATTTTTCTCAAACTTTGTGAGACGGGTAGGATCATCGCCACCATCATCATCCTTCTCGTATCACCAACACCATCTCCATGTTTTTCGAGTGAGGAAACTGAGGTTTAGTTTAAATAATGTACCTAGGATCGCACCCCAAGTGGCCCATCTTCAGAGCCCAAATATTAAAAACCATATTATGCTGTTAAATGCCAATCTTTATGCTCTCCCCGCACATCCAAGCCCAGTCCATAGCATTTCTTGCTTTCCTTAACAAAAAGTAATGGCTTCTTCTCTGCAGTTCGGTTATATTACATAACACGTTCAGTTGTGTATTGGTGTATTTATCTTCTCTCCTTCTGCATCATTGAAGCCTGAGTTTACCTCATATTTGTTTCTCTGCCTTCATTTGATATTTTACAGGGTTTATTAAGTGTGAAATTGAGACAGTACCTGGCTATCTACAGATTTGATCCACTAACTTTGGCCTGGGGGTTTTTTGTAGTTTATATATATATATATATATATATTTTTTTGGTACGCGGGCCTCTCACTGTTGTGGCCTCTCCCGTTGCGGAGCACAGGCTCCGGACGCGCAGGCTCAGCGGCCATGGCTCACGGGCCCAGCCGCTCCGCGGTATGTGGGATCCTCCCGGACCGGGGCACGAACCCATGTCCCCTGCATCGGCAGGCGGACTCTCAACCGCTGCGCCACCAGGGAAGCCCCTGTAGTTTATATTTTTAAAGAAATTGAAGGATTCTGTTAAAGTGCCAGGATTTTGTCTGAAAATGTTAATAGCTTATTAAAAATATTAATAAATATGTGCATTTTCGCCTTACCCTTGCATTCGAATGACTGTGTCTCTGGTTATTCAAGTAGAATTGTTGGATTGCTTCACTCAGGTCATATTTTAGAAACATTATAGCTTAAATGTCACGGAAATAGGGTGATCATACAGACCTCTCTTTTGAGCCTTGGAATTTTTCACCTGTCTGCTGTGTGGAAGAGCTACTTAACCTTCCTGCCCTTTAGTTTCCTTCTCTGTTGAATGGAGAAGATAATACCTGCTTGTCATGATTTTAAAGCAGATTATATTGGATAATGAATGCAAAGAGCTTAAGGGCCTGAGATGTATCACACCGTCAATAAATGTTACATCTTGTTTTTAACCCTTAGCTTGGATTCTGACTGGATTCTGACCTTCAGTTTTGAATTTCATTAACTGGCTTTTTCAACTCTGCATTTGCTTTTTGATTCAAGTTATGTGGTCCAAGATCACCAATAATAAGTGATAAAGTCAAGCTAGTCTAACTCCAAAGCCCAACTAGTAAATCCCTGCCTCACGCTGCCTCATTAAATGCAGTTCTTTACTGCGCTGCCCAACCGTCCAGTTGGAATCCATCACATTTCCTTGCTTTTTGTAGCAAAAAGTAATGCTTGCAGGGAGTGGGGGAAAGGGGAGTTATTCAGGGTATGGAGTTCCAGTTCTGTAAGATGAAAAAGTTGTAGAGAACTGTTACATGACACTGTGAATATAGTTAACACTACTGAACTGTACACTTAAACATGGTTAAAAAGGCAAATTTTGTATTATGTGTTTTTTACCACCCATTAAAAAAAGAGTAATGGCTCCTTCATTTGAGTTCTCTTAAAGTGTTTGGACCTTTATCATTCAAGAAGTGCCATTGGTGGTCTCAGCTCTTACTCTAGTGCCATCTTTTCCCTCCTTCCATAAGCAGCACTGCTTGTAAAGTGTATGCAGGTGAGGTTGTGTAACAGAAGAGTTTCCATTGTGGAGTCTGGTGACTTAATACTTGAAAGCTTTAATTTAGAGATTATAAGAACAAAACTATATTACATAAGGTGTATTTGATATGATTCACTTTCACTGCTGTCACTGCATATGGCTGTGGGTTTCTCAACAGGAGCCTTGAGGATATCAGGGGAAAAGAAGAATATTTTGCAAGTTTTTGTTGTTCCCATGAATCCAGGACAAGAGCTGAGACCAGAAAACTCTATTTCTAGGGCATGGGTTTATTTGGTTCTGAATGGTTTGGATACCTTCATTCTGCTCTGTGTTGTATATGATAATTCATCCATAAGTATTACTTCTAATGTATAGACTCTCAGAGACTCTTTTAACCATAATTAATTTCTCCATGAAGTACCCAGGAACTTGCATATTCCGTTGTTATCGAGTCATTAAATCTTCTATTTTTAAAAGTTTCTAAGATAGAAAGCGCATTTAAAAGCAATGTAAAATAGTATAGGTAAGGATAAAACCAGAATATAGACCATAAAGGTAACTACCCCTTGGATTAGACTAATTATTACAGTTGATACTGATTTGAGTTTACCGGCAACAAAAACAAAAAACAAAGTGCAGGTTGCATGGTTTATTATTTGTGGCAGAAGAATGCCTAAAATATTTTTCTTTTCAAGGAAATGTTGCTAGAATTGAACTTGAAGACTTTTCCCCCCCATGAATTCCTGTTTGAAAGATAATTATTAATAAGTAATAGACATTGTCATTGATTGAGGTTTTATAAGAAACAGAAATGCTCTTAAGTGTGTAGACTTTGTTAGTAGCTGAAGCATAAATGCTAAATCAGTGAAGATATTTTCAGACTGAACAGCATGACTGAGTTAGTTTGCTTTTCATTGATTGAGCAACTTGTTTAGTGCCTACTGTCTGCCATGTACTGTGCCTGATACTGGGGATTAACAAAAGAAGTCGTCCTTGAAGTACTTAGTCCATGGAGGAATTCAGGTAGGCAAACATGATTAGGGTACAGTGTGTGTGGTGGTGTAAAGGAGAGATGTATACACTGCTGTCAGAGCCCAACGAGAGGGTATGTTTTCTTGGAGTAGTTGGGAGAAGGTTCTAGTGATAAATGATATTTGAGCTGATTCTTAAAGTTTGTCAGGTGGAAAGGAAAGGGACATTCCTTACAGAAAAAAAAAATGCTCTTGGATGATCTAATTTATTTGTGCTAGGAACTTATACAGTCTAGAAAATATATAATTAACATCCACTAAACTTTTCAACTCAAATATCATATGTCTTCAATGGACCTTTGGCGTGTACTTGAGTGCAGCAACTTTGTGATTAAATTCTCTCCTATGCCTGCAGTGCAGATATGCTGGCACGTAGTCAAAGCCCAGTGCTTACATATTGGATGGATTGACAGAGGAAAGGAAGGACAGGAGAGCCCTGTGTCAAGATGTCACTAAGTATGGATGAGGCGGAGTTGTCGCTGTGTTAGGACAACTTGCAAGTTGTATATTTTCTGCCAGATAGAAGGGCAATCCATTTTTATACAAGCAGTAATAGTGCCTGGAAAGAGAGCCAATAGTTTCCTCAGAAAATAGCTTGGGCTCTTAGGAATTACCTGCACAAACATTTAGCTTGGACTCCAGAGGCCTGCCCTATACAGCACAAAGGGAATGAGTTCCCTCTAAAAAGTCTATGGGCAGTTCTTGCCAGCTAATCACAACAGGCCTAAACTTCAACCAGGCCTCTGTGCAGGGTCTGATTTTAGATGGAGCTGCGGTCCCTGCAGAATTATTAAGCTGGGCAATGTCCGCCTGAACTGCTCAGAGGCTTGACCCTGTGGAAGGGGTGGTTTTAGATACTTGGTGAATGATTACCAAGTACAGTTTTAGTTTTGGTGTATTGATGCTGAATAACTTCTCTGACAATAACTAGTCATCAGGTTCAAAAAGACTTCTTAAGACTCTTCTCGTTCAGAAAGATGCAGACCCTTCTTCTGACCTTCAGAACTGTGTACGTACTTGCCTGCTTGACTGTTCTCTTGGATGTTTCCTAGCTATCTTAGACCTAACCAGGGCCACTTAGAAGTCTTATTCTTCACCACCTCCTCCAGATTTGCGCCACCTTTGCAGTATGCCCCTCTCATTAAGGAGACCAGCATTCACCTAGTGACTCCAGGTAGAAGCCAGACGTCCTTCCTCAGCCCTTAAGTCTACCCAGTCAATTTCACGTACTGTTTCTGACATCTGTCCACCTACTTCAGTTGATGTGCCCTCTGCTTTGTCCCAGCCACCACCATTCATTTGAACTACTGCCCTGGCCTCCTAACTGACTCCCCTGCTTCCACTTGTGTTGTTTCTAATCCGTTCTCCATATAGCACCCACAGCAATCTTTGGAAAACTCACCTGTTTATGTCATCTCATGCTTACAAGCCTTCACTGGTTTCCCACTGCACTTTAGGTCAAAGGAAAAGTCTTTACCCCAGTCCTCCGTGGCTGGGCATGACATAGCCTAGACTCACCTCTCCAACTTTATCTTTCCCTCATTCCCTCTCTTTTACTTTCTCTCCAGCCACACTGACTCACTTTCAGCTCTTTGATGTGTCCAGCTGTTTCTTACCTTAGTGTCTTTTCTGTGTTTTCTCTGCCCAGAAAGCTGCCATCCACTCTTTACCTGGCTCACCTTTTCTCATTTCTAGGTCTTATCTTAATGTTACCTTTTCCTTGAGAGATCGTTCAATCTAAACTTGCCCTCTGATAATCTCTATCAAGACTTATCAGAGTTTGAGAAGATTAGTTTGTTTCATCTTTACCTCTCTTATTATAATATGATGCTCCATGGGGACCGTATCTGTCTGGTTCCCCACTGTGCTGTGGAACACAGTGCTTGTACAAGGGTGGTGCTTCATAAACATTTGAAAGAAAGACTGTTTTATTAAAATAAAAGTTGGTCCAGAAAGGAGCATCTTGGCTTTCTCTTTTCAGTAACAACAGGGCCTGCATCTAATTTCCATAGCAGTGTTTGCAGACTGCTTCTGCATGAAAGTCTTGTGGAGTAGTAACAGAAGGTCAGTTATTTGCGATTTTACTTTGCTGCAAAAAAACAAAAACAAACAAACAAAAACCAAACCAAACAAACAAAAAACACTTGGAGGCATTTTTAGTGTTTGTCCTTGGAGTCTAACAGACTAAGTTTAGGTCCTGTTTTCTGTAAAGCTGTCCAACCTTGAGCAAGCACTCTCAGGCCTGTTTTCCCATTTGTAAAATGGGGAAAATTGTATGTATCCCATGGGTTTGTTATGAAGATTAGATGAAATTGTGTATGCAGACTGTCTTACGCAAGGCTTGGCACCTTGTAAGAGGTCAGGCATTCTTTGTCTTACCCGTTTATATCATGAGAGATTAATAAGGACTTGGAGAAAAACTCATTTTACCTGCCTTATTATCTTACTGTTCTTAATTTTTTTTTTTTTTTTGTGGTACGCGGGCCTCTCACTGTTGTGGCCCCTCCCGTTGCGGAGCACAGGCTCTGGACGCGCAGGCTCAGCGGCCGTGGCTCACGGGCCCAGCCGCTCTGCGGCATGTGGGATCTTCCTGGATCGGGGCACGAACCCGTGTTCCCTGCATCAGCAGGCGGACTCCCAACCACTGCGCCACCAGGGAAGCCCTTATTGTTCTTATTTAATGCATAATCACACCCATGGGCACTAACATGAGCGTCAAATTCAGTTTAAGAGGAAATAAGCCATCTCTAGGGTGCAAATAAGCAATGATAGACTGGTTATTTAGTGGTCAGTAATGTTGGGCTCCCTCAGAAAGACACACATGGAATTCTCCTTTGCTTTATCCCAGGAGTTGTTGCTGAACATTATAAAATTGTAATTACAAATAAATACAAGTAGTTATTTTCTATTCTAGTTCAAGTAAATATTACATGGAGATAGGCCGTATGAAAATATTTTTTCCCATTTCACATTATTTCTATGGAGAAGCCTTGGCAGTATCATTGAAATCTCTGGGGTCCAAAGATTTTCTAAGTATGTTGTCAGCTTTGGGGGTTATTAAAAAATTAATATTCTGAAGAGATTATTAGATTCAAATCAGTAAGTGGGATAGCTACTCCCTACTTAGGCATACCAGTCTGGATGCTAGATTGAGCTTTGGGGAAAATGCTTGAGTTATATCTATCAAAATCATCAAAGGTTAATTCTCTGCCATTAAGTCAGAATAACCCACCCACCCTTGCCTCTATTAAATTTGTTTCACTGGGGCTTCCCTGGTGGCGCAGTGGTTGAGAATCTGCCTGCCAATGCAGGGGACACGGGTTCGAGCCCTGGTCTGGGAAGATCCCACATGCCGCGGAGCAACTAGGCCCGTGAGCCACAGCTACCGAGCCTGCGCGTCTGGAGCCTGTGCTTTGCAACAAGAGAGGCCGCGACAGTGAGAGGCCCGCGCACCGCGATGAAGAGTGGCCCCCACTCTCTGCAACTAGAGAAAGCCCTTGCACAGAAATGAAGACCCAACACAGCCAAAATAAATAAATAAATACATTTATTACAAAAAAAAATTTTGTTTCACTGGATGACATGAGACAGTACTGGTGGCAAAGGGAGCTGTTTCTCTGTAAGTACAAGTCCTCCAGAGAACTAGGGGCTTGAGCATTATAAATTCAAGACCTTTGAATTTGTCTACTCGAATATTCACCCACGCAAGGGGCTGTATTGTTTATCATGAGCTAGGCATGATTAAGAGTGTTGATATAAGGGGTTAGGGCAGTTAAACATGTAAGACATTAGTTGAATACTTGGCTCAGTTGTTTAGAGCATGGGAGCTTTACAGGAAGACCAGGGGAACAGATAAGAATTCCTTCTGGGGCTCTCTCACTCTGCCATGTTCTGTGCCCAAAGATCTCACCTCAGTCCCAAGCCAAGTATCTTGAAAATGTATATGATTGGTTATTTGGGACATTTGACTAATAACATATGTATGTACCTGGGAAAATCATGATCGGCACTATAGAGGGTGTGCTGTATTGATGGAGGAGGGTTTTATGAAGACTGATGTCTAGACATCTTTTAGCTCATGGTACATTTCTCACTGCAAACCCAACTTCATAAACCGATATAGCTAAACTGAGAATTGAGGTTGCTGATGGTAACATATGTCCTGAAGGAGTGCTGTCATCTCACAGAGGGGACAAAAACCAGTTGCACTGTTTTCTTCTTTACTTTCATCTGTTCTTTTACTCATAGTTGTCTATCAAAGCGAGTCAAAGTTGACGCTATCTATCAGTGGTTCTGTTCATTGAGTTTTCTTTTGGTGTTTTCTGTTCTGTGTCTGGTGGGGCTGTAGTGCTTTGAAAAGAAATTGGGGACTTCCCTGGTGGCGCAGTGGTTAAGAATCCGCCTGGGGACACGGGTTCAAACCCCGGTCTGGGAAGATCCTACATGCTGGGGAGCAACTAAGCCCGTGTGCCACAACTACTGAGCCCGCGTGCCTCAACTACTGAAGCCCGTGTTCCTAGAGCCCATGCTCTGCCACAAGAGAAAACACTGCAATGAGAAGCCTGCGCATTGCAACAAAGAGTAGCCCCCTGTCACCGCAACTAGAGAAAGCCCGCGCAGCAACGAAGACCTAATGCAGCCATAAATAAATAAATAGATACATAGATAGGTAGATAGAAATTAAAGAAATTGGGAGTACAAACCTCCAGTTATATAATAAGTCATGGGGATGTAATATGCAGCATAAGGAATATGGTCAACGATACTGTAATAACTTTGTAGGGACAGATGGTTGCTAGACTTATTGCGGCAATAATTTCATAATGTATACAAACGTCAAGTCATTTTATAGTACTATGAAACTAACCTCATATTGTACATCAACTATATTTCAATTAAAAAGAAAGGGCTACTAGGAAAAGAAAAAAAAAAAGAAGTACTGGAAAGACTGCCAAAGAGAGCATCTGTGCTCCCAGTTTGGGAAGGCCGGGGAAGCAAGAGACAATAAAACACCCTGGGGGCAGGAAACTGGACATATGGTCTTTTGAGGACTTTTCCAGGACTGATTTGTGATTTCTAAGGAAATTTTGGTAAGGATATAACAAAATCAAGTTCCCACTGTCCAAAATGAAAGACTCTTATGCCTGGGGAAAAAAACTGGGCCAATACCTTCTCAATAATAACCTCTGACCTTTTGTTGAGGAGACTGGGAGCCTGCAATTAAATGAAGAAATAAGGCATTATCTTTCCTGAAATGCAAGTCTGTAGTTCAGAGCAGACTGCCTCAGTATCCCAACATAGGACTTCAGAGTCTCTCTCCTGCCATTCAACCGATTTGATGTTTAAATGACTTGTATAGGGTGTTTATGTTAATCAGATGCTAGGATTTGAAAAGTCATTAAAGAACCACAGTAGCATTCTTTGGTCTGCCCATGAGTTCCCCATTAGCAGTCTGTTGTGGAATGTGACATATTTCTTCTCTTTTTTTCTCACAGAATGCTATGAACCTACCCCCTGACAAAGCCAGATTACTGCGGCAATATGACAATGAGAAGAAGTGGGAACTGATTTGCGATCAGGTAAGAAACATTGATGCTTTTTTTCAAGAAATAATGAGAGAAGAGAACCGGATTTCCTCCCTAAATATATCAGACTTTTTTCAGGAGATGCATGAATTTCTGTCTTGTGATTTGCCTTCCTGTTGATTATGACCAAAGGAAGAGTTAGAAAATGACATTTTATTCTTGCATTATTTTAATTCTCTACTTTATTTTTAAATGTTTTTTAGTTAAAATTTCTGGTAACTCTGGTCAAGTGGACAAATCAAATTCAGCTGATCTGTTTTTCTATTTACCTTACATAGCAGTTTATGCTTCTTGGATAATGCAGGTCCTCTAATTTAGTTGGCTTTCTTATTCATGTGTATTGATGTTTACTGATGCAAGAAGGTGAATTGTTTATAAAGAAACATTGCTTGGGCTGATAAAAAATTATTTCATATTATAGCAATTCCCCAGGTGTTTTTATCATTAACTCATAACAAATTTAGACTCTTCAGAGAGATATATAATAAAAGGGGGATTTCTCCATTTTCTTTCTTTCTACCCTCCAAATTCTACACTTCAGAGGCCCACTGGTAAGACTCTGAAGTATTTCCATCTAGTTTTTTCTTCTGTTTTTGTTTTTTAAAAGCAATATGTGAATACCTGTACATACTCTTCTGCATCTTGATATTTTCTTCAGTATGGATGTCTCTACGTCATTCTTTTAAAATAGTATGTAGTATTTTATTGTAATTGGTAGTAATTTTGGGGAGACTTCACTCCTGGGCAGGTACAGGCTAATTGTTTAAAGCTTAGAAGGCTCACCCTGTAAAGTAAAGATAAGCTCTGTATATTATATATTAGCTCTTTTATTTTGTGCCATGAGCGTCTTCAGGGTGGTCGTGTCCCCCCAACCCCTTGCCACCCTGAAAATTCTTGGTAGTGTTGTAATTTCCTTCCAACCCTTTGGTCTCTGCTGTGGGACAGATGCGTCAGGGGAGCAGAGGCATTTTCTGTTCCCCAAAGGTAGATGGTCCATGTTCCCTAAGGAATAGATACCTGCAGTTTACATGGAGCTTCTGAAGTGCCCATTGTGTGTTGCTTTACTTTATCTTCTGAACTAAAACAGTAAAGCAGTGGTGGGGACATCATACTCCATTCTGCATGCTATATTGAGCACCACGAGTAGATACAAGCTGAAGAGAAAGCTTATTGCTTATAGGACCATGATGCAAAAGAATAAAATTTTGCTGACACAGTCTTCTTCCTTGAGACTTAATTTTAAATGAGTATTACCTAAACCTATTACTGCCAAGAGAAATGATTTTATGATAGTGAACAAAGCATATAGGGGTAATTAGTATAAAGGGAAAATAACCACACAAATGAGAGAGGTCCAGGGGTGGTTAGAAATCCTGCGTATGACAGGTGATGGAGCACAGAGCTCAGGCAAAGGAAGGTTTTCTTGGGTGATGGTTTGCATCTCCAACGTGCCAGAGAGGGAAGCCTGCTGATGATGGACATTTCTAACAGCTGTGCTCTTCTCAGCCCATAAGTAGCTTCATGGAGTTAGTGATGGGGTCTAGCGGGGATCTCGAGGCAGAGGGAGGAACAAGTCAGTTATCTTGATTATGTTTCTGATTCTCAAATCCTCGATGTTCAGGTTATTATTGCCCTTAAATGTTAACATACCAGGATGTGGAGAATTGAGCTACTTCATTGGTTCCTTTCTGGTGGTCACTTTCACACATGCTGACAGCTGCAAACGGAAGTGGCTCCATCAGTTCTAAGGCATGTGTGATTTGTTAATAATAAGGAAATAATCATAATAATTATTATTGCCAGTAACCAACATTTAATAAGCAGATTGTCTTCATAAGAGTTCTGTGTTAAATCTCGAAAGCAGTCATACTCATTAATATCTCCATTTGACATACAGGGAAAACTGAGACTTAGAGATATCATTGCTGAAGCTCACATAGCTGTTACGTGGTAAAGGGGCGTACACAGTCTGATCTGGAGAATATGTACATTCTGGGGTCTATACCCTGAACCACTAGCTCTTTGCTCCCTTCCTTATAAAGTGCTCAAGTTTGTGAATGATACACTAAAAATAAACTTAAAAATACATGTTATCTCTGTTTCTCCGACTTGCATTCTGTCATGCTTTCCTGAGAGGGAGAGAAAGCCGGAAGTTGTTAACACAGGCACTAAGCTGCCATTATGGTGAACTACCATTTTTGGTTAACCATTAGTCATTGTGAGAATTGTGGCCAGCAGAAAACTGGGCTTTTTGTCACATATAGGTAACCCATTGGTATGTCACACACATGAATATCATTTCTCCTATGTATGTTTGTGAGGGAAAAGATAAAAACCATGAGCTTAGAGCATTCATAATGTAGTATTTATATGGCAAATATAATGTATTGGTGTTTGTTGACTGTTTATCTGTTACCTACATGGGCCATGTCATATATATATTTGGTACCTATCTATATCTGTCAGTGGTACCTAAACTGATAGACACTCAAAATACATTTGTTTTTATGATTCCATTTATATGAAATGTCCAGAATACAAAAACCTGTAGAGACGGAAAGTAGATTAATGGTTGCCATGGCCTGGGAGGGGGGATGGGGAGTGACTGCTAATGGGTGTGGATTTCTCTTTAGTGTGACAAAAATTACACAAAAATTACTATAAAAAGACTTTTTGGGAAAATTGGGGATATTTGACTTGTGACTCCCAAGGAATTATTAGGTGATTCCAAGAAATTATCTTTGACTTTGTTGGTTTTGGTTTTGGTATTAGATTAAATAAGAATCTGTTCTTACTTTTTAAGAAACATGTACTTGTGCAAGGATGAAATGATATGACTGGAGTTTGTTGTAAAATACTTCATCGAAAAAACGTGGTAGATAAAGGAAATGTGGAAGAACCTTTAGTTGTTGAATCTTGGTGAGATATGTTGAGGTCTATTATAGTAAAATCTCAACTTTTGTGAATTTTGGAAAATTTATAATATAAAATTTAAAAACAAAGATATTTGCTACTTAACTACCTTCATTTTTTCCTCATCTGTAAAATATAGTTAATACTAACATCCTTAAATTATTTTGAAGATTGGAGGCAATATATGTACAGTACGTAGACTAACACTGGGCATATAGTAAGTGCTTCATAAGTGGTAGGGCTGCTTCTGCTGTGGCTGAGGGGCCCAGATAGTAAATATTAGAATCATGATTATTTTTATTGTCAACTTGTCTTCAAAAGATTCAGGGAAATTCATTGTTGAATCAATCATCATATGTTCCCCAAACATACTTTGCGGTTTGAATACATGGTGCATGATGCTGTCAGGAAAAGCCACAGCTATAGATTTCAGTCCAAGAAAACATCAAGGTAAACCTCTCTTTTGTGAAGTCTTAAAACAATGATCGTGGTGTGTTGTCATTGCTCCCTGACACACAACCCATTCCCTGGCCCCTGTTGCTTTGTGCACAAATAACGTACTAAATACAAATATTAATTTTATTTCTTTTAAAACAAATAATGCAGATACATTATCTGTTATCTTAAAATGTATGTTATACGCAAGGTGTACAAAGTAAAATTGGCTATTAAAGAAATTTAATTCTAAAAAGAAGTATGTGAACAAGAGTGTTGGATGACACAGGGAGAGATTACTTCAGGTTTCAGTTCCATGAAAAATTATCATGTGGACACTGTGAATCATGGAACTGGTCATGTTTCTCCTTTTTTCCCTTGGCTGCTAGAATGCTCGGAGCCAAATCTGTGGTCTTCCCTTACCGAGTATACAGTATCTTAGTAGCCTACGTTTTGTTTACCAGCCTCATCCATGGCTTCATTGAATTTTTCCTGCCCACATTTTCCCTCCACATTGATTTCCTCACTTAAAAAAAAATCTTGTATGAAGCTGTAAAGTTTCAGAAGTCTTCTTTTTGAACAAGATGAACATAAAATATATCAGCATTATTAGTGAACAAAAATTAAGTTTGCACAGATAACAATACTAAAATTTTCTATCTGCTGTGGGCATTGTGCAAATCGGTGCATCATATATTCCAGCAGTATCCTTTAGCCCTTTCCTAGATTACTGCATCAATATAAAGATGACCTGCGCTTCCAGTGGGTCTCAGAGGTTAGACATGGGAGAACCGTGTAAGTCTGTTCTGAGTGGGAAGATAGAAGCCGAAGAAAGAGGCTTCCCTGCTGGGTTTTGGGCAGTATGAGGTGTATCCCAGGGAACTTATTTCTGTGCTGTAGTAAGTGGGCAGAGTTCCACGAGGATGTCCGTTCGAGGACTCGGTGGGGACACAGAGGCTAATTTTATAATAGATGAAATGACAGCGTGAGAGTAAAAAGCTGGAAATACTAAGCTCTTTTGACAAACGCAAATGAAAACTCACAAGCTGTGTAGCAATAAGAGGGCTCTTTCAATGGTCTTTATATCTATGCAGAGAGGGAAGGCCCTTGCTCTCACTCTTGCCTCAATTTTCAGTGCTCCCTGAACACAAGACCCTGTGCTGCACTGGTTGGCTTTGGGGTCTTGGCAGTTTCCCACAAGTTAAGGATAAAGGTTGCATATAGGGAGCTGCAAAGGTCCTGGATGAATTTAAGACTTTCAGATCATTATATCTGGAAGGGTTGTTAGAGATCATTTATTTCAAGCCACTCTTTAAATTCTTCTCAAAAAGAATACTTAACGCATGCTTGTCAAAAAAAATTTAACTGTATTGGATCATAGGAAGTAAAGCAGAAATCCTTTTGCCTTTCCTGCCTGTTCACTAAACTCCTTATTTTATAGATGATGAAATGGAGGTTCAAGAACATAAAGGACTAGGCCAGTGCCAAGGCCACCCGGGTTAGTTAGACAAGAACACCAATTCCAAACTCCAGTCATGAGCCGTTTCAATTATTAGGGACCTAGAAACAATCCATTGAAACCTGAATTGTAGTAGGTAAGGGGCTATCACCAAGGCTTCATTCTGTGGTTTCTCAGGTGATGTTGGCATGGAGGGAATGGGGTCTGTAGAACTTAGCGGTGGTGGTGGCTTGGTTCGTAACTGTGCCTCAGCTGAATAAGTGGAAGTGGTTAGTCAAAAATTCAGGACATTGTAGATGACTAAGACTGAGGGGGATAGATTCCGCGAATGTACGTAATCCCGTCCCAAAATGTTAGCAGTGCATACCTGAGCTGGGTCAGAAAACTCCCCTGTGGCTTTGCTGGTGATGGCACAATTTGTTTTTTTTTTTGCAGGGGGCGGTGGTTTGACATGGCTCGACCTTGCCCCCTAATGGCTGGCTATTGCTTTGCATTGTAGCCTCGTGAGAGATGGGTGTCTTCCCTTTGCTTGTATAGAATGATACGGGAGAAGGAGATTAAAAACAAAGACAAAAAAGGGGAGAGTGAAGAGGTGGCAGAAAATCATATCCACTTAGACTCAGCTTCCTGTGTCCAGCACTTCAGGGAGATCAGATTGCAGCTCTCAAGGCTTGGCATGTACGTGTCCTAGTCAGGAAAGGGGAAGGCCCTTGCTGCCACTCAGCCAGAGCTGAGCCAGGCCAGTGGTACTAAGATACTCCAGTACAGTGAGAGTTGCTCTTGTCTTTTTCAACACAACTGACCCAGACCATTTGAATGTATTTAATCATCAAGAATATAATTATTTTTAAACCCTTCACTTACTTTCTAATACTATTTCTTCTGAAAGACAAGAAAGTTACTTACTGGATAACTTACTAAGCCAATTTGCCACTGGAATCAAATTTCCTAAAATATTGAAGAGCACACATATATCTCTGTGATTTGTTTTATTAACTGTACATGTTTTTATGAGCCAGTTAGAGCTCTTCTCTGCCAGGTAAGCAAATATTACTGGATACTGATAAATTATTTCTTATAGACCATCAGGTTCAGTTAATGAGGGCTTGTCCTTGGAGCCCCAGGGGAAATAAATGAGTCGTAACAAGGGAGGGTGGGAAGGATGGCTGTAGCCTGCTTCCATGTCGGTGGTCATGTTAGTCATTGGAGCAGTGTATGGATAGCATAGATAGTGTGGGAAAGAAGCAGAAGGAAAAGATGGTGATGCAGCAGTAGCCTTCGCCTTGCTCTACCCCCTCTCCTCTTGCTCCAAGACTCCCGATTTAATCTGCCTTTAGCCGCTATCCCCCAGTTCCAGGCTTTGATTCTACATTTAGCCCAGCTCACTTCATTGAGGCTTTCCCAGCTGTCGGGACAGCAGACAGCCATCTCCCTGCCCTCTCCCCCTTATTCATTCCTCTATTACTATATTTAATATTGTTTGGTGTTAAGTTGTTTACATTTTTACTGTACTTCCATAGTTCTGTGGTATGTTGAAATGCTCTTTAGTTTAAAATCATTGTTAGGTTTTGGGATATGTTTAATTGTTTTGAAATTCTTTCAAACCCTTAGTGTTTTTCTTTTATCGTTTTGATATTTGGTCTTCTGTGTAATCCTCCTTTTGACAATGCGTTAGTTGGATTTTTTGTTTGGTATTTTGTTTTCTAGTTTATCTGAAAAAAATTTACTATGCATCTTATAAAAATGAGAATTTTCTCTTGTATCCAAATAAAGTCATCACAATTAAAATGAGTAATAATTTCTTAATATCATCTACTTCCCGGTTCATATTTCTCAGTTTTCTTAATGTTCTTCCCACCTGGTTTTGTTCAAACTAGTCCAGAATCAATCACACACTACATCTGGCAGTTACGTTCTTTAAGTCTCTTTTAATCTAGAACAGACTTTTATTCATGATGCTCATATAGTAAAGTGACCAGGCAAGCCATTTTGTAGGAAATCTTGTTTCCTGTATTTACCTGATTGTTTCCTAGAGGTGTCTGAGCTCCTGAATTTCCTGTTAACCAGAAGTTAGATGTAAAGATATGATAGATTGATGTTGAACGTCTTTGTCTGGAATATAAGAGACAAATAATATCTGATATCTCACCATTAGATAATAAAGGTCAAAGGATCAGATGGCAACCTGATTCCTCTGTTGTATAATTATGTTTTTCCCTTATGCAGAAAGGAATCTGTGGAGTGTTACTTTGGCATCATATATACGTCGTCTCGTTACCTATCAGCCTTGTACCTAGTGAGTTTTAAAACCAATTGATAATTTTTGGCTGAATCAGTTTCATTAGGAGTTGCAGGAAAAAAGACAAACCCGATTTTCTAATTTTATTTCCCTTCAACATTAAGCCAGCAGCTAGAGCTTTCACCTGGTCCTGGTTTACCCTGGAATTAACTATTCCTGTAATTCTTTCCCTCAATTGTCATTTTTCAAAGTAAGGGCTTAGTTTAATAGATACCTCAAAAGGCGACAAATGTTTTCTTTAGCTTCATTTTGTGAATATCATTGTGAACCCATGGATTTTCATAGTCAGTGTGTCACAATCAATAGGAGATTTTTTTGGGGGGGGGCTCACATTAACAACATTTTAACATTTGGGAGCTCCTTCGTGCTGGCTCGTCTATCCTTTTGACATGACCCTATTAATCCTTACAAGCTTTTTGTATGGTGCAAAAATCATTTCTTAGGCTTAACTTATACTTTCCTTGCACCTGACCTAGAATAAGACATTTCTTCAAGGAGCCCTATTCTTTTTCCCAGGGGATGGTATTAGAAGTTGTCATATTATTAGGTTGTCACAGCTGCTGGGTGAATTTGTGTCTCAGTTTAAGTGTCTGGACCTTGAAAATGTATGTCTAAACATTATGAGTTCAAATTGATATTTCCAAATCAATTTTTAATATTAATTCACTTATTTTTTTGATTTTATAATTATCACTTTTTTTTCAGTGAAATATTTGATTCCTAACATCAATTATTTGTCTTTTCCTATAATGTTAAAAATTTCAAAATAACAACTACCAATATCATTACTAACTAAAGTTACTAGGTGAAGGATAAATGTCTTGTACCTTTGTGTCCTCGGAATGCATCCTATTAAAGATGTGCCGAGTACTGTCATTTAAAGTCACTTGATGTTGATACCTTTTCTGTTATTAACTTCCAGTATAAGTTAGAGTAACGATAGATAACAAACAGATGCTGTATGAGATTCCTAGGGCTGTCATAACAAATGACCACAAACTCCATGGCTTAAAACAACAGAAAGGGTTTTGTCACAGTTCTGGAGGCCAGAAGTCTGGAATCAAGCTGTCTGCCGGGCTGTGTTCCCTCCAAAGGCTCCAGGGGAGAATCCTTCCTGTCTCATCCAGCTTCTGGTGTCTATTGGCGTTCCTTGGCCTGTGGCTGCATAACTTCAGTCTCTGCCTCCGTCTTCACATGGCCTTCCCAAACTCTTCTCCTTGTATCTGATCCTTCTCCTCTGTCTCTTATAAGGATACTTGTCACTGGGTATGAGCCTACCTGTATACTCCAGGGTGATCTCATCTCAAGATCCTTAACTTCATTGTATCCACAAAGACCCTTTTTTCCAAATATGGTCACATTCACTGGTTCAGGGGTTAGGACATGGACAAATATTTTGGGTTGGGGGACACCATTCAACCCACTATAGATGCCAAGACACATAATGATTTACAAAACAAGCTTGTCGTTCACATAACAATCCAAGTTGGTATTGTTGATCATTGGGGGTTAAATTACACAGAATTAATCAGGGATCCACTTGAGGCTGTTTTCAACATAGTTTCAGCTTTGAAATCAAAGGAAGAAAGAAAATGCAGGTGGACACCTGGAGAGTTTTTTGGGCCAGGTTTGAAAGTGGCATGTGTTATAGTCTTATTTTTTTTAGCTAGGCCTGCCAAGGAGGATGAGAAATGTAGCCTAGCTGAATACCCAGGAAAGAGAAGAAAGTGTTAGTAAACAGCTAGTCTCTGCTATGATTACCAATTTTGATAGTCTGATAGTTTCATTTGTTTTAGATTGTATTCAATTTTAAAACTTGCCTTGGGCTTCCCTGGTGGCGCAGTGGTTGAGAGTCCTCCTGCCGATGCAGGGGACACGGGTTCGTGCCCCGGTCCGGGAAGATCCCACATGCCGCGGAGCGGCTGGGCCCGTGAGCCATGGCCGCTGGGCCTGCGTGTCCAGAGCCTGTGCTCCGCAACGGGAGAGGCCACAACAGTGAGAGGCCCGCATACTGCAAGAAACGAACAAACAAACAAAACCTTGCCTTTATTTATGTATTCATTAATTTATTCATTGAATAAGCATTTAGTTGTATAGGTGAGGGAAAGCAAAGAGTAAAGTGAGAGAGGGTATGGGTCTGAGTTCTCCCAAAACAGATACCTCCTGTGATACTTGGAGTCTGGAAAGGACTCTAAATTGGTTGATAGTATCAGTCTGTTCTGAGTTCCAGCAGGGGGCCAAGCCAGGCATGAATTGGCTTTGGGACATGCATTCTTGCCAAATTAAAAAAAAATTGTCTCTGAGTTATCTTCTCCTTGAGATTTTTTTTTAACATCTTTATTGGAGTATAATTGCTTTACAATGGTGTGTTAGTTTCTGCTGTATAACAAAGTGAATCAGCTATACATATACATATATCCCCATATCTCTTCCCTCTTGCGTCTCCCTCCCACCCTCCCTATCTCACCCCTGTAGGTGGACACAAAGCACCGAGCTGATCTCCCTGTGCCATGTGGCTGCTTCCCACTAGCTATCTATTTTACGTTTGGTAGTGTATATATGTCCACGCCACTCTCTCACTTCGTCCCAGCTTACCCTTCTCCCACTCCCCATGTCCTCAAGTCCATTCTGTACTTCTGCGTCTTTATTCCTGTCCTGCCTCTAGGTTCTTCAGAATCTCCTTGCGATTTTAAAGGGACTGTTGTCCTTTTCTTGAAGTTGCCAAACCTGAGTTAGTTGCTATTAAAAAGAAGACAAGTTTTAGTTTCCCTCCAGAAAGCAAGTTTCTCTTCCATTAAGACTTACTCCAGGCCTCCAATTTCTTGATTCTAAAACGCTGGAAAAGCAATGAGAGGAGCAGATGCCAACTCTCTATATGTTGAACTTTCTAGAGTTTAGTATCTCTGGAGACATGGAAAATTGAGTCTGAACCCAGAAGTGAGTTTACATCTTTCCTCTTCCAGAATTTCCCTTTGTCATACAATTTTTATAGTGGGGAGAAAAGATGCTGGCTTATCCCACAGGGACTGAGAGAGGGACAGAAAATGGGGAGAAGGTTAGCTAAACAAGGGGGGAATTATTCCTTTTTAAAGGAATCCTTTTTGGCAGCTTGATGTAAATGCTCTCTCAGAAATGCTATTCGGCATTAGCAGCTAGAGCAAGAGGCCTGGGGCTCAGTCTGATATGAAGAGTTTAGGTTATCTTTTGCCAGAATGAACATCGCATTTCCTGCCTTCCTGCCTGGTAATACAAATGGAATTACAGATCCCCCGAACCCCCCTTAAAACAACTAAATTGCCTGAGCTGACCCAGACAACTTGGTGATGCTGTTTGAAATAAACTTGATTGTATGAGTATCTTCTGTAAACTTGGGAATGCTGTTACAGGAAAGGAAGAATCATGTAGCCAGTTTAAGGCATACAGGCTAGACTGAGGTTGACCTTTGACACTATCTTTCAGAAAATAATTTATATTATTTATTAAGGTGTAGTAGCCAAGAATTTCGACTAGGTAATTAATACAAATACTACTTTATGTTGTTTTAACACTTGGATATTTAACTCATCATCTTTGCTGTGGAAGGCTGTTTTAGTTTAACTTTATTAGTATGGCTTCCTTCCTTAAAAATTCAACAAATTCAATTAAAACACTTTAGGGGAAAATGATGAACTATGAATAGGATTAAAGAAGCCAAATTAATATTAAAGAATGAATTATAGGATGTTTTGATTAGGAAAGACCTGTTGAACTAGAAGAGACTTTTGCTAGTCTAAATAAAGGAAATCATTTGGAAAAGTCTCATCAAAAGTTATTTTCAGTCTGAGAGCTGTAATGGAACACTTGGAAAGTTGTCCTCTCCTCTCAGACTAGGAAAATGATTTCATATTCAGAGCTGAAGAATGCTTCACGGCCCTCCAAGAAACTGTGGCTGTGGAATGCATCTGACATGCTTATTTTTCTGCACTAGTCTTAAGTGCAGAAATGGCCAACTTTTAAAGTTGGGAACGGAGAAAGGGGAGTTACATGGTATTAACTGTATGCTCTTCCACTATTCAAAACTCCTCATTGACTCCCTGTTGTCTGTTCTGTATGCATTAGCTTATTATTTGACATCTGCCTTTGTCCTTTCCAACTTACTGTTTAGATCCTTTTGTGCCATTGCCTTTCATAAACTGTGTTACTGGAACCCAGCTAAAGCCTTGAAGTTGCTGGCACATGCCCTGTGCTTCTCTGCCTTTGTTTCCATGTTCCCCCATCTGGAAGTCTCTGACTCCTGCCTCTCACACTGTCCCAGGATATCTATATGCTGCCTGTCCTTCAAAACACAATTCAAAAGCCAGTTTCTTCAGGGAAGTTCCTTTGATCATCTCGGTTGGAAAGAGCCTTACCTTTCTTTGAACTTCCAGAGGATCCCATATGGCTCTTATCATATTCTGCTTTGTATTACATAAATGTCTGTTGTATCTCAGAGATGAGATTTAATGCTTTGGCATCGAATTAGTTTCGTTTTGTGCTTTTTACATGGTGTCTCGCATAATATGTTCTGGATGAATGGAAGAATGAAATGACCGACCAAAAACAAAAAGTTTTTTTTTCACCTTGATATTTTTCATGTTAGTGCCTGGAAACAGGAGACCTAAATGTGATAGCAAGATTTAAGATGTTCAGAGGCAGGGACTTGTCTAGCAAAATGTTTTCATCCAATAATAACCGCAGGGATCCTTCTAAATAGTAGCATAGCTGGCATTAACTGCCTCTGGTAGTCGTTAGACAAAATTTGAATCCCATCTGAATGTGCTTTCTTGGCCATCAATTGTTATAAGTAGGTAGAGTCTTAATACTTTTTCTTCATTTTCTCTTCATTGTCCTCTTCTTTCATATGCATACTTTCTGTAGGTGGGGTAGTCATCTGGCAGCCTTTCCAAAGTGTCAGAATTTGTTTTTTTCTTTTTGGGAAACATGGAATATGCATTCCCTTGGGAACTTTGGTACTCTCAATTCCTTGGGGGAATCTGGCTCTGTTTGCGTACATTTTCTTCATGTGTGTATAAGTTGTTGCTGCTGTGAGAGCTGAGATGTTATGGCTAACCTCAGTTTCCCTGCTTAGGAACCTGGTTTCTGGTCTTGGCACCTCCTCCTCCCACACATGCACTCTTTCCTGGCCTCTGCTATATTGTGTAAATCACTTCACTTCTGTCTATATACAATATTAATGCAATATTTTATTTTTGTCTTTCCTCCTCTTCATCTACTCTTGTCAGCGTTCTCCATTTTAGAGGGTAAACCCTTGGAGGACATAGATTATTCCTGTCAGTGTAGCTCTGAAGAGCATTTAGCACCAAGCTAAGTCCTGCAAATTAGTACTCACTAATGGCAATGATGCTGGTTGTAATTAGAGCTCATTTAGAGACAACAGTTTGCTTACTCAGCCTTGGCAAAGCAAGGCCAACTACTGTCAGCTTCTAGGAAGAAAAATCAAGCTTAGTGAGCTTATGTGCACAAAAGCAAAGCCCTTTGAATTTTCACCATCTAAATTTATTACAGGAGCAGAATAATGAAAAATTAGTAATGGTATAATGATGGTGACGTCTAATTCATCCCTAAGGGTGTTGAAGCAGTTTGTGTGGCTTTGCTTAATCCACTATTGAAATACAGCCAGTGACCCTGTGACTTTCCCAAACAGGGAAGAAACTCAACACTAAGTGTGTCCCCCACAAGCCATTCATTTCCCAGAGACTCACTATAATTTCTTTTCTTAAACCTCAGAATATGAAGATATAAGATAAACTTAAATGAAATTCTGTTTGATTTTGGAGCTGCTTATCCAAATAGAATTTATGGAGCAGAAATGCTTATGACATGCTTGTTGTAAGTCCAGCCAATGCCAAATTAACCTCAGTTAAGTAATTTCTCCTGTAATTATACACATGGATAGAGAGGATGCAAAGGATCAGAAATGTTGTGCTAGGTGAGTGGAATGTCCAGTTCCAAACCTTTATGCAAAAAAGCTTTCAGTGACAAAGTTTATTAGATTCAGGTGGGGAAAGGGGGGTGTGGAGGGAGGCCCCAGAGAAACAGTTCAGCTGGTCAGAAAGGAACCAAGACTGAGTCTGCCTGTGTCTCATAGAGAAGGCCGTGTTGTAGCATAGCTGAAGAGTTCCATGTCCTGTGACTTGCCCAACAAATCTAGCACTTCCCTGTCACAGCCCTTCATTTAAGCTCCTTTAAAGAATGGCTTGGGGGCTTCCCTGGTGGCACAGTGGTTGAGAATCTGCCTGCCGATGCAGGGGGCACGGGTTCGTGCCCTGGTCTGGGAAGATCCCACATGCCGTGAAGCGGCTCGGCCTGTGAACCATGGCCACTGAACCTGCGCTCCGCAACAGGAGAGGCCACAACAGTGAGAGGCCCACGTACCGAAAAAAAAAAAAAAAAAAAGGCCTGGTTTTCTTTTTTTCTGTTCTTTTTTAAAATTTTTAGTTGAGTATAGTTGATTTACAATGTTTTGTTAGTTTCTGCTGTACAGCAAAGTGAATCAGTTATACATATATCCACTCTTTTTTAGATTCTTTTCCCATATAGGTCATTACATGAATGGCCTGGTTTTCTAATTTGAGTTGCAGTAGATTTGAACCTTGGTCATTAAATGGAATCCAATCAATGCTTTGTTTTTTTCCTTATCTGCAGGGCTGGCCTGTGTATAGGCAGAGTGACTTTCCTAGTGGCCAGTGGGGAGAGGGGAGGCTGATGTAAGCCTTAGTGGATTGAGTTAATGAGAGATGTATAATTATGGAAGGCACTAGGCAGTTTCAGAGCTGTGAGAGGTACAACACAAGCTTATCAGCAAATGTCCTTTCACTATGATAGTAGTTTGGCTGACATGTCTAGCACAGAATCCACTGGGTGTATGCCTTGTACAGAGTGTTTACAGCCTCTCTGAGTACTTTTAAACTTTAAAAACTTACTCGTAATTTATGTGAGAAGTGACTTGTATATGACATTTAAAAGAAGTTTAATTCTTTGAACATTATTAAGGACTGGGTGCTGAGTATTCATCTACATACTGAGACTCAAGGAAAAGTAGAACATGTTTTTTGTCTTTTAAAAACTTACTCTAGGCTGGAACTCCTGGCTTGGGGTCTCTCCCCTCCGCCGTCACCGAGCTGCCCCAGAGCCCAAGGGGAGGGTGGCCTCACTGAGGCTCCCGGCTCTGGAGGGGGCCCCCACTGGCCGAAGCCGTGACTGTCCTTGGGACTGGGAGACAGTTCCCTAAACCTGGACCTCGAAGGCCACCTTTATTCACACAAAGAAAGGATTTTTCCATGTGGAGGGCGACCCGTCAGAGTTTTGCTTTTACCATTTGCTTTGGGGTTCTATCTGTTCTTTTTTTTTCCTTTATTTTCTTCCTTTTCTTCTGAGCAATGTGGCTAGCAGGGTCTTGGTCCTCCGGCCAGTGTCAAGCCTGAGCCTCCGAGGTGGGAGAGCTGAGTCCAGGACATTGGACTACCAGAGACCTCCCAGCCCCACATAATATCAAATGACAAGAGCTCTCCCAGAGATCTCCGTCTCAACACTAAGACCCAGCTCCACCCAATGGCCAGCAGGCTCCAGTGCTGGACGCCCCATGCCAAACAACTAGCAAGACAGGAACACAAGCCCACCCATTAGCAGAGAGTCTGCCTAAAGTCATACTAAGTTCACAGACACCCCAAAACACATGACTGGACGTGGCCCTGCCCACCAGAAGGACAAGATCCAGCCCCACCCACCACAACACAGGCACCAATCCCCTCCACCAAGAAGACTACACAAGCCACTGAAGCAACCTCACCCACTGGGGGAAGACACCAAAAACAATGGGAACTATGAACCTGCAGCCTGTGAAAAGGAGACCCCAAACACAGTAAGTTAAACAAAATGAGAAGACAGAGAAATATGCAGCAGATGAAGAAGCAAGGTAAAAACCCACCAGACCAAACAAATGAAGAGGAAATAAGCAGTCTACCTGAAAAAGAATTCAGAGTAATGATAGTAAAGATAATCCATATCTTGGACATAGAATGGAAAAAATACAAGAAACGTTTAACAAGGACCTAGAAGAACTAAAGAGCAAACAAACAATGATGAACAACACAATAAATGAAATTAAAAATTCTCTAGAAGGAATCAATAGCAGAAAAACTGAGGCAGAAGAACGGATATATGACCTGGAAGATAAAATAGTAGAAATAACTACCACAGAGCAGAATAAAGAAAGAAGAGTGAAAAGAATTGAGGACAGTCTCAGAGACCTCTGGGACAACATTAAATGCACCAACATTCGAATAATAGGGATCCCAGAAAGAGAAAAGAAAAAGAAAGGGTCTGAGAAAATATTTGAAGAGAGTATAGTTGAAAAATTCCCTAACATGGGAAAGGAGATAGTCAATCAAGTCCAGGAAGCGCAGAGTCCCATACAGGATAAATCCAAGGAGAAACATGCCAAGACAGATATTAATCAAACTGTCAAAAATTAAATACAAAAAAAAATTAAAAGCAGCAAGGGAAAAGCAACAAATAACACACAAGGGAATCCCCATAAGGTTAACCTTATGGGGATTCCATAAGGAATCCCCATAAGGTTCTGATCTTGCAGCAGAAACTCTGCAAGCGAGAAGGGAGTGGCAGGACATATTTAAAGTGATGAAAGGGAAAAAACTATGACCAAGATTACTCTACCCAAGAAGAATCTCATCCAGATTTGATGGAGAAATTAAAACCTTTACAGACAAGCAAAAGTTAAGAGAATTTAGCACCACCAAACCAGCTTTACAACAAATGCTAAAGGGATTTCTATAGGCAGCAAGCACAAGAGAAGAAAAAGACCTACAAAAACAAACCCAAAACAATTAAGAAAATGGTAATAGGAACATACATATCGATAATTACATTAAATGTAAATGGATTAAATGCTCCAACCAAAAGACATAGACTGGCTGAATAGATACAAAAACAACACCCACCTATATGTGGTCTACAAGAGACCTACTTCAGACCTAGGGACACATACAGACTGAAAGTGAGGGGATGGAAAAAGATATTCCATGCCAATGGAAATCAGAAGAAAGCTGGAGTAGCAATTCTCATATCAGACAAAGTAGACTTTAAAGTAAAGACTATTACAACAGACAAAGAAGGACACTACATAATGATCAAGGGATCAATCCAAGAAGATGATATAACAATTGTAAATATTTATGCACCCAACATAGGAGCACCTCAATACATAAGGCAAATGCTAACAGCCATAAAAGGGGAAATCGAGAGTAACACAATAATAGTAGGGACTTTAACACCCCACTTTCACCAATGGACAGATCATTCAAAATGAAAATAAATAAGGAAACACAAGCTTTAAATGACACATTAAACAAGACGGACTTAATTGATATTTATAGGACATTCCATCCCAAAACAACAGAATGCATTTTCTTAAGTGCTCATGGAACATTGTCCAGGATAGATCATATCTTGGGTCACAAATCAAGACTTGGTAAATTTAAGAAAATTGAAACCATATCAAGTATCCTTTCCGACCACAACGCTATGAGGCTAGATATCAATTACAGGAAAAAATCTGTAAAAAATACAAACACATGGAGGCTAAACAATATGCTACGAAATAATCAAGAGATCACTGAAGAAATCAAAGAGGAAATCAAAAAATACCTAGAAACAAATGACAATGAAAACACGACGACCGAAAACCTATGGGATGCAGCAAAAGCAGTTCTAACAGGGAAGTTTATAGCAATACAATTCTATCTCAAGAAACAAGAAAAATCTCAAAAAACTTAACCTTGCACCTAAAGCAATTAGAGAAAGAAGAACAAAAAAACCCCAAAGTTAGCAGAAGGAAAGAAATCATAAAGATCAGATCAGAAATAAATGAAAAAGAAATGAAGGAAACGATAGCAAAGATCAATAAAACTAAAAGCTGGTTCTTTGAGAAGGTAAACAAAACTGATAAACCTTCAGCAAACTCATCAAGAAAAAAAGGGAGAAGACTCACATCAACAGAATTAGAAATGAAAAAGAAGTAACAACTGACCCTGAAGAAATACAAAGGATCATGAGGGATTACTACAAGCAACTATATGCCAATAAAATGGACAACCTGGAAGAAATGGATAAATTCTTAGAAAAGCACAACCTTCCGAGACTGAACCAGGAAGAAATAGAAAATATAAACAGACCAATCACAAGCACTGAAATTGAAACGGTGATTAAAAATCTTCCAACAAACAAAAGCCCAGGACCAGATGGCTTCACAGGCGAATTCTATCAAACATTTAGAGAAGAGCTAACACCTATCCCTCTCAAACTCTTCCAAAATATAGCAGAGGGAAGAACACTCCCAAACTCATTCTATGAGGCCACCATCACCCTGATACCATAACCAGACAAAGATGTCCCCCAAAAAGAAAACTACAGGCCAGTATCACTGATGAACATCGATGCAAAAATCCTCAACAAAATAGTAGCAAACAGGATCCAACAACATATTAAAAGTCTCATACACCATGATCAAGTCGGGTTTATCCAAGGAATGCAAGGATTCTTCAATATATGCAAATCAATCAATGTGATATACCATATTAACACACTGAAGGATAAAAACCATATGATCATCTCAATAGATGCAGAAAAAGCTTTTGACAAAATTCAACACCCATTTATGATAAAAACTCGCCAGAAAGTAGGCCTAGAGGGAACCTACCTCAACATAATAAAGGTCATATATGACAAACCCACAGCCAACATTGTTCTCAATGGTGAAAAACTGAAACCATTTCCTCTAAGATCAGGAGCAAGACAATGTTGCCCCCTCTCACCACTGTTCAACATAGTTTTGGAGGTTGGAGCCACAGCAGTCAGAGAAGAAAAAGAAATAAAAGGAATCCATATTGGAAAAGAAGAAGTAAAACTGTCACAGTTTGCAGATGACATGGTACTATATACATAGAGAATCCTAAAGATGCTACCAGAAAACTACTAGAGCTAATCATGAACTTGGTGAAGTAGCAGGATACAAAATTAACACACAGAAATCTCTTGCATTTCTATACACTAATGACAAAATCTGAAAGAGAAATTAGGAAATACTCCTGTTTACCACTGCAACCAAAAGAATAAAATACCTAGGAATAAACCTACCTAAGGAGACAAAAGACCTGTATGCAGAAAACTATAAGACACTAATGAAAGAAATTAAAGATGATACAAACAGATGGAGAGATATACCATGTTCTTGGATTGGAAGAATCAACATTGTGAAAATGACTATACTACCCAAAGCAATCTACAGATTCAGTGCAATCCCTATCAAACTACCAATGGCATTTTTCACAGAACTAGAACAAAAAATTTCACAATTTGTATGGAAACACAAAAGACCCCGAATAGTGAAAACAATCTTGAGAAAGGAAAATGGAGCTGGAGGAATCAGGCTCCCTGACTTCAGACTATACTACAAAGCTACAGTAATCAAGACAGTATGGTACTGGCACAGAAACAGAAATATAGGTCAATGGAACAGGATAGAAAGCCCAGACATAAACCCATGCACATCTGGTCACCTTATCTTTGATAAAGGAGGCAAGAGTATACAGTGGAGAAAAGACAGCCTCTTCAATAAGTGGTGCTGGGAAAACTGGACAGCTACATGTAAAAGAATGAAATTAAAACAGTTCCTAACACCATACACAAAAATAAACTCAAAATGGATTAAAGACCTAAATATAAGGCCAGACACTATAAAACTCTTAGAGGCAAACATTGGCAGAACCCTCTATGCCATGTACCACAGCAAGATCCGTTTTGACCCACCTTCTAGAGAAATGGAAATAAAAACAAAAAAAATAAACAAACGGGACCTAATGAAACTTCAAAGCTTTTGCACAGCAAAGGAAACTATAAACAAGACGAAAAGACAACCCTCAGAATAGGAGAAAATATTTGCAAATGAGGCAACTGACATAGGAGTAATCTCCAAAATTTACAAGCAGCTCATGCAGCTCAATATCAAAAAAACAAACAAACCAATTCAAAAATGGGCAGAAGTCCTAAATAGACATTTCTCCAGAGAAGACATGCAGTTCGCCAACAAACACATGAAAGGATGCTCAGCATCACTAATCATTAGGGAAATGCAAATCAAAACCACAATGAGGCATCACCTCACACCGGTCACAATGGCCATCATCAAAAAATCTACAAGCAATAAATGCTGGAGAGGGTGTGGAGAAAAGGGAACCCTCTTGCACTGTTGGTGGGAATGTAAATTGATACAGCCACTGTGGAGAACATTATGGAGGTTCCTTAAAAAACTAAAAAGAGAACTACCATATGACCCAGCAATCCCACTACTGGGCATATACCCTGAGAAAACCATAATTCAAAAAGAGTCATGTACCACAGTGTTCATTGCAGCTCTATTTACAATAGCCAGGACATGGAAGCAACTTAAGTATCCATTGAGAGATGAATGGATAAAAAAGATGTGGCACACATATACAGTGGACTATTACTCAGACATAAAAAGAAAGGAAATTGACTTATCTGTAGTGAGGTGGATAGACCTAGAGCCTGTCACACAGAGTGAAAAAAGTCAGAAAGAGAAAAACAAATACCGTATGCTAACACATATATATGGAATCTAAGAAAAAAATGGTACTGATGAATATAGGGGCAGGACAGGAATAAAGATGCAGACATAGAGAATGGACTTGAGGACACGGGGAGGGGGAAGGGTAAGCTGGGATGAAGTGAGAGAGTAGCATTGACATATATACACTACTAAATGTAAAATAGCTAGCTAGTGGGAAGCAGCCGCATAGCACAGGGAGATCAGCTCAGTGTTTTGTGACCACCTAGAGTGTGGGATAGGGAGGGTGGGAGGGAGGTGCAAGAGGGAGGAGATATGGGGGTATATGTATATGTATAGCTGATTCACTTTGTTATACAGCAGAAACTAACACACCATTTAAAGCAATTATACTCCAATAAAGATGTTTAAAAAAATAAAAACTCTATCTAAAGCAAGATGAGAACACTTATTATAGTGTAATGAGAAGAACAAGGATTAGAGAGTCAGAGAACTTGAGCTTTAATCCTTGATCGGGGTGGCGGGGTGTTGGTGTGTAATGTGTATGTGTGTGTGTGTGAGATTTAAGGCAAGTCATTTACACTCTGAGCCTCAGTTTCCTCATCTATAAAATGGAGTTTAACATCTACTTGGCAGATAGGGAAGCTTGAGTAAGTTAAGAGGCCTAAAGAATATGCTAAACTGTAAAGTGTTAGTGAAAGATAAGTTAATAATCTTTGAGAGACAAGAAGTGCTGCCCCAGATGAAAGGGTAGTTGTGCTCCTGGGCTTGTATAAATTAAGTCGCTTTTAGCAATGAGAAGTTTTCTGTTCGTTACCAGACAAATTGAATTCCTAACACTCTAATTTATTAAACTGTTTGCAAATGACACAGATGCTTCATGAAGATTTTAAGGTCTGTTCTCCCCTCTCTTTCCTCCCACTCTTCTTTCCGTGCAGTTTGTCAGCATAGTGTTCTGAATGTTAAGAAATGGCTTTGGGCTTGGTTCTTTGAATGTTTTTGGAGAACAATTGAAACCCTCAGAGCCATTTTTATTTCTCATCCAGAAACATTTCATGAAGAAAGTTTGGTCACACAAAGATATAAATGGCAAGAGGTCAGAGTGGTGGTGATGTTGTATGATTAGATATTTTGAAAGAAATTTGTATTTTTAAAGCTCTTTCAGATGGCTTATGCATCCCTATTGACAAATCAGCATGATTTATCCCTAAGAACAATATTTCTGTATAACCTAACTCAAGTTAGGGGCTTAATCTAATTAAGCTACGCTTACAAGTGATGTTGGACAAGGAGGTAACTAGTTATTGAAAATAGCACGTGGGGTATGAAGCGGTCCCAGAAGTGAGGATGATGGAAATCTGCCAGCCAGGGCAATTTTGGGTTTCAGTGAAAAATCTAAAATTCTAATACTTAGAGGAAAAAATTATTAATTTAAATAAGTAAAATGCCAATAATCCATCCAGAGTTCTTCAAAATAAATGTGTTTTGGCAAGGTGCTGGAATTCTCCAGTGTATTCCCCCAAATGTTTCTGTTGTCCGAATGGCCATGTTGAAGACAGACAGACTGAAAAGGTTTGGTGTGCCGGGTGCTGGATTCATAACTCAAACAGTAGCTCCTTTTGAGATGAGACAAGCAGCCCCCAAGTTTTAGGAAAATCGTTGGGGCTTTGTATTTTTCCTACATAAGAGTTTCACTTGAATCCCTGGAGGTAGGTGCAGTTTTTGGAGAAGTAGCTACGATGTATGATGTGTTTTAAAGCATCAGTTTTCTTCATTTTCTGTTTCTTGGAAATATGTTAGTAAGTTACTC
The DNA here is from genome assembly GCF_011762595.2 of Tursiops truncatus. Taxonomy (NCBI): domain Eukaryota; kingdom Metazoa; phylum Chordata; class Mammalia; order Artiodactyla; family Delphinidae; genus Tursiops; species Tursiops truncatus. Next base: position 77,703,928 of record NC_047040.1, on the reverse strand, counting down.
AAACACATGAAGTAAAAATGCCTAAAACACAACAGCAAATGCTAAGCACATTTGAAAAAGTGTGAGTTTATTAAATTTAGACCTTGTTCATAATTTCAAGGGATTAATTATAAGGAAATTAATCAAGTCAGCAGGACCAGCAAATGTGTCTATTTGAGAAAGCCCCTCTGGGTGAACACAATCTTAAGTAAGAAACAGAGAAAGCTATATTTATGACTGTCAAAAATGGGATTTTAGGGCTTGCCTGGTGGCGCAGTGGTTGAGAGTCTGCTTGCCGATGCAGGGGACACGGGTTCATGCCGCCGTCCGGAAAGATCCCACATGCCGCGGAGCGGCTGGGCCAGTGAGCCATGGCCGCTGAGCCTGCACGTCCGGAGCCCGTGCTCCATAATGGGAGAGGCCACAACAGTGAGAGGCCTGTGTACCGCAAAAAAAAAAGGGGGGGGGGAGATTTTACTAATTGAGTGAATGTCAATATGTTATATATGCTAGTCAGCCAGATTTTGTTTTATTTATTTATGTATTTATTTTTTGCTGTACCATGTGCCCTGTGGGATCTTAGTTTCCTGACCAGGGATCGAACCCAGTCCCTCAGCAGTGGAAGCGTGGAGTCCTAACCACTGGACTGCCAGGGAATTCCTTAAATTTTGTTATTTTTAAAGGAATAAATACGGCTTTTATGGTGTGAAGACATTGCCTGCAAGAACAAACATTAAAAATCTCTCAGTAACTGTCCACAGATTTCAAATTTTAGGTCCTCAAGCAAGTGCTGCATTAGCCACAGTTAAAATTCATTGAGTTTCATATGTTAGGAACTTTATATTTAGAGGTAGGTAGTATTTGCTATAGTAGAATGGAGCACAGGGTGAGTTGTCTCTGTCATGGGATTTTTAAAAATCGGAGTAATTGGGGCTTCCCTGGTGGCGCAGTGGTTGAGAGTCCGCCTGCCAATGCAGGGGGCACGGGTTCGTGCCCTGGTCCGGGAAGATCCCACATGCCGCGGAGCGGCTGGGCCCGTGAGCCATGGCCGCTGGACATGCGCGTCCAGAGCCTGTGCTCCGCAACGGGAGAGGCCACAACAGTGAGAGGCCCGCATATGGCAAAAAAAATAAATAAATAAAATTTTTAAAAAGTATATATATATATATATATATATATATATATATAAAAAAGTTGGGGTAATTGGATTGTATTATTAAAAAGCATTTTATTTATATGCCAATATATCTCTGGCATCAGCTGTTTTCATACACAAGGTTGGAAATAGTAACTGGTTTCTAGATAGCTTGTCAGTTCAGTTTTTTGGGAACTTTTTGTGATTATTTTAGCCCTCAGCTGGGCTATTGCTAAAACCCTGTGGCCATTGGATCCTATCTGATCCCTTAGTAAAGTGATAGTGTTTGTTTAAAAAAATTAGGACTTGGTACATAGACACAGTGATGGCGCCAGAGATGTCGAATATGCGTGAATCATTAATTAGAAATTACTTGTGGGATAGAAAATTGGGGGGAATAATTAGAAATAATAAGCTGATCTTTTTTTAAAACAGCTCTGTTGAGAGATAGTTTGTATACTATGAAATTTACCATGATCATTTTTAAATAAAGGGGAAGTATTGATAGGTGTCTCACTCTAAGCCAATTTCTTTTATTTTAGAGTAGTATTAAACAATAATAAAATATATATTTTTCACTAACAAGATCTTTTGATAATAGTAAGATGATCTTAAGCATTTCTAAATCTGTAAGTGAGCAAGGCTTGAGTGGACTGGGAAGAATGTTGTGGTTCCTTGTATTGGAGAAATACAAATTTATATGGGATAAACAAACACTTAACATACTGGCCAATTGTCAGTGTTGTGAAATACTAAAAAATTCCATTTTGGCATAAGCAATAATCAGGTTAAAAAGAATTACTAGGAAAATATCTTTTGAGTTGTATGCAGAAAAGTACCTGATAAGAATTGTCTTGATTTCATGACAAATCTTTTTTTCCTGTTGGAGCTGCTTTATGTAAACTTTTTAGGTGTATTAAATATAGTGTATATACAGGAAAGGTTGTGAAACTTAAGAATAGCATAATAAGTAAGGTAAAAGCAACATCTGTGTAACTACTTCTAGGGTCAGAAAAGAACACTGCCAGCCAGGATCAATCTGTATTTCCCTTCCCCCTCCTTGGTCCTTGACTATCATTTTAATGCAAATTTTCCCCACCTCTTGTGTGTGTGTGTGTGTGTGTGTGTGTGTGTGTGTGTGTGTGTGTGTGTGTGTGTGTGAATAAACCACCTATATTTGTGTCCCTAACAGTTAGTATTTAATTTTGCCTCTTTTGTGAAAGAAATCATTTGTTCTTTTTTGTCTCAACAATCCATCCACATAGAACCATGCAATACAGTGTGTTCTTTTTTATCAGAATGTCATATATCATTATATGACTATAATATAGTACTTACCATTCTATAGTGTGGGCCTTTGGATTTTGCCCAGCTTACTCATGCTTATTCTGCTTTGGACATTATGGTCTGTAAAACCTGATACACGTGGGCATGAGTTTCTCAAAGTGTGGTCCCTCCATCCACATTGTCAGCATGAAACTTGTTAGAAATGCAGATTCATGGGCCCCACCCCAGATCCACAGTCAAATATCACCTTGGCATATATGTGTTTATATATATATATATATATATATGCTTATTTCAATGATTGTGCCTTTGTTCACAATACTTTGAAGTCTTCTGATTTGGAAACTGCCTTAGGAACACTTTAATGGTCACACACATGCACACAAATACACACTCACCGCAGTCTCTGAGCAATAGACTCATTTTTGAAACAAATTAGTTTTATCTAGTTTGAGACAAATTTTTGGTGTTTTCAAAGATAAAATAAATATTCAAAAGAAAAAGATTTGCCAGCACTGAAGATATTCAAAGAATATGCAATAGATGGAAGACCTGCTAAAAGAGGTCCCTGAACACAGGTTGGGCAGAACATTATTCTGAGAAAGAGAGCTGCAGAGCCCCACCGAGAAAGCAGGTCAGACTCTAGAGTTGGGCAAACATGGGTTTGAATCTACTTGTACCCCTGACTTGCTGCATCATCTTAGGAAAGAACTGATCTGCTCTGAGTTTCAGTTTCCTCGTAGGCAAAGAGGGAGGGGATAAGAACATCTACTGTAAAGATTCAAAACCAGTGACTCTTTGCAGGGCTATGGTCATGCGGCAGGTGCGTTTTGGCTTTGGGTCAGCAGTATAAATCTGTGTGAATATGGCTGACCGTCATGCCTTCAGAGCTTTCATGCTTTTACTTTACTTTCATGCTTCCTGCAGGAACGATTCCAGGTGAAGAACCCTCCCCATACTTATATTCAAAAGCTCAAAGGCTATCTGGATCCAGCTGTAACCCGGAAGGTAAGATGGATTTGTTTCCACTTTGTGTTGTTGCTTCCTCATTAGCAGGCAGAATCCTCCTGCCCTGGAGGAGACCTTCCTTCCTCTCCATTATAGCCTCTGCCAGAGCCTCTGGGAAAACAACCTTGGAGTTGTTGGAGCTGGACAACATGAAAAGACAAAGAAAAAGGCCATCCTGGCTTGAGAATGTGTTTAAAAGTACTTTCCTGAGTTGGGAGTCATGTACCTCTGATGGTTATTGAGTTGCTGCCATTTGCAGTTACACAGGGTGGTAGGTTCAGTCCAGAGGTGTTCAGGCCCCCAGAAAAACAGGCCTAGCAAAGGGAATACTTGTCTTTCATGCCTTGGTGCATTTCCAGAGACCTTGAAAAATCACTGGGGCTTTGTCATCCCAGCTGTGCACTCACATCCTGTGTTGATGCTTTTAGCGGCTTCCCCCGCCCCAGCCGTGCCCCTGGCCCCAAGAAGGTAAGGAGAGAATAGCTGATTCCATTCTCAGCGGACTCTCTCCTTTTACAAACAAGCCCTGCTTTGTGCAGCCACACAATTGGTTTAAACTGATGCCTTGTGGTAAAGCATGTAGCCTGGCACAGCCCTGGGGCCTGGATCAGTCCTGGGATGTCTCAGGGCAGAGCCGCCCTTGCTCAAGATGGATAAAGGGCTAGTCACCAGACAGCACTTGTTTTTCGGTTGACCTTCCACAGCTCCTGCTTTCAAGGCTGCCCTGGAAATATCTTGAGCTGAATTCCCTCTGTTGTTTCAGTGTGTGACTCATGAGAGCAGAAAGGCACAGTTTTCCTAGTTAGCTCCTATTTCCAGGGCTCTTGGCTCTGAGATATATTTTTTAAGCTCCTTTTTCTGCATCTTCTGCTTACATTCTAAACACTGTGCCCACCCCCTGCCGAAAGAAATCAAGTAAAGGAGAACAACTATTATTTCCTTTTGGACGTTTCCTGGCCCTTTGTCCTGTAGTTACTATGCAGACAAGCGGAAATAAAGTCTAGGAGTGATGATGCAAATGGGTTGTGGACCTTTGCTGTCGCCTAAGCGCCATATGTGACATAGCCTCCTCTTCTAAGAATGTATCTATCAAAGTATCCTAATACCCTCCTCATAACTACGGCACACACATTTCTTTTTTTAAAAGAGCTTCTGTCAGGCCTGCTAAGTGAGACAGCTGCTTAATTCTTAGTTTCTTTCTTGTCCCCCTCCCCAAGGATACAGCACCTTTCAATTTCATCACATTAGAGAGGGTTAAAGGAAGGCATACCCATATACATAAAACACAACCCAGAAAAAAAAAAAAAGACTATTTCTTTTGCACAGGGGCAGCAAGATTCTGTATGAGGAATATTTTCAGAAATCCCCCAACTCGTAAACCTTCTGGCTGGACAGCCCAGACCCAGGATTAGGCACACTCGTCCCGAGCTGACTCTGGCAGAAATGCCGTATTCGTACACAAGACTGAGAGTATACTCAGTGTCCCAGCCCCTGACAGTTATCTCAACATTTGTCAAATTCTTTAAAAAAGGAAAATACGTAAACTCCTAGAGAGTGCTTCTTAGACTCCAGCCTCAAGCCCCATGGGGACGAAGATGGTTGGAGAGAAGAGGTGGATTCTTCCTGGCCAAGTCCCAGTTCTTCCTCGGAACAATTATTCCTGGGAATGTAAGATGAAAAACAACAACAAATCAGCTGCTCAGAAAGTGTTTTGCTTCCTCGCAAATAACTTCATAAAGAGGCCCAAGACAGAGGATGTCTGTCCGGGCTGACCTTCGTTCCTGAAATCTCTGCCCTACCCGAGTGTATTCACCTGAATGGCCGTGTTTGGCCTGAGCCTCACATTTCAAGATCAGTCATTCAGCTTTCAGAAAAAAATAAAATGGATGTTGGATCAACCATCCCTGCTTTAGTAAGAGTTCTGTCAGGAGCTGGCAGTAGGAAATGATCTGTTCCACTCACCATAACTGTCCTGCTTAAAGCCTGGAAAAAAGGAGATTTTGCTTGGAGAAAGGCATGGCTTGCAGTTAAAATGAGTTTACGATTCTCAGCTGAATTAGAGTCAGGGAGAAAGAGATTTCCAATCAGCCTTTCCATTTTAGCCAGACAGTCTAAGCTGAGCAGTTTACCCTTAACTGCATCTGGAGTCCTCAAGCACTTCATTCATTAATCTTTTGTTCACATTGAATTGAAGATACTTAATTTGCTGTCTTCTAAAAAATTTCTGAAGCATCTTCTATTTCGATTTTCTTCTAAGTAGTTTTAAGTGAAACCCTGTAGGGCAGGGAAGGAAGAGCCTAAATTAGATATCTCTCCAAACCAGTCTCCTTATTTAATACCAGGAGGCTCTCAGTCTGTGCTTTGGGGGGATGTGCTCATGTCTGGCATAGGGAGAGGCGACAGGCCATGAAGAAAGGAGTCTGGTCCTCTGTGGGCCCTGCAGTTGTGAAAGAAACCCTATTATACAGGTCTCCAGGGCTCAGCTGTCTCCGTGGGCTCCTCCCTGGGCCTGCCGTGTACAGAGAGGGCTGGGGGAAGGGTGAACGCTGCTAAGAAGTGGTACCCGGCTCTTGTTCGCTGGTTCCCACAGTCGCACGATTTCCCTTTGAAGTGTTTTAAAGCATTCTGGGTGCGTTGTACAAGTGCAGAGTGTTGGCAGCCCTTGTTTATGTGTTAGGGAAGTGGATGCCAAGATTTCTCTGCGGTCCAAAGTCCACCAGCTGAAATTCAAACGGTTGCCAAGAGAATAGAATACAGGGCGAAGTCAGTTTAGTTCTACCTCAGTTTTCCTGCGGTTGCAAAAGTGTAGTGCCTCGTAGCAAATGCCTAATAACTGTTATCTGCTATTGTTGTCGCCTCTCTTATCTCAGTATTTTGAGTTATTTTGTTTTGATACATGCCTCTTAGTCCTTCTGCAGATCCTCGTTCACACTGTTAGGTCCTCCGTGCTACACTGGGTGCCCTTGTAGCTCACAGTGTATGTGAGGGATGACCTTGCCCTGAGGAAGCATAAGGCTCAGTTAGGGAACCAGCACAGGCGGCAGGAAACGAATCAGAACTATGCATAATGCATAGCTAGGAATGCTGAGTCGTTTCCTAAAGGACACATGTGCAGACAGCCCAAGACTTGTGACTCTGACATGGGACTGGCCCCTCTGGAGCATCCAGCACACCTGGAAATGGTTTCCTCAGCTGTGCGGCCATAGACCCTACCTCATTGGCAGTCCTCATTGCCGGAAGGCTCTCTAGGAAGCACTGGGCTTGGATGTCCCTCCAACCTATGGATGACTCTTTGTTGTTTCTTAAGCCTTTCTTGACAAAAGAGGGGGTGGCTCTCTTTTTTCATGGCATCAGGGATGCTTTTATTTCACATATTGTGGATGCTACACACCTGAGAAGGTCTTTGGGTGCTTCAGGAGTGGCAGTCGGGGAAACTGAGACTTTTTGCTCTGGTGAGAAGCAGCTGGTGGAGAAGTAAAGGGTCTTCAGAAGGGAAGAGGGTAGCAGGAACCCGTCAGTGTTGAGCAGGGGTCCAGTCTTCCCTGGGGCACCCGGGCCTGCCTGTGGCAGGGCTCTCCTTTCCCCACATCCCGGAATCCTCCTTTCTAACCTTCCTCCTGTCCTTCCTGTCCTTGGATGCCTTTGTCTTTGGAGCTGGATGACCCTGTTCCTTCTGCAGTCATGGGAGCAGAGGAGAAGGATCCCTAATATCCTGAGCCAGGATTCTCAAAGGCTTTTCCTGAAAACAGTGTAACCTGAAGGTGGTTTGGGTCTCTAGCACAGAGAGCATAGGACGCCTCTCAGAAGGCATTGCGCATCAAATGGCCTTCTTCCAGACTGGCCTAAGACTTGAGTGACTGTAAAGAAATATTTTTGTAGGAAATTGTGTTCCAAAGAACTCACGTGCAGTGCAACCCAGTGATCCCTTGGAGATTATTTGGAGTCGAGAGGATAGAGAAATGAGTACATTTACTATCAGAGGAGGATTCATTGGGGCAAGGGAGACCTGAGGGAGTTCTGGAAGGACACGTGGCATTTTGATAGGCAGGGGAATGAGGAAGGACATTCCTCAAGTAGAAGGGAGGTGTCTAGAGGAGGGACCTTCCATGTGAGGTCATGCAGAAGAGAACAAGCATAGTAGGTATGAGACTGCCACCTTAGGCCTGCTTGCAAGTTTGGCTCTTGGTTGGCAACTGGGGACCTGGATTTCGGGAGAGTTCCCAGAATTCCCTGTTAATAATGACTCACTGTGCCCAAACTGTTGATGCCAACTACATGGTTTATGCGGAATGCCGGTTTTCCTTTTGGGAGGCTGCACTTTTGGTATGTGCTAGGCAGAGAGTGCTCAAGTGATGAGCCAGTAAAAACCCCAGCCACTAAGTGTCTAATGAGCTTCCCTGGTTGACAGCATTTCACGAATATTGTCATTTATGACTCCTATGGGTGAATCCTCTTGGAAGCTTGTATCTGGTGTCCTCTGGACTTCACCCCACGCACCTTTTCCCTTAGCTGATTACACCTTGCATCTTTTTGATGTAATAAATCCTAGCGGCAAGAACAACTGTATGCTGAGTCCTGTGAGCCCTAGCGTATCATTGAAACGGGTGATTTTAGGGACCCCAGCATAGGTATGTCAGTGAGTATTGTTGTATTGTGGGGTAGGGAAAAAAATAAGCTACTTACTCAGAGACACTTAGTATATGAAATAAGTCATTTTCCCCAGTCCTTTCACTTAAGCTGACTGTTACGATGAGAAAAATTTGTGTGCTTTGCAAAAAGAAATGTGTGAGAAGCCCCCTTTAGAAGCAGAGATATTTTCATATTCTGTTAAACTTATTACAAGTAAGCTGCAGTTATAGCACTTGCTAAAATATGTTTTGTGAGAGTATGTGTTCTTGAATTATAGAAATTCAGACGGCGTGTTCAAGAGTCCACACAAGTGCTAAGAGAACTGGAAATTTCTTTAAGAACCAACCATATTGGGTAAGTGTGCCTACTGAACATTTTAGCTCTAAAGCTTTTGGACACTTTACAAAGTGACTGAATCATATCCAAAGAATTAAGCTTCCTTGCTGTTCGTTATAAGTTGAGACTGAGGTTTAGATGGGTGGAACCTTTGTTTTAGTTCTTGAATTGCTCACTGTGCAAGAATCAGAAGCAGGACAGACAGTCCTTGATTTGGGATGTTCATACTAATTGTAAAGTTCTCTGCTTGCCTGCAGTGATGGTGTGTGTATAGTGATTCCCTGGGAAGTCAGGAACCCCCAAGTCATGTAGACTGAGATCCTGGAAGGTCTTGAAGCCTTCCCTGGAGGTCTTTGACCTGGTTACTTGAAGCTGCTTCATTCTTTTCTCAATTCCCTGGCCAGAAGGGGACAGAAGCTGGAGTGGTGTCACTTGACATACCCCCTTGCATTTAGATACTTCATTCTGAGTCTCTTCTTCCTACATCCCCAAATTTCAGGACCATGAAATTTAAATCCACACTGGAAAGTAAAGTTTGGGGAATCTCTGCACTAAGCATTTCGAAGAGTTTTTCATACAACAGCATGGTTGCTTTGCCTCAAGCCAAGTACAACTTCATTACACACTCCCTCCCTCCTGAGATAATCAGAATTGTACAGTACCTTCAAATAAGATGGTTTCTCTCTAAGGCAGAATGATGTCAGTATTTTATTATATAGCTTCAATTCTTCCTAAAGTACCTGTTTAACATCTGGCAATCATTTAACCCCTCTGGATTTTGATTCTTTGAGATTTGCAAGGGAAAGACTGTAGACTTTAGATCTTTTAGAATTTTCCCCTGTGATAGGTCTATTGGAAATGAAGTTTTACATATATATCACATTTTTGTTTTTCAGCGTCTTTGTAAAATAATTACCTAAGTAGCAGTTTACTTCTACTTCTGAGTATGTTTGGTATAAGCCATTCAAATGGTTATTTTCTGCAGTTATTTCAGAATAAGCTTTTTTAAGTCATAGAAATGCAAGGTTAATTTATAGCTCCATAGCCTGAGTGAGAATATTCATTTCCTTAAGGATAATTTCACATGTTTGGCACCTTGAGAATGAAATATTTGGAAGATGAACTGATTCTAACCTAAGGTTGATAATCACTCTTGTCCCAGAAAATGGGCTATAGAACAGTGGATCAGAGTGTCATGAAAATAGAAGTGGAAGAGAAGTTTAGGATTGCCTAGACCCTCGTTTTACAAATTAAAAGAATTAAGGACCAGAGAAGGTTAGAGACTTCCACAAAGTCTACAGCTGTAGAGCCAGCCAGACGTTTTGTTCAAAATGCGATGTTCTTTTTCTTATCTAGCCTAATCTGGCAGCTCTTTCCTTGAAAGGAAATAAGATAATCGGGACTCTAGGATCAAAACAACGAGGCTTGCCTATTGGGGGGTGAAAGTGTTGGTGATTTAATATAGCTGGGCATACAAAGCTTAGGAAATTCAAATACTTTCCAATATTTATGGATCAGGAGCTAGATTCCGTTTGGTAGCGTCCAACCCCGTACTGTTGGCACTTCTTCTTGACTGAAAATGGTGGCATGAGCTGCAGCCAGGATTTCTACAAACTGTCAGAAAGCATTTCTTTAAGCATTGCTGAAATAATGTGAAATTGACCATCAAATACCAAGGCAAGACGATCATTTCCAATATAAAGTTGGCTGAGTAGAAGAGGTCTGGTTGGGTGGAAGCCAGTGCAAATCTGCAAGCAGTTGGAGTGGTTTGTTGTTTAGGATACTCGAGGCATGTTGAAAGATTCTTGCATTTCTTTCATCTTCACCAGCTGAAGTTTCCCCTTGTCTACTATCTATGTGAGACACTTGGAAAGCGTTGGCTTTAGCAGCCCAAAAGTTCATGGAAGTGCATTGTCTGATTGTCTGAAACCAATTATTGGCATAACCTTATACGGAGTGAAAACACACACCAGGATTTTGACCTGATTTGCTTGTCCTGAAAACCCAAACCTGAACGGGACTTTTCTTGATGGAAACTAACTGGCTTGACCGTATTTGATTGGGAAAACTTCTGAAGGATTACTAAATAATGTGAAAGTAATCAATTAGTACAGTGAGGAATTCTGGGAATGCAAGGTGCTGCATAGGGAATCCTTAGATTTTTATTGCACTCTTTGGGGTACTATATTAGAAAGGTAATTGGGTGCCCATTTTCCTTAGGGAAAGAGAGATCTTGGCTCATATTTTTGCCATGCCCCCTTATCAGTTATTTGACTTAAGTAAGTTACATAAACTCTCTGTATTTATCATGTGACCTAAGTTAACTTCTCATCTATAAAATGAGGATAATAATACTTATCTAATAGGAATGTTGTAAGGATTAAATGAGATAACTTATGAAAGACCTAACATAGGGTTTAATACATAGTAATTACTCTCAATATATGGTAGCTGTTATTTGTTGTTATGCTTGTTGAAAATAATATTAAATGTAATAATTATCGGACAGTGTTGTGTAATATATCCCTAAGGAAATCCATGCAGAGAATGTTACCTTCTCTGTCTAAAAGGACGTTGTTACCTAGGAGTTTATGATTTTCAGAAATTAAAAGGAAGAATTACATTTAAAATCTACTTCTCCTAAAAAAAATTATTTTTGGCATATGCTTGCATTCCAAGGTTAAAATCTGGGGCTTTGCTGAAGCAACATTCCAAGCTACAGCTTTGTCAAGCAAAAGGGTCAGCCTAAAACTATAAATGGAACAGTCTTGTGAGAAAGATAATTAATTTTGGGGGGGAGCCAAATTGAAATAAGGATTGGACTAGAAATAATCTCATTCACTTACTCTTAGGAACTATAACAGTCGAGGAGAATTGGATTATGACTAATCGAAGCCCTTGCAATGACTTGAAATACCCTTGAAGGGAGCTGAGCACTATTAGAGCACATTGACTTGGCTGTGCTCTACTGGGAGACGGGCGTTGGGATGTCTTGGATATGGGGTGGTAAGATTCCAGAGGTGCTGGCGGTTGGGATAGATTGGCGGATGTTAGTCCATGAAACTGAGGTGTAGGCTCACTCTCCTTGCAGGTAGGTCATTTGAGTAAAACTGCCTATTATGATGGAAAATTACTTTTCATCCTGAGTGCAAGGTCATAGACGTCCTGAAAGGTGCTTGCTTGACTGTATCTCGGTGGGGGAGATGAGAAGAATGGGCGTGAGGTGACAGGCAGGAGGTGCAAGTTGGCAAGGAGAGGAGGAGATCTGTAGGAGGAGGAAGATGCTGGGGAATGTGCAGTGAGTGTCTTCTCTGGGGTTTAACACGTATATGTGGGCCTCAAGCTACCCTACGATTAATTCATCCTTAGATGGTGCTTTTTGGAAGTCCTCAAGATCATAATCATTTAGTCATTGCTTAAGCACTGTATTTGTTACTAAGCACGGTATTTGGTAAGTTAAATGTATTATTTCTCACAGAAATCTTTTTATTATTGCCCTTTTCCTCTGAACCTCCGTTTTACAGATGAGGAAACTGAGAGTCCGCAATTAAGTATCTTGCTCAAGTCCACACAATTGAGAAGCACTGAGGTTTGGACCTAGAGATGTCCAAATCTAAAGCCTGTTATCTAAACCAGCAGTTCTTAAATTTTTTGATTTCAGGACTCCTTTACTGTCTTAAATTATTTTGAGCCCCAGTAAGTTTTTATGTGGGTTTTAGCTATTAATGTTACCATATTGGAAATTTAAACTAAGAAATTTTAGATATGCTTATTTAATAAAATTTAATATTTATTTAACAATAAATATTTAATGTAAATATATAAATATAAAATAATAAACATAATATAGCACAAATAACATATTTCATGAAAAATAACTATTTTCCAAAGCAAAAAAAATTTAGTGACAAGGGTGGCTTTGATTTACACGTTTACAAATCTTTTTACTGTCTCACTAATAGAAGGCAGCTGGATTCTCACATCTTTGTCTGCATTCAATTTGTTATGATGTGTTTTGGTTGATGTATAGGAAGAAAACCTGGCCTTACACAGATACACACTTGGAAAAATGAAGAGTTTTTAAGTAACCATTTCAGACAATTGTGGCTATTTTTTGGTATCACACCCAAATTTAAAGGTGTAATTTCTTAACTTTAGTTGCAATGTATTGATAGAATCTGAAACCGAATCAGTGAGCTTTTGTGTTCTGTTATGTCGATACTAAAATCCATTGTGCTGTCTTTCACTTTGAATGGGTATTTCTACCCATGAATACTTTTTAACATCATGAAAAAATCATTTGAAATATATTGTTTCACTGAGTTATCCTGATCTTTCAAACATCAACACATTTTATTCTACAATATAAAATCATATTTGTTAATAGTCACCAGTGTCATCAGAATTTACTTTAGGTATTGGGAAGCTGTCAGACTCATGGTGGTAAATATAAGTGTTCCAGAATTCTAATTTTTTTGTTTGTAAGATCAGATTTTATCATTGACAAAAAATATTGTCAGTTCTTTTCCTGAAAATGACAGGCTCACTTCATTCACTTTTGAGAATATCTGCCAAATACCCAAGAGAGAATAACCACAATGTGTCTGTCATTGGACATGCCATGTAGAAAATGGCTGGGTCAGTTTGCAGCTCCAGCAATTGCACCAGTGTTTTTCCTCAAGACGGCCATGGTGCTTGGGCAGGCAGCAGAAGTGCTATATGTGGGCTTTCCATTTTGTCACACAGAGAATTAAAAAGACATATATTCAAGGAGCAAGCTTTAATAAAGTCAGTAATTTTTAGCACTTCACTAAGGACAGGTTTAAGTGAAGCTGACTTTTTTTCCCTTTCTGAGTGCTTGGGGTGAAGAATAAAGTAAAAAGGTGTATTGTTTGGTGGTAGCAGTTTCATTCACATTTCTTTTGTACCATCAGTGCAAGTGTCAGCACAGTGACAAAAGCGACTACTTAATATTTGTATGAAAATAGGTTTAACTTCACAGACCCCTGAGAGGGTTTCAGGGACCCCTGGTGGTCCATGGGCTATATTTTGAGAACCAGTTTGAGATGCTGTCTCACAAAATAGATTTGGTAGCTGATGATGAATCTGGGTGATGTTTACCTTCTATCTCTCGCTTCTTGTGATTTTTTTTTCATGATTTGTCAGCAACTGCAGTTCCTACCGGATGCCTGTAGTATCTCTCTAAAGGAAACTGGCAGAGGGAATTCACCATCTGTCCATTCATCTTGTGTGTCTCGGGTCTGTTTTGTTGTTTGATCTTAGAAATTTAAAGCCAGTAATGTCCTTTGAGACTTTATTTTCTAGATGAAAACAATGAGGTTCTGAGATTTGGGAGGCAGAGAGAAAACAATAGCAATTTGGACACAAAGCTTTGACCTGTCTACAGTAAAACAGTAACTCTTGGCACTTGCATTTAGAGCCCTTCCTTGAATAAGTTTTTTTTTTCCCAGAGCTATTTCTCATTATCACTGTGCCTCCCAGTTCCTAAGCAGTTGATTTGGAATTTGCGTAAATTCAAATTTACAACATATGGTAATTACATCGAATCTGTGAGGTACTCAGTAAGTGATGCGTGCTGTCAGAGTCAGAAATAATTCTACTTTCCAAAACTTGTAATCACCCAATTTGAAACTGTTTGCATATTGGCACTATATTAAAGCGTGTGTAGCATGCGCAGAGGTGAAAATGGAAATTTACTATGGGAACCCTCCATTTATGATATGTCATGATCATGTACATAAATGTGCAGAATGGGGCATCCATTTTTTTATGCCTTTAGATTAAAGATACTGCTTGGAAAGTTGCCCTTTTTTCATCTCTACCTATTTGATTTCCACAGAAGTTCACTCTCGCCTCTGTTTTCTCCTATACAGAATATCATAAGTGAAGAAGGGATAGGGATTGAGAGGACAAGAAGAAAAGAGAAGGCTGTTCTTTTCTTGTAATCCATAGCCTTTTTGCTGAGATGACTTTACTAACCTGATACCACTTGACAAAGGGGGTAAGGTAGTCAGCTGTGATGGATCTCTAGCTTATTCTTTCCTAAACCACCTGCAGGGGTTTGGGCCAGAACAGAGACCCAGGGAAGATCTCACAGCTTAGAAAAAGAGGTTAAAAATGAAATTAAACCTCTCAAAGGCAGGACGTGTTACACTGTCGCCGACTTTTTAGGAACGGAGCAGCTGGCTCCTGACTTTCACTTTGAAATTAATGAATGAATGAATTAATTTAAAAGTAAGGTTTTATTTATTTTATTTTTGGCTGTGTTGGGTCTTTGTTGCGGTGCGTGGGCTTCTCACTGCAATGGCTTCTCTTGTTGCGGAGCACAGGCTCTAGAGCGCAGGCTCAGTAGTTGTGGCGCACGGGCTTAGTTGCCCCGCGGCATGTGGCATATTCCCGGACCAGGGCTCGAACCCGTGTTCCCTGCATTGGCAGGCGGATTCTTAACCACTGCTCCACCAGGGAAGTCCTGAAATTTATTTTTAAAGCGCTTTCACTCAAAGTCAGCAAGTCAGGGCAGGGGCACTGATAAGGGTGCTAAATTGAAGTAAAAGCCAATTAATAGGTTTTATCACTGCATGAAAATATATGCATATTAGTACTTTGAGTCAAGAGAAATGTAGCTCTGACTGTATTTGGCTATTTCCTACCATTTCTTTCTTCCTTCCTTCCTCTTTTTTTTTTTTTTTTTTTTTAATATCCATGAGTCATTTGCCTTCTCTCCAGTTTGTGGCTAAACTAAGTGAGATGAAGGTGCTAGCAGGTCCTTAGGATGTCGTGGACCATCTCTACATTTTAGAGGCAGTGTCTGGAAAATCAACCAGAAGGAACTATAATGGCTGTTTTTCTCAACTCCTAAATTAGAGTGTTCTTATGGGTCACTGAGACAGAATATGTGAAACCAAGATTGCTCTGAAAAATCTGGACCGTGTGGTTTTGTGCAGCCACCAAGGAGGGCTAGTTTAAATTATGCAGTCAGAACCCATAGATCTGACCAATGGAGAGGCCTCAGAGAGGCTAAGAGGCTTGAATTTCAAGAGCACAGCTAGTCATCTGATTTGATAGTGAGTTCTAGCTTTCTTCAGTCTCCTACCAGTTTTAAAAGGGAAATTTTTTTTTTTTTTTTTACCATTTCTAAGCTTTTAATTATCAGCACTTAAAAATGTCCAATGTCTTCTGAGACCTAGCCATATTGGGAGTAATTTAAAATAAATCAAATGAAAATAAGGATCTAGAAGTAAATGCTGTGAGAGCGTGTATGTGGTGGTGGTGAAATGAAACTTCAGCCTCTCCTAATAGCCATCCCCTTAGTTCTGGTCAGCTCTCATAACACAGCCACTTCGTGAGACCCAAAAGGTAGTGTTTTCTTTGCCAGTGTTTCCACTTTAGGTCTCTCTCTTTTTCTTTGCGGGGGGGGGCGGGGCACGCGGTTTGTGGGTTCTTAGTTCCCCGACCAGGGATTGAACCTGGGCCCTTGGCCGTGAGAACACGGCGTCCTAACCACTGGATGGCCAGGGAATTCCCTAGGTCTCTTTTAGATTAAATGTTATATACTTACACATGGCTGTGTTAAGTGCATACGTTTTGTCACAGCCTGCCTGAGGCACTTGGGGGAAGTACGAGGCAAGCTATCTAATTTTTCCACCTTACTGTCTTCTGGAA
Source organism: Tursiops truncatus (assembly GCF_011762595.2). Lineage (NCBI taxonomy): Eukaryota > Metazoa > Chordata > Mammalia > Artiodactyla > Delphinidae > Tursiops > Tursiops truncatus. The sequence continues at coordinate 77,687,871 of NC_047040.1, read as the reverse complement.
CTGCCTGAAGACCTGAGGTTACATTATGCAGATGACAGGACTAGAAGAAAGGATGAGCTGGAGGATAAAACAAACAACCACCACAAAATCCCCCTAAAAACAAAATTTTAAAAATAGGCGTTCTGAATCCACCAGGTTTTTTTTCCTTCTTTTAAGACAGAAACCTCAAGGGACTGCTCATCCTTAAAGACACATGGTAGAATTGACCCACTGTTGTTCTAATAGCTGTCAAAACTGGTTTCCATAGGAGCCATCGTGTGCATAGCTGGTGGACCTTGTTGGCTTGGTATTCCTGGAGGAAGGCAACCACTTTGCATTGCTGTTGACAGATGTACCCCAAGATCACTTCTGTGATAGAATAGCACAGCTTTTTACTTATTACTTCTTGGAACTTCCAACCCAGTGAAGGCTTGATGGGGTATCACATGTTCTTTGAAGGTGGATGTCCTGGAGGAAATCTGTGACGTGCGGTAACAGGTGTTTATCCTCAGTACCTGACCACTCTGCTCCATCTTCTAGGCGTTGTTATGAACAAATAAAAATGTGTAAACATTCTCAGTGAACTGCGTTCAGATCCACCATTCAAATGCAAAGTGGTATCATTTTAAAATGAATTTTAAGAAGCATGGTATTTGTCACGCCTTGGCTTTGATGATGGTGTGTGGTGCCTGCGACTTTTTAAAAGGTTTTAACATTCATGGAAAAAATTAAGTAAGTCATTATACCTATTGAATTTCCAGAAGCCCATAAACACTGGTCTCTCATTGGCTAGTTGAGTGTTTTCTACAGCTCAGTGTGCCAAGAAGGAGTTGAATGTGGATTTGGAATCCGGCCTGGATTTCAGTGGTTATGTTGTCATGTCCCTAGTCTGCCTGATTCCCCGTGCAGTCTTGGCTCCTTAAACAGGCAGGCTCCAGATCAATTATGGTGGAAGAGAAGGACAGTTAGCAAGTTCCTGTTTCAGAAAGTTCCTTACAGGTTATCGTCAGTCTCCTAAGCAGTAAAATACAAGGAAGAAACTCGTACACTTTTTGACCCCTCGTCGCTCATGCTGAAATATTATGGTTTTCTTAGTTGCCATATTTAAAAGCTCCTACCTCATGTGTTATAGTCTAGGCCTTACTCCGTAGTTCCTTTCAGGCGGTGAATGTTTCTGGTGGAAAAAAACAAGTTTTCACTGTGTCCTTTTCATGGTAGAGCATGCGATGAACTTTGCCAATGATTTTTTTTTTTTTTTTTGAACAGATGGGTCAGAGAGTTTCTGAATGAAGAAAATAAAGGTCTTGATGTTCTAGTAGAATATCTGTCATTTGCACAATACGCAGTAACGTAAGTAAAACTTGGCTTGTTTCCTTTAAAATTTTATGTGGTCACAGAAGTTGCATCTCAGTGGTAAAATTAGGTACCACACTGAGGGGAGACACCCAGAAGCAGATGTGGTAAGGTTTAAGGAGGTTTGTTTATATTCAAGTAACTAAAAGCAAATCTCATAATTGTTGTTAGAAATGCTTTTAAGGCAGAAATAAAACAGGGGAGTAAAACCACCCTTAGAGGAGTGCTTATTTCAAAAAGAAGTGCTTTCTTTAGTGCTCAAGTAATGTATATCCATATGGTAGAATACTCTAGCAATTATTGGAAGAGGTATATGATATATTGTTGAGTGAATAAAGCAAAGTACGGAGGAGTGACTCCCTTTTTATTTTAAAAAACAAACAAACTTGTATATGTATATTTGTAGGTGCTAGTAAATACAGAGAAAATGATTGCAGAAGTAGGTACCAAACACAGTGGGAGTGGAGGAAGTGGAGTCAGCAAGAGGTTTCCCTTTTTAATTTATATGTATTTGTATTGTTTTGACTTCCCCTTCATAGGGGGAAGGGGAAAAAATGGGGCAGAGCAGGAAAAAAATTTTACTTATTTCACCTTTCCTTTGTTGATTCATAAAGTTTTCTCATTTGCTAGGCTTCTGGAAAGATTTACAACAGGAATGAAAAGTGTACATTTGAATGAGACGTTCTCTTCTCCACATTTCCTCTTTAATCAAAAACTATTCCAGTATCCACTGTCACACACAGATTGAGGAAATAATACTGTATTCTTCTTAAAATTTTTATTTACTTTTTTTGGCTGTGATGGATCTTCATTGTTGCGCATGGACTTCTCACTGCCGTGGCTTCCCTTGCTGTGGAACACGGACTCTAGGCACGCAGGCTTCAGTAGTTGCAGCATGCAGGCTCTAGAGCGCATGGGCTTCAGTAGTTGCGGCACGTGGGCTCTGTGGTTGTGGCGCATGGACTGTAGGGTGCGCAGGCTCAGTAGTTGTGGCTCGCGGGCTCTAGAGCGCAGGCTTAGTAGTTGTAGCGCACGGGCTTAGTTGCTCTGCAGCATGTGGGATCTTCCCGGACCAGGGATTGAACCCATGTCCCCTGCATTGGCAGGCGGATTCTTAACCACTGCGCCACCAAGGAAGTCCCAATACTGTATTTTTAATTTGCTTGGAAGACATTTCAGCCTAGATGGTGTTTTTTTTCTTCTCAACTCTTCTTTTCAAAGCAGGAACTTGTTTTTTATATTGCCCCACTTTAAGATCTAACCAGATGTTATCTTATAATCCTCATCGCTTCCTGGAGAATTTGTGAAGAGAAAACTATAATTATTCCTACCTTATAGCTGCAGAAAGTAAAGTGTTAACTGAAACTGGCCTGATGAGTTTCAGTTTTTGATAACTCATATATGATATGGAATATAATAAGAAAACCCAGTAGATAAGTTCTTATCTTCCTTATAATTCTAGTTTTTATAGCATGCTCTTCCAAACGTTCCTTATCTACCTCCATTACATTGAAAACTGCTAATCTCCCTTACAATTTATATTATATGACAAAACAGAATAGGAATATTATCCTGTTGCATATTTTAAAATCTGGAAGAACATTTATTGAGGAATTAAGGAAGGGCTAAGAAACTACAGGAATAATGGGAAAGAATTGCATGCTGTTTGTAATATGTTGGCTGTAATTAACCCTTTACCCCATCACGATAGAACTTGTAAAGCAACTTTCCCAAATGCACCTACACACGAGACCAATGAGAAAAGGTAGTGCTACTCTGAGGGAATTCTTCTGGTCCACAGTCCAAGAGCAAAGACAACAAAAGATCAGAGCTCAGAGCTTTTGGTTCCTAATCTTCTACTTTTTTTGGGGGTGGGGTGGGGTGGGCATTAGCTTTACATTCTTTGCTTATTAGTTTTATTTTTGTTTTTCTTACAAAATTAATTACATGAAATTTTGTACTTTAATTACATGAAAAATTATATATAGATACATAATTTATGTACATACTTTCTTGAAACTAAATGGGCTGAAAAAAATTTCTTACTATTCCTCAGCATGTGACAATTTTCTGGCTCATGTAATGTGAAATAACAGACTCATGTACCTTCCCTAAAACGGGAGCTTTCACCAAGGTGTGTGTTTCTTTTTTCTGCTCAGTGAGAGTCGGAGATGAGCTGAGAGGAGCATAAGGATGCTGAACAACTGAACATATGGGGGCTGCAGAGTGGCTTGGCGGGAGTCGTAATGACATGAGTGACCTTGGGATGCCCCCTAGGTTTACCTTTTCCAGTGTCAATTATAGGCTTCTATTTTTAGTCCTTAAGGATCTGTTAGATTCCTCAATTCCACCCCTTTCTGTTCACTGCTTCCTGTATCCTAAGGAATGACAGAATTGTTAGACCCATTCAATGACTTTGTGCATCGGTCTCTGTTATCTGGATTACAATTTAATAAATGGAGAACATAACCTAGTTTACAGATGGTAGTTCTAACCAAATATTTAATTTTGGCAGTCATACTTGTGTAAAAAGTCATACTTGCTATTTATGTGTTGTTGATGTTTTTTTCCCACGATATCCTCCAATATCTTCCAGATGCTGTTAATTATAGCTGCATTGTGTTTATTTTCTGTCTGATCAGGTGTTGCTTGATGGAACTATGGGTTGAAACAGTTGATAAAATGTATTTTTGAGAAAGCAGAGCTACTGACTTTGGAAGGGGAAAAATGCATAGAACACAAAGCTCTGTCTGTTTAAAAATTCCTAAAATTATACAAGAATGAGCAATTTAACTAGCCATTTATTCTAACATGGTTAACATGAGTAATAACCTCAAAAAATGTCAGAGAAACAACAGCCCTACTTTAAAGAGCACCACATTGGGAAGAGATTCCAAAATCAAAGCAAATTCATAACTTTGCAAGTAATGTATCACATATGGTTGGAAAAGTACACTTGCCAACACACTAGGAGAAAGTGTTCAGTGAAACTTGATGGAGAGGAATAAATTAGTATAAGCCTAACATATTGACTTGTTAAAGCAAAATGAAGACAGCTCTGAGATCTTTCTTCCCCATCCCACCATAGCTCATTAGTAATCGGTAAGTCAGCAAGCCTTATAATAAGATACGAATAACACATCCCTATTTGTCATTCTGTATTTTCAAAGCTAATGCTCAGTCCATGAAAATTCGTTTGTATTCCATTTTCAGTTTTCTTTGTTTGCAAAAACTAACCCATATTAAGGTGCAGATGTATAGTTGGAAGGAGTGAGTTTTGCACATCCATGTATTTGCGTGAATGTGAATTAAGTCTTTAGTGGCATTTCTCTTTTGTTTTAGTTTTGACTTTGAAAGTGTGGAAAGCACTGTGGAGAGCTCAGTGGACAAATCAAAGCCCTGGAGTCGGTCCATCGAGGACCTGCACAGAGGGAGCAACCTGCCATCCCCCGTGGGCAACAGTGTATCCCGCTCGGGAAGACATCCTGCACTGCGGTGAGTGCCTTGATTCAGGAAAGAGGCAGATATGTCAGGACAGCTTCTGTTGAGGATCCTGGGCCATGTATTGCTGTATCTTGCCACACAGCACTTGTGTTGTCAGTGATTGCAAATGCAGGTTTCTTCGGGAGTTCATGGAATCATCACTGGGGCAATACTCAGTCACTTTCAATAGCTTTCTGCAAATACCACTCCTTCATTCAGCAGAGAAAAAAAAAATTCTGCTGCCAAATGACACAACAGAGTAGTCTCCATAGGCAGATCAGTTTCTGAAACCAGGAAGATGCTGATATACTGACTTGGACTCTGTTTCCTGGGTAGAGGCAGCACATAGAGATCTGAGGATCTCAAGAACTTGATGCTGTTTAAACCCGACTCCTCTCTTCCCTTCCTCCCGTGATAGCTCAGGTGTGTGTTCTGTGGGATGTGTTCTTAGACATAGGTACAGAATGCTGTAGTGATCATTTTTATTAAGGAGATGCCTTTAAGCAGTGCTCCTTTGGTTGGGTGTGCTCTCCATTGTCAACCTTCTATTTCCTCCTAAGGATTCCTTCTGCTGTCTTTTCTGGCTGAAATACCACCATGCTAAGTTAGGATGGGGGATGAACACCTGGGTGTAATATCACTGAGATTGTTCATTCACTCAGACCTACAATCATTCACTGAAAAATACTTCTGAGCTTCTGTAATTTGCTAGCCACTGTACTCAGAGTTAGTATACATGGGTGGGTAAATCAAAACTCCTGCCCGACAAGACAGAGTTATCATCTAGAGCAAGTTCATAAAGGTTTCTATGTTCCAGGAGTTTAATAAAAATTTTTATTAATAAGCCCCTCATTCCCAAATGTTGCTTACTCTTTGTAGCTTGACAATTTTATCTCGCTTATTTCAGGCTTGATCTGGCAAGTGGACGTTGTTCCTGTCACTATTTAAGATCACCATGGGTGTTGGGTCATTGTAGTAAACTCCACGTGTCAGGCTGTGATCAGTGAATACGTGGCTTTCAGACCTTTTGTATTTGGTAGCCTTTTTATTACCTCTTGTCCCTTTGACTTGGGTTTTGGTCATGGAAAGTTAAAGTCTTTATCATGAAGTTCAGTTCTGCTCCGGGATTTGATGTTTGAATATGATGCTTCCTATCAAGCATTCAGATTTTCCTTGTTTGGAAATGCCAAAAATATTAACGGCTTTGGAATGATTCAGTAATAATGAAGAACCATGTTTCAGTTCATCTCACAGTATTTGCAATAGGCCAAAGGCTATATAACCTGCTGGTCTGTGTGAACTTTACATGTGGACAGAGGAATATGTGGGCTGATAGAGAAGTTGAAGGAAGGCCAATTGTGCCTGAAGAATTCCCTAATCACCTTGTAACTCAAATGGAAACTCTTGCCATTAGTTTAGCTATAATTATGTGTAAGGAATTTAATTGACAAAGTATGTTTTAACTTGCTTTCTCCTCATTTCTCAGCTGGAAAGTATCATATATTGGCCAGCTACCATCTTAACCGGAAGTCACTTTTCTGATTAATAACTCATTACACCTATTTTCAAATTACTGAAGACTGTTATTGAGAGTACATTGTTTCTGGTAGAGTGGAAGAGTCGGGAAAATAGGGGAAACATCTCACATCCAAGGAGAGTTATGATCCTGGACCCTGGACAGTACGGTATAGGGACATCCATGTCCAGCCTGATTTGCCTCACGGTTGGCTTAAGGTAGATCCTGCTAGAATTCATTTTAAATTGGGGGAAAAAAAAAAGATACCCCAAGTATAGAGAGAAAGACACGATGGAAATGCTGTTTTGAGAAACTTGGGAACCGTTGTGACATTTCTGGTTGGCAGGTGTGCTCGAAGATGACCAATTAAGAAACGAGCGTCACATTCTTTTTTGTGTTTAAACAGTTTCAAGCTCAGGAATGGAACATTTGAAATTCCTTTGGCTCTCCGTCATGGGCTCTCAAGAAAACCAATATGGCAGTAACTTTCATGCCACTTGTTGACTTGAAGCTTGGATTTTTGTTTTTGTTTTTAAATGATGTATATCATTGATATTCCAGCTCTTGTGTGCATGGATTCTAATTCTGTATTTGGTCATTTGATAGCATCTCTGACTTATAAAAACAGCAATCAGAAGTGCAGGTGCACAGTACATGTTGCTTTTCATAGACCCAAAGATTGTTTATGTCTTTTTCTCTTCCTCCTCCTTCTTCTCTCCCCTTTCTTCCTCTGCTGCCTCTACTTTTTGGCTTTCTTTTTGTTGGCCTTCTTTTTCATTCTGCCATCTCATTTCTGATCGTCTCGTCCTCCTGTCTCCTCTTCCTCCGGTTCCATTCATCTCTTGCATCACCACCAGATTGGTTTCTCTGCCTGAGTATCTTCATTTCAAATGCCACCAGAGCTGCTTCTCTCCCTGTTGCCTCTGGAGTCGCTTCAGTTTACACACTGATGTTGAGGCTTCAAACTGGAAAATCTCATAAGTCATGGGTGAAAATGTCGCCCAAGAGAGCTTATAGTGCATGGTGACAGAGTGTGGCAGCTGCTCTCCGTGTTATGATAACTGCATGGCTTCATGCCATCACTCTACTGGGGTAAAGCCCAGTGCCTTTTAAACTTTGATACACTCTGTTATCATATTATGATTTTTCCTTTTAAGAATTTGAACCTTTAGGCTATATTGCAGTTTAAATATTATTACAGTTCTTTTTTTTGACGGATAAAAGGATACTAAGTCTCGTTCAGTAGAGATGATTTATTCTGGTAGCTTTTTTTGATTAGAATATATTTTCTGTATCCAAATACAGATTTTAGTTCCCTCATCTCTATCTCCAGATAATAATGTAGATTCAGTAATCTTACCCTATATCACTTAGCAAAAGGGTTGGTTAAACTTGGAGGAAGAAATGAGATGTCAAGAAATTTAAAACACTTTATAGGGACTTCCCTGGTGGCGCAGTGGTTGAGAATTCCCCTGCCAATGCAGGGGATGCGGGTTTGGGCCCTGGTCCAGGAAGATCCCATATGCCGCGGAGCAACCAAGCCGTGTGCCACAACTGCTGAGCCTGCACTCTAGAGCCCACGAGCCACAAATACTGAGCCCGCATGCCACAGCTACTGAAGCCCACATGCCTGGAACCTGTGCTCCGCAACAAGAGAAGCCACCGCAATGAGAAGCCCGTGCACCGCAATGAAGAGTGGCCCCGACTCTCCGCAGCTGGAGAAGGCCTGCACGCAGCAATGAAAGACCCAGTGCAGCCAAAAATAAAAATAAATAAATACATTAAAAAAAGCATACACTTTATAAATGGGGCTTGATTAAAGAAAAGGAAAAACGCTCTGTTTTTAAACAAAATTCGAATGATGCACACTCTCCTCTTCATATTTAGACTTTATTTTTTAGGTATTTAAAATAGATGATTAAGTATTTTATGACATGACACTCACCTGGAGTTGTATCAACTATTAGATTCTGTTTTATCATAAATTTGTCAGGTTGGCAGTTGTAAAAAATGTTTGTTGATGCAGTAGAAACCTGGATTGTGCTGTTTCATAAGCTTAGAGTCTGGTGTACCTTCAGTTAAGATAGATTTCTGTTAACGTGGCTACAGATCTAGCTAAAATAAATGATGCTGTATATGCATATATGTGCTCACTAGATTTTTGAAGACACGGGTTGCATTAATTCAGATGCAAGAGAAAGTAATTTTTATTTTTTAAGAATGTCATGGTTAATGCTATTAGACTTAAGTAAGCAGTGCCGTAGATAATAAATCAGTGTTCCAAATTTTAAAGGAAAAGGGCGGAGCACTAAAAGCCTGGAGGAAGGGATCAGATATAAACTGGGACTTTGGGTGATGGCCAGAGTTGCTGCTCAGGGTGAGGAAAGGCTGCTCCAGGTAGAGGTAAAGTGAATGAGCATACGATGAGCAAAACCTTACATCAAAGATCAGACATGTTTGGGAAAGAGGGGAGAACCTGTCATTTCTGGTGCAGAGGGGTGGAGGGCTGTCTAATGGAGAGATTGGGTCATAGACATACCAAGCTGGGTAGACCTTGTATGCCATCCGAACTGACCTTCCCACTGTGGTGAGGAAACCAAGATCTACGTTTCCTTTAATATATTAACTCTTACTTATATTTCTTTCTAAGATTTCCTAGAACAAATTTCATTGCTTTTCCTGAAATTATTATCTTAATGGAGTGGCATCTCTTGAACAGTCATCATCTATTTAGCACTTATATACTTAGTGGGTTTACATGAAGAGTTCAAGTTTACATCCTTGTTTACACATTTTAATGCAGTAATCCCATTCTTGGCAATGTTTTTCATAGGAGTAATTTTTAAAAATTATTTTAAAATGGGCACAAAGATATTGGTAGCATTGATATAATTTTTATTGGGGGAAAAAAGCTTTTGTTGAGTGTCCACTGTGTACCAGGCACTGTCCTGAGAGCCTTCTGTGATTATTCACTGCTGACAATGGCTCTATGAGATAGATAGCTGTTACTATTACTACCCCTATGAGGAAACCGAGGCCTCTAGTGGTTAAGCCACTTGCCTGGGATCAAACAGTGAGTGAAGGAGGTAGGATTTGAAGTGAGGTGCCCTGACTCAAACTGTCACACCATGTGATCCTGCCTGTATATTCACAGGATGATTTTTTCCCCCATAAATATTATTGTTTTAATATCAGCGTGTCCACATGGAGTTATGTTAAGTTGTACCGTGCAGGAGAGGTTTTGCTAATCCTTCCCAGGAGATGTGCCTTTTTCTACTTTATCCAAAGGTGCCAAATGCTCTAGTGGAGACCATGATCAATGTGTTGGAATATTTATAATTATTAGAAGATAAGGTCATATAGAAACATGAAGACTGTTTCCTAAATGAATGACAAGAGTAAGATGGAAAGTTCTCTGTTAATATAGTTTTATTTTCACCTCTTTGCAATGGGAAGGCATTGAAAGGAAAGTTTATTAAATGAAGATAGTGACTTTTTATGGAAGGGGAGATTATGAATAAACTTTTTTCTTTTCAGGTTTTTGTTCAACTCTTTTTGTTGATGAGGCACTTGAGGCCCAGCTTGAAGACCTTGTTCTCTAAGACCTAAGGAATTAGGTGCTGCAGACCTATTTCCATGTCTGGCCCATATGGCTCATTGGCCTTCACTGCAGTAGATACTTCTGTTCAAAGCAGTTTTCTTGATCTCTTTGTAACAGTGATCCTATTTAAACATATGGAAACACCAGCTCTGTACCAGTTTGCTTATAAAGTAAGTGGTATCTTGAAAGAGTTGAGTTCTTTTAAGTTCTTACAAGTTTTTATTTCAGCAGGAGCATTTTACCTTGAGTTTTAATTGTTGGGGGTAGAAGATCACCTAACCTCTTAACTTAAACTGTTATAATATCACATTAAATATATCTTCGGGGGCTTCCCTGGTGGCACAGTGATTGAGAGTCCGCCTGCCGATGCAGGGGACACGGGTTCGTGCCCCAGTCCGGAAAGATCCCACATGCCGCGGAGCGGCTGGGCCCGTGAGCCATGGCCACTGAGCCTGCGTGTCTGGAGCCTGTGCTCCGCAACGGGAGAGGCCACAACAGTGAGACGCCCGCGTGCCGCAAAAAAAAAAAAAAAAAATCTTCTAATTCTATAGTTAGAATCCAAAGCACTTTCTATGTTGATTCCCAACAAGGAGGTTGAACTCAATTTTGTTCATTTTCCAGCTTCTATAAATTAAGAATGTAATTTCTGAAACAATCATTATTCTCTTTTCTCTTCCTTCTTCTCCCCCCAAATTCTATAAAATCAACTCAGACCTTTTACAGTTGTCATGACTGAGAGTTGTAATCTGTATTCTATTCTACGTTTATTCAGTTTTCTTAACTTTGTTTATTCTACTATTTCCCTATGGAAGGATCTTGAAGAATTTACCCTAGCTGCCAATTTAAGGGGGAAACTCTACAAAGAAAAATATATTTAAACAGTTATTTTCAAGGCTTGAATTCTCTCTGTTCACCAGATGAGATGGCAGGTGCTGATTAAAATTTTCATTAACACTAACTTTAGAAGGAGAGAAAATACTACAAAGGAGTGGAAGAAAAAAGAACAATGAGATGATCATTATAGCCAACACCTGAGATTTATTTCTGAGGAAGGAGAACTGTTGAAGACATTCCTTAACCTGCTAGACTGTTGACCTGAAGATCAAAGGTCGCAGAAAATGCAGTACCCAGTACCCATCTATAAAATAAAGACTTTCTAAAGTCCTAGACTTTCCAAAAATAATCTGTAACTACAAATTGTCACTTTGCCTTTTCAGCACATTTGTAAGCAGAAACAAGTCGAAAGTGTTAGGTTGTTGTGTTTCAGATTTGTGCATTTCTTTTTTATTTGGTGTTGTAAACAGAGAAAATTGTACTTGGGTTAAGGGTGTACATTCCACATTCTCAGCTTGGAACTTATATTAAGGGCCTTGCTTATGAAAATGGTGACAGCTTTAATTGTAGCTTGTGGGTGCACCATACCGGCAGATTTGCCAGACATTTCCCACTGTGAGAAAGACTGATTCACTTGTTCCACCTCTTTATTGGGTCTTTTCTGTGATAGAAAACTGACTAGAAGAGGCTATGTGGAAATGGAAAAACAGGTCACCTGGCCAGGGCATTGTTGGGTTCTGTCTCACAGATTCTCAGATCAGATCTAGGACCTGCCTCATAGGTTGTGAGATTAAATTAACAATTCCTGTAAAGAACCTGGTGCAACAGTGAGTAGTCAGTAAATAACTACATAGAATTGAGGAAAATACTAAAGATGACTCAGCAAATTCCTACAGGCGTGGTCTAGTGTCTTCATCTGCAAGATTTATTGCATACTTAATATGTGAAGGGTGCTTTGTCAAGTGCTGAGGATACAGAAGGATACATGGAATAATATGTTTGTACATGATTCATGACTGATAAAAGAATTTTTCATACTTACATCATTATATCATCATGAAATCTTGGGGAGGTGTTCAAGAGTTATTAGCCCCATTTTACAGATGAGGCTCAGAGAAGTTATCCATAGGTAGTAAGTGATAGAGCCAGGATTTATAATCAAAGTCTTCTGACTTCTTTCCACTTTGTCAGTGTCTTTATATATGATTTGATTGAGAAGTGTGTGTGTTCACGCACATACGCACTAACACGTGTTAAGTATCACTTGTGTATAACCAGAACAAATGATATGGAACCTTAGAGGCTAGAGTGAACAGTCAAACCTAGGGAAGAGTCATGACTTGGTCTGCATGTGAAACAACATGAGGAAGGCTGGGAGGAGTGGGTAGGAGAGGGGAGAGGAAGGGAGAGTGGTATGAGCAGTGGGTCAGTGGTGAGACTGCGTGGTTTGTTTAGGAAACAGTGAATAGATGAGTCTGGCTGGAAGTAGCATAGAGCCAGTTTATGTACTGCATTGAAGGCCAGGCTGTGGAATTGTCATTTTACCTCATCGACAATATTTTATTGAAGATTTATGAAAAGAAGGGCCAAATTTGGATGAACATAGAAATATTTCTTTTGAAAAGTCACAGGAGTTAGATGGTTTCCTTGGACACTTCTCACCTAGGGTCATATCCTGATTAATTAGCCACTCCATAGCAAATGCCTTTGACAAAAGGAATATAATTGAAAATCAGGAAATTCAGACTATTGACCCTCCATTCATATGATGGAGTCTGTTGATTCACTGATTCCATTCAAAAAGCATGTAATGAGACCTTTTGACTTACAGGTTGTGTTCTAGCTATCACCTGGTCCTCTAACAGGAAATACAGATCAACAGAAAATTTCAGTAACTGATTTAAAAGAAAAAAAGTTCATAAGGAATTTTGTGTACCCACCCCCCCGTGTCTCTGTTTCTGTCTTTGTCTCTCTGTTTCCCCTCCTCCTTCACCCCCACTTTGAACTATCTGGGTTCTACTCTTTCAGCTCTGTTTCTTTTGGCTGTAGAGACAGAAAAGTGCTTGGCTCATTTTTTTTTTTTTTTTTTTTTTAGCATCAAGTATTTTATGAGTTTAATTGATAGAAAAAATATGCCCAGGTGATGTCATGTCTGAATGGTAAGGGAGAGGAAACCTGAAACCCCAAATCTTGGTAAAGTTCTATTAGCCAGACCTTGGAACCATAAAAGTCTATTACAGTTACGCCAAACGATGTGACATACTTAATTGGCGTTGCATTCTGTTGGGCCGAACCCTTACATTAGCTTCCAGGGGAGTTCTAATTTATCTGTTTATAGGTAGATATTAGTTTAATTTCTGAATAGTTAGACCTTTGAAGACACTTTTGGTAAGAGGCAAAAATATATACCTTGTCTTTTTCCTGTTGCCATTTGGACCTAGATATTACAAATCCCACAAATGCTGGCATGGAGACTCCACAGAATATTTTTGAAAACCTTTTTGCTGGACTCTGGGAAAACCTGGTTAGGTCAGTTCAGGAAACATTCCTTTCAAGGTTCTGCAGTAATATACTGTCCTTGGATAATACAGGCTCAGAGGGAGAGGCAGACATATAGAAAACTCACATATAAGAATATGTCTAGAAATAAGCATATGTTGTGAAGATAATAGATGGGTGATCAGACTTTTTTTAAGGCATCACTGGGTGATCAGTGGCTTCCATTTGGTGTTGACTAAGAGCTTGGTGCTTTGCAGCTGTAGATCTCTAAACAAATCCAGGATTTGATCACATCTAGCTTTTCGTCAGGAGTAGGTCTTTCTCCTGTACATCCAGAATTATCATAGACATGTTACTTATCATTCATTCTTATGTTATCACCCATTGTTATTTTTTTTAAGCATACTGCTTTTATTTTTTATTATTTTGTTGTGGTAAGAACCCTTACCATGAGATCTACCCTCTTCACAATTTTTAAGTGTATAACACATTGTTGTCGACTATAGGCAAGATGTTATACAGCAGATCTCTAGAACGAACTTACCTTGCATAACTGAAACTTTACACCTTTAACTCCCCACTTTTCCCTCTCTTAATCCCCTGGCAACCACCATTCTACTCTCTGCTTCAGTGAGGTTGACTATTTCAGATATCTCATATAAATACAATCATGCAGCATTTGTCCTTCTGTGATTGGCTCATTTCACATAGAGTAATGTCCTCAAGGTTCAGCTTTATTACATATTGCAGGATTTCCTTTAATTGGAGGCTGAATAATATTCCAGTGTATGTATTTACCACAGTTTCTTTTTCTTTTTGTAACTTTAAATTTTGATATCATTGAAAACTTAAAAAAAAGCAATAGTACAATGATCCCCCTTATGCTCTTTACACAGATTCAACAGTTGTTTTAACATTTTGTACCTAAATTTACTCTACCATTTGCACATTTGCTTTGTAAACATACACACCTTTTAACCATTTGAGAATAAGTTACAGAGTCATGCCCTTTTATACCTAATTATTTTAGTGTAGGTAGCCTAAGAACAAATACACCTACACTAAAATTATTATTTTAGTTACAATTTTAGTTATAACATGCTCTTAAATAACCATGGTATAATTATTAAAATCAGAACTTTTACATATTGACACAATTTTTAGTTCAGTTTCTTTAGTTTCATCAATTATCCCAGTCTGTTTCATAACATTTTTTTCAAATTCTGTCCAGAATCTAACACAAGGATCATTTATTGTGCTTAGTTGTGTCTGTGTAGCGTCCTTTAACTTGGAACAGTTCCTTACCCTTTCTTAGTTCCCCGACCAGGGACTGAACCCGGGCCATGGCAGTGAGAGCGCTGAGTCCTAACTGGACCACCAGGGAATTGGCAACCCTTTCTTTTTCATGACTTTAATATTGTGTGTGTATGTGAATATGTAAGTTAGTTTAATTTTTTATTGAGATGTAATTGTTGTATAACATCGTGTAAGTTTAAGTTGTACAGTGTGTTGATTTGATATATTTGTACATTGCAATGATTACTACCATAGCATCAGCTAAAACTCCTATCACACCACATTATTGCTATTTTTTTAAACCATATTTTATCTATATTTATCCATTCATCTGTTGATGGACATTATGTTGTTTCTACATCTTGACTTTTGTGAATAATGCTACAAGGAATAGGTGAGTGCAGATACCTCTTCAAGATTCTGGTCTCAGTTCTTTTAGATAAATACCCAGAAGTGGGATTGCTGGATCATTACATATAGAAGTTCTGCTTTTGTTTGAGGAACCTCCATACTGTTTTCCATAGTGGTTGTACAACTTGCATTCCCACCAACAGTGTGCATGAGTTCTAATTTATACACATTCTTGTTGACACTTGTTTTTCTTGTCTTTTTTGATAATGGCCATCTGAGAGGTGTGAGGTGCTGACTCATTGTGGTTTTGATTTGCATTTCCCTGATGATTAGTGAGCATTTTTAATATACCTGTTGGCCATTTGTATGTATTCTCTGGAGAAATGTCTGTTCAAGTCCTTTGCCATTCTTTAATTAGATGATTTTTGTTTGTTTCTGCTATTGATTTGTGGGAGTTTCTTGTACATTCTGGATATTAAGCCCTTATCAGGTATTTGGTTTGCAAATATTTTCTCCCATTCCACAGGTTACCTTCTCATTCTGTCTCCTTTACTGTGCAGAAGCTTTTTTTTTTTTTTTTGTGCAGAAGCTTTTTCATTTTGTGTAGTCCCACTTGTCTGTTACATTCCTAAACCTAAGGAACTAGTTCAGAGTTACTATAGCTTTCTTTTAGATTCTCTTACAATGAATGGTGGTTTAAGCATAGCAAAACATGGCTCTAACCAGAACTCCAATGAACATTGTATGTAATTCAGGCTATGAATAGGTACCTGGCAAGAGAAGTTCCTGTGTATTTAATCTGTGGTCAAGCAGATCCAAGAGAGCTACTTCCCCAGGTTTCCTTTGCAGACCTCTATTCTTTTTGCCTTCTGGAGTCCAACATTCAGGTTTTACTTGCCTTGACATTTCTTAGAAGAAGTCAACTGGTTGATCTCACTAAACAGTCATTCTGACAGGTTTTCAAACAGAGATAATTTTTTTTTTCTGCATAGCACCTGCTGCCAGTGCTGTGCAGGTCGAGGTGCTCACTACAGGCTCCTGGGCAGATAGCGCAGTTGTCACTGTAGTACTAAACAGGACACATTGTATAGGTTTCTTAAAAGATATTTGCAACAATTGCTTAGTTTTTTGTGCCTCTTACTCCTACTAGCATTGACTATAACTTCATTTATTATTATTTCATGTAACTTATAACCCCTGGTGCATAAAATTAATACAAGTGGTTAGAGTCATTTCTCTCTGGTTTTGATCTGAAGTCAGTGTTGGCATCTGTTTGTTTCCACATTCATAGAACTTGGTGAATTCTACCTGGCATCTCTTCCAAGATAATGTCTTGTCTTTGAATTACGAGGGCAACGTTTAGTTTTCATTCAGTAACAAGATAGCAGGCAGTTCTCACAGTCAGTGGAGAAGAGGGCCTGAGAAATTTGGTGGTGTTTCTGTCAAAATGACCTCTCAAAAAACAGGATTTCCTTACAACCCTTGAGACCTCAGAAAGCCCTAAATATCCCTTCCCCATTCCCTTTCCTACAAATGGCAGGAGCACCAAAAGTTAGACTCAGGGCTGTTTTCTGCCTCTGGGAAACCCCTCTTTTGTGTCCACGGATCCAGAGCCTCAGAACTCTGCTTGCCCGTCTGGCGGAGGAAAGGTTCTCGGACAGAATTTAGTGCCCCCATCCCGTGGTCCAGGCGTTGGGCCACAACCTCTCTGTAAATATGTCATTCCCTGTTTATCCATTTGGAATCTGAGGTAGTTCTCTGATCCTGCTGTCTTGGGGAACCTCCCCCCATCACCAGAGAAACATAATTGTTGCAGCACCTTGTTTGACTGTTCCCTTTAACTTGAAGGAATTGTTACGTGTATTCAGAATGAGTACGTTACTCAGGATCTCTAAGTGTCTGTTATGGAATGTCACTGAAAATGGTGGAGTACAGGATCCATCAAAGCAGTGAGAACACTGGCAAAACATGCCAGAATCAACTTTTTCAGAACTCTAGAGATTAAATTCTTGTAACAATCTGGGGCGCATCTATTTAGGAAAAACAACTGAATCTCAGAACAGCTGGCTTTGTGAGATTTTAGCTTGTGCTGTTTTTCCTCTCCAGATCCACAGTCGCCTCAAAAACCAATAGTTCCATAATCACAGTGCAAACCATCAGTGTGGTAGGCAGTGGAGAGGGGGCAGAATGGACTTAAAGGTCTTTCTAAGCCCCTCTTCTTCCTGCTTCTACATTAAGCTGTAATGTACCCTGAGATTTGAGAACTGCCAGTGAAGAAGCCAATTTCAAGTCTTAGCTGAGGGAACGTACCCGATTAACTGCTGACGACATCTGGGATCACTTAAGACATACTAGATAGGGCAGGACTAGAGCTTATCTGCCTCAGTCATCCGTAGGAGACCACAGGGCAACTATTGCTGCCTCCCACTGGGGCCTTTTGAATATATCACAGTGAACTGGGGGCAGTCTCCACCTGTCCTGTTGGCTCTGTTTTAGTTGTTTCCAAATAACTTCAGGAAGAAACCATCATAGTACTTGATTTCACTGTATGTAATTCTGTAATGGGACACACGCCAACAGTATTCATTTTCCACAGAAGCACCCATATCTTCTGCTGAGTCACTGATGTAATCCCTGTGAAGCTCAGGTCTTTGTGGAAAGTTGATTCAAATAGCCAAAGCGGGATGATCAGTGCTTGTGAAAGGTGAAGGTAGCTTAGCCTACAGGGCTGTGACATAGAACTGGAGGCGGCCTTATCTACCCTTTTAAAGATAATGCACTGCATCATATGTACTTGTGTTAACATGACCATGCAGCAGCACCTTGTACACACAGTGTTTGGCTGTGATGACACATCTCATCGGAGCTGTTTGCATTTGTAATTGGTGATGGATCATTGCTGTGAAATTCCAGCCCTGCCTAAGTGAGTCAGTGTGACTCATACATTTGGTAGAGATTTGTGGCACTGATCAGTTAACCTCATCTGTTTTCTCTGGAAACTGTTAATCATTGTATTCAGGTCAATTGGCATCCAGGTGGATGTGTGCAGCATCAGGGAATAGGATTTTAAAAGCTTAGCTGTTCTGATGATACCTGGTTCTTTTGCTGCCTGTGTTGTGGTGGAATTGGGGCTCTTCAGAGAAACCCTCAGCTTGGCTTTCCACTTAAGGGCCAGCTCTCCACTTAAGAGGCCTTTAGGAAACATTCTTCTGTGGGGTAACCAAAGTGGGAAAAGCATTATCATCATACGATCTAGTTAGCTTTCTGTCTTTAGATGGATGTAAACCTAGACCACCTGTAAGGGTTTGTTTTTTGTGCAACATTTTTTTTCTTTATTTGGAAAGTAATATACATTAATTGTAGAAAATTTTCAATACAGATAAGAATAATGAATGGAAGTGTCTTATAACTCCACTCTTCAAAGACTCATGAGATGGTGTGTTTTAAATCTGCATTAGTAATATTTCATGTTCAATTATGTTCATTGTATGTCACATTTCTGATACTTATCCCACAATTTTGTCCATTCCTTTTATACTTACTTCTTGAATTAGAGCCTCATTTTAAAACAACTTTCATATGCCTAAAGACAGTTACTAAGAGTAGGTCTGTCTTATTAACTCAGTCAAATATGGCTTGATTGAGAAAAGGTTATATGAGGATTTTAAGTATCTTGCTTTGCAAAAAAGTGTTCTCGTTTGAGGTGTGACTGTTATCGCTCCACCATATTGTGCTGTGCAGGTATGTGTACTATTACTGAATTCATTTTACACGTTAGAATGTGCATGCAGCAGAAGGGGTGGGCTGGTGTGGACAGAGAACATCTTAATACAGGGGCTATCGATACAACCTCTTGCTTCCTAAACTAGATGGTGGCAGAAGCAACATCTTAATCTTTCATTTTCCCTTAGCACTTAATAGAGTTTAGCATGAACAGTAGATGCTTGGTAAAATCAACTTGGGACCTTAAACACTAGGTTTGGTTTGATTCCCTGTGGTTGGTAGAGAGCACCAGAGGCCAGTTCTTATAGATTGCTTACCTCGTTCAGGTGTCCTTGTGGAAAGTGGATATGTAGTAAATTGTTAGTCCTAATTCTGTTAGTCAAGTTGGGGGATCTCGTAAAACTAGCGCCATGGGGATGTGTTCTTTGGATAGTATCAACATTGTGCATTGGAGCTGAATTTAAAACATGTTCAAAAAGAGAAAAGGTAATAAATTACTCAGATGACAACTGAAGCAAATAAACCAAATATTTAATTACATAAATTGTCAAATTCCACATAATGTTCATGCTGAAGAGTAGATTAATATACATGCTAACCCATGACACAGTCCCTAAAATTTAGCCTTGGAGGTTTAAGGTGATCCTCAGTTAAGGTGTTTGCAAATACTTTGTGTTTGCCAAAGAGTTGTGAATTAATTAGGAGTGCATTTTCTTAACTGGGGAAAAATTTTTAGATGAGAATTCCAAAATATAGAGCAAAATTTCCTATTAAGTTAAAAATCAGGGCTTCCCTGGTGGCGCAGTGGTTGAGAGTCCGCCTGCCGATGCAGGGGACACGGGTTCATGCCCCGGTCCGGGAAGATCCCACATGCTGCAGAGCGGCTGGGCCCGTGAGCCATGGCCGCTGAGCCTGCGCGTCTGGAGCCTGTGCTCCGCAATGGGAGAGGCCACAACAGTAAGAGGCCCGCGTACCGCAGAAAAACAAAACAAACAAACAAAACTGTAATGCTATGATTTTAAATACAAGTTCAAATGTTGCCTTTAATGCTCACTGTATTTTTGTATAAAAAATATTGTATTTTGTATATTGTATTCTCCAAAAATTAGAGGAAGATTAATCTTATATTAAATATCGTTCACTTTAGAAAAAAGCTTAGCTCTGTTGCTTTTAAGTATAGAGTATCATTAATAAATAAAATACACATTTTTATTTATTGTTATCTTATGTATTGTGTACTTTCTAAACTCCTTTAATATTGATAAGTATGCATGTGCTTTTTCATATTAAATGCATTTCAAATATTGATCCAGAAAATTGATTTGAGATTAACCACCTATTAAAACAAATACAAGCCTTTTGTGTTACTATTTAGTAAGTAGGATATTAGAATCAATTTTTAGTGGTTTCTGCAAATAATGTTAGTAATGACAAAGAAATTTTGTCTTCTTAGGAAGAGTCTTATTTCAATATAGCTGAAGTTGTGGGTTAATAAGTAAAAGGAAGGAACTGCTATGTTACTTTACACTTCTTAGGAAGCATCATTAAATGTGTACATTTGGTCTACTTGCTGGAATCATTAAATTTTATTTGGAAGTGATGCAGAAGTATGTGCCTGTGTGATGACCTGTCCCATCTTCTTTAAAGAATAATTTGCTTTGGCCAGTCCATCTTCTGCAGTCACTGCTGCACATAAATATAATTTAGCAAAGGATGATTGGTTCCCTTGATAATACCTTTTCTTTTTTCAAGCTTAATCTTAGATGACTTTGTTTTATGCTAGCAGCCATTGCTTTGTTAGAAATGAGAACTATCTAATCAGCTGTTATATAGCCAACACGTGATTCCACTAAAGAACTACAAACCTGAGGTTAAATTAAGAAGGGTGGAGGAAAGGAGAGACCTTTGGGTGTAGATTAAGCAGACCAGGGATTCTTGGGTCAGACAGGTCATATAGTTGTTTGAAGCGGCACTGGTCCCTGTGAGACTTCTGTCTGGTGTGTTAGCCGTCATGCTCAGGCTAGGGTTATGGCAGAGTGACATCTTTTTTTTTTTTTTTTTTTTTGCGGTATGCGGGCCTCTCACTGTCGTGGCCTCTCCCATTGCGGAGCACAGGCTTCGGACGCGCAGGCTCAGCGGCCATGGCTCACGGGCCTAGCCACTCCGTGGCATGTGGGATCTTCCCGGACCGGGGCACGAACCCGTGTCCCCTGCATCGGCAGGCGGACTCTCAACCACTGCGCCACCAGGGAAGCCCCAGGGTGACATCTTTTAAAGTTGTATTTTAGATGTTGAAATTGGGCTTGTAACATTCAAATCTGCATGTGTTTCCTTAACTGTGTTTTGCACTCAAAACTGGATTAGGCTGCCTTCCATTGCTGAATTGTTATTTTCCAGTGTGAGTAAAGCAGGAGTCCTCAAGCAAAGCATTCTTCTTTAAAAGTAATGTGAGCAAACCAGGTTTTGCACAGTCTGGTATATTGAGGCCAGTGACTTACCAAGGTGCTTTTCAAAAATGTATTTGGCGTATTAGTAGGCTTGTGTGAAAGAATCATCTTTCTTCTGTTTGATGGTTTTTGAATAGAAAATGTAAAAGAGCTGCTCAGCTGAACAGTTGGAGACCTGTCAATTCAGTTTTCAAATCTTAGCCTGCTCCTGTGAGACTTTTGAAAGCAGTTAATATTAATTATGCCTTCTTTAAAAATGTTTAATTAGCTTAATTCAAGGAGAAGGAAGGCCTATAGCTTCTTTTGTGGAACATTTCTGTCATTGACTCTGTGGGAAAGTAGTTGACAACTTTTGAAATTTGCTTTCATTTCAGGCTTGGAGTTGCAGAGAAAACTTATCTGTTTCCCCTCTGAAGCAGTCATTTAGAGCTCATAATGAAGCCCTCAGTATTGTCATCTTTCTACTTGCCCCATCTTACACTGTCACTGCTTTATGACTTGCAGGTTCTCATAAATCTGCAGAAAGGAGAACTAAGGCTTAGCAATGTAGGGTCTCCAGAATGAACCCTAATGTTAAAACATCCTGACCCTTTGAAATGTCAGCATATTTCCATCTCAGTTTCAGCTGCCATACCAGGCTTTGGGTGAGGGATCGGGCTGTGGAGGCATTTGTATACTATTTAGGTTTTGCGTACTATTAAGGTTCAGTATCACAGGCTGATATCACAGTTGCTAATGTATGACCTTGCCTAGGTTTAAACTCTGAAGCAGGAACTCCTGATAACAGTGATGGGAAGGTGCTGTTAAAATTGGGTCACATGATAGGAGGTCTACCTATTAGCCGAGCTCTATCCCTTCACTTGTTTAAAATTGCAATCTGTATACGTGTTGTTTCAAATCACCTCTGCAAATCTGACTTGGCCTGCTGATTAGAGCCTGGATTGTTGGTTAGTCTCATGTATAGTCTGATTCATTATATGCAGTGAGTGGAGTTGTTTCACTGTCCGTGGGTATATTGCCTGACAAGATGATAGCCAGTACACAGAACTGTGTAGGCCTCATAGTCTACAGAAACAGCTTTGTGGTGACGGGGTAGTTGGTGGTGATGGGTTACTTAGTGGTGGTTTGACCAGCAATCCTCATTTAGCTGTAGGTACAAGTAGAGAACAGTGTCCATTTTTAAAGTACATCTGCCTCTGCTAAGAAAGTAATCTATAGCTTTATAGAAGTTTCCCTTTTTATTTGTAGATATAATACTTTGCCAAGCAGAAGAACCCTGAAAAATTCAAGATTAGTGAGTAAGAAAGATGACGTGCATGTCTGTATCATGTGTTTACGTGCCATCATGAATTATCAGGTATGTTTCTGTTTATAATCCTTTAAAAAAATCTGAATTCATCAGGCTCAGATCTTGTTCTCTTTGGTGACTTTGTATTATTTCTATTTGAAGTAAATAGCAGGATTTAATGAAATTCTATTAAAAAAGAAAGGTCTAGTTCATTCTAGTGCTCATAATTCATCGCCCTTATATTTTAATTAGCATTTATAATTTACAATGTATTTAAGGGAAGACATTTTCCTCTTATAATGGCAAGCTTGTCTAGATTACTTGGTAAATGTTTGTGACTATTAAAGACAGCATAAGCCACTGGTTGTGGGCAATAATGGAGCAGCCTTAGGACCCTAGGAATGATAGACTCTCACACTGGACAGGTCATTGCTTCTCAAAGGGTTATATGATGAATAGGCAAGGAGTTATAATTACTGTGTGTTGGACCCTGTGGTTGCTGATCTTCATAAGAAACACTTGGAGGATTCTTGGTAGAAGTGCAGAGTCCTCCTTAGAGGTTATCCCCACTCTGAAAAACAACGGGAGCAACTAACTACAGTGTGTGGGATTAATCCTAACCACAAAGTGGGAGTTAGAGCCTGAAGTATCTAGGGTGAGCTGACAGGGTCAAAAGTATAGTTGTAAAAGCAAACCAGGGCTGAGAATTAGACAAACATTGTTCACATCAGAAAATAGGGTTTGATTTCCATTGAAACGGATCCTGTAGATGGGTCCAAGTAGAAATGGGTGGTAAATGCATAGGTCAGTATTAGAGTTCAAACCCAACATGAGCATGCCAAACTGAATTTAAGAAGGGAAGTATGCATTTATTCTTTCAACCAATTAATATATTTTGAACATTTCCAGACAGGCCCTGTTCTAGGCACAGGGAATACAGCATCAAATAAATAAGTGCCCAAGGGAACTTACTCTCTATTGAGGGGAGACAGATGGTAAACAATTAAACTGGTAAACTATGTAGCATTCCAGATAATAATAGTGATGAAATGAAATAAAAGCTGACATTTAAATAGTGCTTCCTAAAGTCTAGTACTTTTAAACCTACTACTTAATTTGAGCCTCATAACAGTCCTGTGAGATTGATAATATTACCCTCGCCATTTTACTGATGAGGAAACTGAAATACAGAGAAGTTAAGTAATTTGCCCAGGATCACACAGCTAATAAATGGTGGACTCAGATTTGAACCCAGGAAGACTGCCTCCAGAGAACTACTACTTAGTACTATAGAAAAAATAATCAAGAAATAAGAATAAGTGCAGGAAATGTGAGTTCAGTTTTAAATAGGCTAGCAAGAAAAGTGTCGTGGAGAAGATAACATTTATGTAAAACTAGAATGAGGGAACAAGGTAAGGAATATTAAGGGAAGAAAATTATAGGCAGAGAGAAGGGCAAGTGCAAAGTCCCCGAGGCAGGAATAGGTCTGATGTACTGAAGACACAGAAAGGAGGTCAGGTTGGCTGGATCAGAATGAATAAGAGGGAGAGAAGTAGAAGATGAAATCTGAAGTTACAAGGGGGTCCTGATTATGCAGGGCTTTATAAGCCAATGAAGGGACATTGGCTTTGCTATGATTAGAAAGCTATTGAAGGTTCTGAGGAAAAGTGTGACTTAATCTGACACTTGAATTTAACATGATCCCTCTGACTTCTGTATTAGGAATCACCCTGGGGGGCAAAGACAAAAGGAAGTAGACCTTTTAGGAGGCTGTTGCATTAATTTAGGTGAGTGTTGATGGTGGTATGGACCAGGAGAATAGAAGTAGAGGTGATGAGAGGTGGCCAGATTCTGGTTTCGTTTTGGTGGTAAGGACAGTAGCAGTCCTGGGCGCCTCGAAGATGGAGTCGCCGTCTACTAAGATGGGGAAGGCTGCAGGGTGAGCAGATTTGGGAGACCTGATTAGGAGTTCAGTTTGGGGGATGTTAACTTTGAGGTGTCCATAGATATCCAAATAGAGATCTTAAATAGGGGTCGGATATGCCAGTCAGGAGTACAAGATCTGGAGGTCTGGGCTGGAGATAAAAGTTTGAGAGTCAACAGATGGTATATAAACCCAGGGGAGTGAAGGAGATCAGCGGGGATAGACAAAGAAGCAGCGAGGTCCTAAATAACCCTGGGGCACTCTGTTTAATGTCAGAGAGATGAGGAAAAACTAGCTAGAGAGACTGAGAAGCAGCCAGGGAAGTAGGAGCCAAGCACAGGAAGTATTTCATGGAGCAGAGAGTGGTCAGCTGTGTCCGGTGCTGCTGCCAAGTCAGGCAAGATGAAGAGAGTTGGCCATGGGCTCCAGCAAAGTGCCCATCATTGCTGGTACAGTTTCATTGTAGTGTTGGGGATGAAATCCCTGACGGAAGTGGTGTCAAGAGAGAACGGGAGGAGAGGAATTGGAGACCACGAGTGGTTGGAGTTTTGCTGTAAAAGAATAGCAGAAAAATGAGAGAGCGGCTGGACACTGGTTGTTGGGTCAAGAGAGATTTTGTTTTTGTTGTTTAAGAAAGGAGAATTTGCATCATGTTTTTACGCTAATGGTAGTGAATCAGAGAGGGAAAAATAATGATGGGGGAATGGGAGAATCGCTGGAGCATATACTGTTCTTGAGTAGGTTGGAGGGAATGCGATCAAGAACTCAAGTGGGGGGAATGGCCTTAGGTGGGAGCGTGGAGAGTTCATCTTTAGGAAGAAGTGAGGAGGGAAGACACAGATCTGTGTGGGTGGATTGACGTGGTGGTGGGAGCTTTTGGAAGTTTTTTTTCTGATTGCTTATGTTTTCTCGGTGTAATTGGAAATAAGGTCATGAGCTGAGAGTGAATTGGAGGCGAAGGAATAATTCCTCAATTCGGCAGAATCAAGAATGATTCTTGATCCCGTTATTGAACTCGCTTCATTTTATAGAAGCATGAGGTACCACGCCTCAGAGCAAGGAAGGTTCTCCTAGGCTTTTGGTCTCGATAACCATTGCCAAGAGAAGGGACCAGAGGTGGTGGTTGTCAACCCCGGCTGCACAGTGAAGCTGCTTAAAAAATTCAGATGCCAGGGCTCCATCCTTGAGATTCAGAATAAATTGACCTGAAGTGGGTCCTGGAGAATTGGTGTTTTGTTTTGTTGACTGTTCCAGGTGATTTTGCCAAGCGGTCAGGATTGAGAATCACTGGCCCTGGAGCCTTTTCATCATTTTAATGAAGAGACACATATAGTTTATTCATGGAGAATAGGAATATGGTACCTTGATAATAACATCATTCCTGAAATTTTTCATAGAGAAATATGTGCAGACACTGATGTGCTAGAGACATAAGTGCATTTATGATGGTATAAAATCACATTAGGTAGAAACTTCAGGGTTTTTTTTTTTTAATCAGCATTGACAGTCCTCTCAATTAACTCCTAATGCTTTGTTTTTTCCACATCCGTTTCAGTATGGTTTCAACATGGTCATGTCTCATCCACATGCTGTCAACGAGATTGCACTAAGCTTGAACAACAAGAATCCAAGGTAAGCTGGCTTTGTAATGTACAAATCTGAATGGAACTAGGGACACCAGAGAGCTCATCGACAATCAAATTAGAGTTGAGAAACTTTCAAGCATGACTTTTTTTTTTTTTTTTGCGGTACACGGTCCTCTCACTGTTGTGGCCTCTCCCGTTGCGGAGCACAGGCTCCGGACGCGCAGGCTCAGCGGCCATGGCTCACGGGCCCAGCCGCTCCACGGCATGTGGGATCTTCCCGGACCGGGGCATGAACCCGTGTCCCCTGCATCGGCAGGCGGACTCTCAACCACTGCGCCACCAGGGAAGCCCAAGCATGACTTTTTAAATTAAGATTGTCGATAGACTCCCTGGCTAAGTAGAATTTTCTTTTCAGCTATGTTACAGTTTTACAACTGGTGACAACTCTGGCCCTGTCTTCAAGCTTTCATTCCTCTTGAGGCCTGGTTCTCAGCATCCTTGCAAATTTAGAGCATGAAGCTTCCAGGTTGTCAGGACTGGGGCCAGGAGAGTCTTGATACAGACTTAGCCACACCACTTTTTGCTGAAAGCTAACTAAAACTACTACCGCTTGTCTACACTTCATTTGCAGCCTTTACATGTGTAGCTTTTATTGCCAAACCAAAAGAGAAACCCAAACAAAACAAAAATAACTGCACGCAGATTTCTTTTCATATTCACTTTCCTATATAGGCAAGTGCCATATATTATTCATTTCACAGATTACCTCTAGAAGCCTGTTTTCGTCAATTTATTTCCATCAGTGTAATGCACTTTCCATTCTAGTGCATTTCTGCATTTCACACTGTTACTCCCTTTTGTCAGACCTCTCTGATAAGACTGCATATGTGAAAACTGTTAATTCAGCTGAAAAATGTGATTATAAATTAGATCCTTGCAATGCAAACCCTAAATCCTATTTAAATGTTGGATTTTATTATTCATACTTCCCCTGGTTAACGCTTTTGCAACTTTCTGATGGCTTCCTTAGTTTACTAGAATCCCAAGGAGTCATGCTTCTTTGTCACTGTCTTCCACTGAGGGAAGTCATTATTCATTTTTCTTAAGACAATTGATATTGTGGATTATCAGAATGATCTTTGTTTAGAGGTTGGCAATAGCTTTTATTCCAGAAAAAAGATGAAATACTGAAGTAATCGTACTCTGAAGTAACAACACTGTCCTTGACATTGTATTTGAAAACTTAGATTGTATCTCTAAGGTTTTCCTTCTAAAAATATTTCAGATGGAGTTTTATTTTCTTGAGTCAGAGAAAATCTTCTTGTATTAGCACAGCTGTAAGCCCAGCTCCTTTCAGATCTCCTGTGTGGGAAGAAGTGATGGAAGCTTGCATTATTGTGGGGATTTTTATGGAGCCGTTGCAGATTAGCAGATTTGCAATGTAAGGTGTTGATTTCCGTTGATTTTGAACTGTTTCAGCAAATGTTTTATCTCTGACTCTAGGACCAGAGAAAGTGTTTAACTAATGGGTGGTTTTACTGAATATTCTCATGTTTCCTGTTGTCTTTAGCTCATTAAAAATACTTTTTTAACCACATTACACTGAGTCACTTGATGATAGGACTAAAAGACTTAATCTTCCCATAATTAATTTTCATTTGTGAGTAATTTGTAATCTTGGGAATAGGAAACATGCCTTCCAAACTTGCTACCCTAGATAAGCCACATGTATAGAAGTTCGTAAAGGTTTTAAAATGTATGTGCTTTAATATAACTATGCCTTAATTAGTAAAAGTTTAAAAAAATACATGGACAAATATCATATTCATCTTGGAAGGAACAGCAGACTCATCGTTCATTCACTTTCACTGATGTGTGGTTTTTTTCCTTCTTGTTTTGACAGAACAAAAGCTCTTGTCTTAGAGCTGTTGGCAGCCGTTTGTCTTGTCAGAGGCGGGCATGAAATCATTTTATCAGCATTTGACAACTTTAAGGAGGTAGGATATTCTAGTTTTAAAAAGAATAATCACACAAACATGTTTGGACATCTTTGAACAGAATGATTTGCCTTTTGTGTGTGTGTGTGTGTGTGTGTGTTTTATTATTGAGATAGAATTGACATATAACATATTAGTTTCAGATGTACAACATAGTAATTTGATATTTGTATATATTGCAAAATGATCCCCACAGTAAGTCTAGTTAACATCCATCACCATGGTTCACGTTTTTATTTATTTTAGAGCCTAAGGGGTATAATAGTTAATTTTCTAAGGTGTCACTGAGGGAGAAGTAATGAACCTAGTCTAAATAAATGGATGCACTAAGCTGTTTTTGGTGTCTCATTTCTAAGAAGAGCTAAAAACTATTTGCAGGGCTCATTTTCCTTTGGAGAACACAGAATAGCCAAGTTTGAAAACTGGTTTTGTTAAATGTATGTTGTTTTCATATGACTGTTACTCGAGCATCCACCTTGTAAATTTTACGAACTCTTTCATCCTAGTTACTTTCCTCAAATCATATGTGTGATCCCTGCTTTGCTGGATGCTATGAGAAATCACTCAAATAACTACAGACACTGATTTTAGCAGTCTGCAATCTTAATCAGGTGATCTTGTCACAGGAAAACAGTAAACCAATGGACATGCATGATTGAAATGGAAACTAAATGACTACAAAAGAAGAAACAGTTACACATAGATAATATGCCACCAAGAATTCTGAACCAAAGTATCAAGGCATCACAACTGAACTCATAGCCAGTTTCTCTTGGTGGTGGTGTGCAGCCTTAGATAGCCAGGAAGGGTGCCTGCTAGCTCCCCTGTAAGTGTCTAACATCTGAGGCTACTTTGAGGTGGGACATGACCAAAGTAATTGAAGGCACATGGAGCCCCAGATTACAATAGCATCGGCCAAGTTGTGCCTTTCCCTGGCAGTCCCATTTGATTCCAGATGCTTTTGGATTAAGACCCCAACTGGATTAAAATCTAGATCTCAGGGGAACTTCCAGACCCCCTCTCATCTTTCCTGGGAACCTCTGGAGTAGAACTCAGCTAGTATTTATTGGAGAACTCCTATGTGCCAGGGGCTGTGCCAGGTACACACATGAAATCATTTGGTTCTTACAGATAAATGTTAATATCTCCATGTTATAGAAGAATAAAATTTCAAATACTTTACTTGCTCATGGTCCCATGGCCAGATAAGCAGCAGAGCCAGGATTAAGATTTGGTGCTGCTGACCTTGAACTTCTGTTTCCAGTGACTTTTGGTCCCCATTGTGTGTGAATCTCCTGAGACAGGACCTAGGAGCCCATCCCCCTGCCCTATCCCCTTAATTGGACTCACTACCCCAGCTGAAGGATGTACTAGTGAGCAACCCATAATCCTTTACGTGGGCTGGCAAGCTTCAAAGATACTTCAGTCAACAGGGGAAACAGTCCTCCTGCCCCTTCATTTGCATTGCCTCCTTCCCCTGCAGTCACTGCCTTTAGATTTTGATATCCTCCATTTTGCTAATGCCAACCATGGACAGAAGCAAATATTGTCTTTTTATGTATTCAGCCTTAGTAGTGAAAAATATTCGGGTTCTAAGAAAATGATGAAGAATAGTAGTGATTCTTTAAATTCATATTCTGGCTTCCAAAACAAATAGAGTCTTTAGAGATAAGAATGTGTGAGTGCTTGTCCGTGAATGTTTTTGTATATCATTTACAGGACATAAAACTTATATTTATAAATAAGGAGATATGTGGGTGGATTCTAAAATGAAAGTAAAACAGCATGTGAAGCCAATATAACTCCCACATCTTTATCATTAGATCATATTTTGAACATACCACATGCCAAATCTTTTCCACACTGGAAGCACTTACCATACAGTTATCAGTGACCCTTGTTATAATAAAAGTCATATTATAACAAGCAACTGATTATACTGCAGGTCAAATTCTGTCCTAAAATTATAATTGTATAGAATCAGTGTTCATTAAAGCCAGTAAATCACGAGATGAATGTTAAATTTGTTTTCTCTTAGATAAGGTAGAGTGCCTTTCTTATGCATAATAGGCACAGAAATACTTGCAGGATTGAGTTTTAACTATCTGGTGTCAGAATTGTATATGGTTTAGCCATTTAGGGCATTGCGTGTGCTTAGTTGGAAAAAAAAAAGAGTTATCCTGCTAAATCTAATAGTTGGCTAATAGTAAAGAGGACTAAATTTTGACTTTGAATTTAGAGCTTTAACCAAAATCTCCCTCATTTCTGCAATTTCTTGTGAATGATGGTGGGTGTTTAAGTTCTGATTTCTCCTTGGACTGGCAATTGCATCTCAGAAAACAAACCATGTCACGTGGGAGAGGGGACACGGACAGAGCTGGTTCTGTGGGTGCTCTTGGCTTGCATTGACCTCAGACTGTGGTGTTCATGTAGACAGGCCAGGAAAAGGATTATTCTAATAGCCATATGCAGGAGGCCAGGGCAGGAGCCCCTTCCTGAGAAACTGCATTCTTAGCGGTAGGTCAAAAGACATCCACTTGTTTATCTGTTCAATTTGAGGGTGAAAAAAGTTAGTGTATATTGACCTTGGTTTTTTTTTTCTTTTTTTTTTAATGTAATGCCACACAAAGGCCAGCATCTTTTGAAGCTCTTCCTTTTCTCTTTTTCTCCTGTCTTTATGTGGTTTTTATTTTTCGTATACATCCTAGTGAAGAGTATATTCTTTAATCATTTTAGCAAAATGTCAGTGGAATCTTTTGGGTTTAGAGAGGTTTGGGAGCCAGCTGTTCCTGATCAGGAAAAGTTGTCCTCACGGTCTCAGATGCCTGTGCAGATAGGGTCTTGGTCAGTGAGAAATGCCCATTGAGCTGCCCATGGCCGAGAGAGCACCATACCAGCTACGGGGGTCCTAGGGAGTAGGGTCAAGGAAGAGTCTTTGCCCTCAAGAACATTGTTTTTAATGCTTTTATCCCATTTAGTAAGTGGGATTCCGTTCATCTCCTTAAGAAGGGACGAAGGGATTATCCCTGTTTTCACTGGGGGGAATGGTGTAGGGTGATGGTGGGCTTCAGTATCAGATATCAGTATCTGTTTTGGCAGATAAAATAATGTTCATTAGAGTGCCAGACCCTTTGGGCTTGTATCACCGCTAGAGTGTAGCCAAGCATACTGCTGCAGTGTGGCACCAGATGCTAAAAGGATATTTAAAGACCACACATCTTAAGTATGTGGCACGATTGTTTTCCTCTCTACTTCTTGAGCCAACAAATCCATTCTGTCCTATTTGACTACCACTAATTAATTCAGATTTAGATTAAAAGAAAGTATCTTTTAGCTTTTCATAGATTTTAATGTATGATTACATTAATTTCTCATATTTCAATTAATATTCAGAATCCCAACCAGTGTGGTTTTCTATGTTTTTGCAAAGACATCTTATGCCATGTATCTTATAACATCTGTAGTACATATTTTAGAAAAATAGCACTTCCAATTTAATGGTATCTGATGGTGGGAAGGATATTAATCGAAGACCTTGCTTTTGGTGGTTTTGGGGGTTTGGGCCTAAGCCTGACATCACTGAGCAGGCACATATATCACCTCAATGTATATGATGATAAATGAGTGTTAATTACATAAATTTAGATAGTAAACTTGTACCAAGCATGGTTTGTAACATGCCTTAAAATGTTGAGTGTAGTGAGTAGTTGAAGACTAAACCTTTAGTCATCCATTATGCTCCTTGAATTCTTTTCCCTTAAAAAAAATTTTTTTTTTCTTTTTTTTGCGGTACACGGGCCTCTCACTGCTGCGGCCTCTCCCGCCGCGGAGCACAGGCTCCGGACGCGCAGGCCGAGCAGCCATGGCCCACGGGCCCAGCCGCTCTGCAGCACGCGGGATCCTCCCGGACCGGGGCACGAACCCGCGCCCCCCGCATCAGCAGGCGGACCCCCAACCACCGCGCCACCAGGGAAGCCCCCCAAAAAAAGTTTTTTTAAATAAAGGGAATTAGCATATCTAATTGTGATGTTGAAACATCTCCCCATGAAAATTTGTGGTCCTGAATTGAGGACCAGGGTGAGAGCAAGGAGTCATCCATCTGTTTTTCCTTATTGGCTAATTTAGCCACAAGGAAAGACAGATTAACACCTTCCCTAAATTGATGCTTTCTTACTTACCTGGCAGTATATATTTATGAGCATTTGCTCTACCAGACAGAAAAAAGAATACGTTTGAAAGTAAAGATCGCTCTGTTGGTATTTGCATTAGTTCAGGGTCTTGTTTGCAAGAGGCAGAAACTGACTCTAGCATACAGAAGAAAGGGTTGATTGGAAGGATGTCAAGAAATGCACAGAGCTGACAAGAAGCCTGGAGAAACAGGCCTAGAAAATGGGCAGACATTCCTAAAATGTGGCTGGACTCTCAGGGTGTGACCTTGAAGCCTAGCCGCCATAAACACTATTTGGGGTTCTGGTCATGCTTTTTCTTCTCTCTCAAATGACATGGGCCATAGCTTGCAATCTGCTGGGTCATAAAACTACACTTACTGGTTAAGGATCTACTGGCCCCATTTTGGAGTTAGGAACACTATATTTAATCCAGTTTCCCTTAAGAACTTTGAGGTCTCCTACCTAGACCTTACTCTCTTCAACTTTTCTTACTCTTCCTACATTTTTCTATTATATTCTTTGATATATCTGAGAAATTGCCTTTAAGAAAGTGTCCCCAAAAGTCTGCAAAAAAAAAAAGAAACCTTGGAATCAAAGGGTAAAATTACTGAGGCTGTGTAGACTCTGCAACAGAATAGCTCACTGTGACACTAGTAATAAAACCCTCTGGGGACTTTGAGCTACCAGCTCCCCCAGGCAGCTGGGAGGTGCGCCTGGAATTCATCAGGATTCCAGATCTATTATAACTGTGTTCTCATCTGCTTCCAAAATGACAGCATCTGGCTTTAACAAATAAGCCTGAGGCCTGAGTTTGGTTATTAAAGGC
Organism: Tursiops truncatus; assembly: GCF_011762595.2. NCBI lineage: Eukaryota > Metazoa > Chordata > Mammalia > Artiodactyla > Delphinidae > Tursiops > Tursiops truncatus. The sequence continues at coordinate 77,654,999 of NC_047040.1, read as the reverse complement.
CCAATGCCTTCCCGCTTTCGACCTTTCAGCACAGATAGACGGAGCCTTGTGAAATGAGTCACTCAAGGCCACCAGCTCTCTTGTACGCAACACTCTTGGCAGGAGCCATTGTTTTTTTCACGTATTGCTAGAAGGCTTCCTAAGTAAGCTGATGTGGTTTAGCTACTGGGCATCTGAAAGCACTTGTGCTACACATTATTACGTTGATTTAAGAAGGCCTGTCAAGTTTTATTTACAACGGGTCAAATTGGGCAGGAAGGAGAGCAGACATTTTGGTGTGCTTCCAGCATCCCTCAGAATCTAGTCCCATCTAATCTAACCTCTCAAATATTTGAAGGGTGTAGGATTATAAATCCAGCACAAGCCATCCAGATAACTCATTCAGTGGTAAAATTCTCAACATAGAGGGCAGGGTACTTAGTTTTTTCAGTCTCTCATTGAACTATAAGCAATGTATTCTTTCAAATCTCAGACTCTGGGAGTGACACTTCTAGAGCATGTGCGTATTTCACCTTATCAGGCCAGAATTAGACTGATCTAATTCACCTGGACTCTTCTCCGGCCAGTCCATCTTCCTAGGATTGGGAAGCAAAGTCGCCATGATTATCTTTTGGGCTGTGTATTCACTGTGGCAGTTATTCCTTGTTCATAATAAATTACCCCAAACTTAGTTTTATTAGGCTGTGGATTCAGTGTGTCAGGAGGTCAGTCTGGACATGGCATGGATGATTGTCTTTGCTCCGTTGCATCTAGGGTCTCATCAAGGAAGATCTGATTGACTAGGGGCAGGGATTCACTTGGAGGCTTCCTCACTCGTGTGTCTAATTTCTGGGATGTGATGACTTAAAGGCTGAGCTCAGCAGAGCCTGTTAACCAGAGTGCCTCCATGCAGGCCTCCATGTGGCTGGAGCTTCTCGTAGCCTGACAGCTGGCTTCCAAGAGGGAGTGTCCAGGAAGGAGCAGCTTCAGAGCTTCAAAGAGACAGAAATCACAACATGTCTTCTGAACTAGTCTCTGAAGTCATCCGTGTCACTTCTGCATTCTGTTGGTTCAACTGAGTCACTAAGGCCAACCCAGGTGCAAAGGGGAAGGCAGTAACTTTACTTCTTGATGGGGGAGTGTGAGGGTCACAGTGCAGAAGAACATGTAGGTAGGAGGGACTCCTGTGGTCATCTTTGGAAAATATTGAATACAATTCACCGCAATGAATTTTTGAGAATTTATCAATTTATCTCTAGCTGTTCCTCTTCTGTTTTCTCTCTCTTCTTCACCCAGTGTAATACTTGGTTTCTCTTCCGGACTGAAAACTGTATAAACTTTTTCATTGGTGATAGAAAGGATGGTTGCTACTTTGAAGCAGTGTACAATGGGCAAACAATATTTTGAGAGACTTTTCAGAGGAGAAAGGAGCCATTTATATAGGATTTATGAGGCCCTGGTAATGAACTAGTTACTTCTTTATCATCTGTGTCTTTATCATGTAGTAAGGAAGTGAAGGCTGGTACCCTTCTGATCATCAAGGGATGAGGGATGCTAACTTACTGGAAAAAATTATCATGAATATTTGAGTGCCCCTGTGTGTCAGAAACGTTGATAAACACTGGAAATAAGAAATATGACCCTTAAGAATTCTACCCTTAAGAAGGACCATCCCAATCTAGTTAAGGAGACAAATATTTCTATAGTTATCCTACTAGGCTGTATGAAGGTAATGCCAGGCTGTAGGTTTCTCCTTTACAAAGAGGAGAAACAGCTAACCAAGAAGAGGGGTGGGAAGGAGGGCAGATATGGGGTCCGAGCTTTCAGGGGAGGCATCCTATAGGAAAGGGTGCCTGAGTTTAGGATGAATAAGAATTAACCAGGTATATTCACTTCTTATCACTGCTCTAACAAATTGCCACAAGCTTTAGTGGCTTAAAACAACACAAGTTTATTATTTTACAGTTCTGTTTGTCGTATGTATATAAAATAAGTCTACAGGTGGTATTCTTCTGGGAACCCATTTCCTTGCCCTTTCAAGTTTCCAGAAGTTGCTTACATTCTTTGGCTCGTGACCCCTTCCCTGACTCTCATCCTCTGGCCTCTTTTCTTTAATGACCATCGTGATTATATTGGGCCCACCCAGAGAATCCAGGATAATCTCTCCATGTTGAGATCCTTAACTTAATCATATCTGCAAAGTGCCTTTTACATTTAAGGTAAATATTCACAGGTAACAGGGTTTAGGACATACATGTCTTTGTTTACGTTGCATCTCCAGTCTTAAAGGAGGGATGTGTGGGAAGAGAACAGGTGGGATAAGAAGTTAGGGGCAGGTCACGAAATACCCCATTACTTATTCCAGAGTCTTTGTATGGCCCAATGTCCTAACGGTCACAAGGGGCAGTGGCAGGAAAGGTATTCCTCAGTCTTCTCCAAGCATTGGCTATTTAGATTAACTCTCTCAGTTAGTAAAGAAATGGCTGTTACATTTTGCTGCAAAAGTCTGTTGGGTGGGCCCAGCATGAGGTCACTTTGCCAGAGCAGGCTGTGGTTGGGATCTGAGGTTTCTTTCAGACATTTTGCCCTTCATATTTCTCACTCCTTGGGCCTCTTTCTCCACTGACAGTCGTCTGCTCCCTCAGCCGCTATAGTCATTCACTTCTAGCATCTTCAGGACTTTCCTTTGATGTGGGCCCGGGAAAGCCTTTTTTTTTTTTTTTTTTTTTTGCTGTACGTGGGCCTCTCACTGTTGTGGCCTCTCCCGTTGCGGAGCACAGGCTCCGGACGCGCAGGCTCAGCGGTCATGGCTCACGGGCCCAGCCGCTCCGCGGCATGTGGGATCTTCCCGGACCGGGGCATGAACCCATGTCTCCTGCATCGGCAGGTGGACTCTCAACTGCTGCGCCACCAAGGAAGCCGCAAGCCTTTTTTTTTTTTTAAAGGAAATACAGGAGATCAGGGCCCACTACAAAACTGTGCACCTCCACCAGCTCCACAGATGCAAAGTCCAAGTTCTGCAGCGCCATGTTCTTGTCTGTTTGCAGTTGAAACAGACACAGCCAGAATCCCAACCTGCACAGAAGCCTAGCCTCCTCTCCAAGTCACCTCCAGTAACAAGATGGGGGACCACGTTTGCTCAGATAAGCATTTGTCATAATTCAGGAATAAGGTATTTCAAAGAAAAGTTTCTAACTGTTTAATTACCATTTGGGGCAAGCAAGGCAAAGAATATTTGAGTTGGCTTCATGGTCTTCTACAGCAGGATGAGCAGAAGACGAGCCTTGTGAGAAGTTGCCATTGGGGTGGCGTTTCCTATTATTTTTCTTAGCCCAGGAGGTTTTTCACTGACATAACAAAAACTTGCAGAAACGTGGTTTCCCCCAGATTTGTTTACACATTCCCTGGGAGAGCTCCAGGGCTACAGGTTGACAGCAGGGACCCAGGACCTGGGGGCGGCTTGAAGTGAGGCTTTGTAGTATTAAGGGTCAGTCGAGTGTCCTGGGACACAGACTGTCACCACGGGTGACACCAGGAGCCAGTCCCAAAGATCACATTTTTGAGTTCCTGCTTTAATGAGTCTGAAATCCAAACTGGAGTTTGGGAAAATGACTATTTGAGACTATCCCTCCATTTAGATTGGAGAATTGCTTTTTCTTCCCCCTAAAGGTCTCATGGGTTACTCCAGGGAGTTCTCACAGGAAGCGGGTTGGCGCCTAATATGTAGGAACATGGATGTTAACCCAGGATGTTAGTTCTCGCTCTATAACATGCGTTCAAGAAGCTAGGGGGAAATACTTCATGCACTTGAAAATAACGGTCTTCAATTTAATTTAAAATAAGTTTGCTAATATTTAATTTGTGTTTATGTTATGTGAGTGTTTGAGGTGAGTGCAGACATGTCCCAGTGTGACCTCTGGGTCTCTGCTCAAAAGCAGAACGAGTGACAACCTAAACTGCAAAACCACTGCCCGTTTTCGTTTGGTGACCTTTGGCGTCTGTTCATTTAGATCCCTGTGGAACAAATGCAGGCGTGATTCTGACAGGACCACTTGGATATATTTGGCCAAAGTGTTTAGAAAATGTGGTTCTGATGGTTGTGCATTTTCATCATCATTGAATCCCTCAGTCTTCACCCGTTTATAAATGTGAAAGGTTAGGATGAACTTTTGAATTTACATGGTAGAAAGAAAAGCAGGACGTTATTGCCATACTGTATGTCTTAATATTTAACTTATTCTGAAATATATTCTGTACCATTATACATGTTCGCTGTTGTAGAAAAGAAGCATAATTGGTCCTGTGAAAGGAGACCATTCTCCTGAAATTCAGCATTTACAATACCCTAAAAGCCCATGGTTGGGAAAAAGAAATGGATTTTGTATTAAAACTTCAAGTTAATCACCTTTTTAAACTCATGGTTGGTTTGAGTAATGAAAAACATCCTTAAAGAGAACTGGGGAGTTATAAGAGATACTATTCTTCTGACCCAAAGGTGAAAAAAGCCAATAACCTGTTACTGATTATTTCAACATTTAAAAAAAAAAAAATGTGACAACTTAAAACTTGTCTCTGCTTAAAGTGAGGTATATCTTACAACTGTTTTGTTACCCAGCTGTTTAATATTCCAGTGTCCCCAAAGTGGAAAAATTTGTATACAAATGAGTTTTCTATGATTTAATAAAAATATATGACACAGTTTTTGTTTAAAAAGGCAAAAGAATAATAATAATAATAAAGGAAATACAGGAGGTAATGGTACCTGGGGCAGATTATCACGCTATCTGGCGAGGATTTGTAAACATGCTTTGCTTCTCAACCTTTTCTTTTTTTTAAGATTTAATTTTATCTTTGGCTGCGTTGGGTCTTCGCTGCTGCGCGCGGACTTTCTCTAGTTGCGGCGAGTGGGGGCTACTCTTTGTTGCAGTGCACGGGCTTCTCATTGCGGTGGCTTCTCTTGTTGTGGAGCACGGGCTCTAGAGCACAGGCTTCAGTAGTTGTGGCTTGCAGGCTCTAGAGCACAGGCCCAGTAGTTGTGGTGCAGGGGCTTAGTTGCTCCGCGGCATGTGGGATCTTCCCGGACCAGGGCTCGAACCCGTATCCCCTGCATTGGCAGGCGGATTCTCAGTCACTGTGCCCCCAGGGAAGCCCCTCAGTCTGACTTTAATTAGGCCCTCTTCTCTCTCCACAAGCCTGAGTGCAGTTTTGCACAAGAGGGAGCTTCCCCTTCCATTTCATTTGTAGCAGCCACTCTTTTTTTTTTTTTTTAAACAGGGTGTTACCTCCTTGTTTTTATTAATGTAAAAATGCCATTTCTAAAACCTGTGCCCTCTGCCAACTGTAAAACAGTAGGCCTATGTGCCCTGATATCATATTCTAGGACGATAGCAACGAAAGACCTAGAGAGAAGGCAGCGAGAGCTGTGTGTTACTCTAAGGCCCCAGAGAACCTGAAGCAGAGGCTGGCACAGGGCCCTCCACGTGGAGCTTTCACTTGGGAGGTGTTTCTTTGACACTTAAGTGATGCTCTGGTTGCGGGTACATAAGGATGGTATAAAGCACTCTGCCGTGAGTTGGTATGAGAATTGGGGTCAAAACTCTTCTAGCTTTGGTAATATCATCACCAGAAACCACTGGAATGAGAGTTTCAGTTCCCGGTCAGGATATTTTTGCCATTCTGGCATTTTATTTCTGCAGAGTAAGGCTAAAGGATCTTTAACTGTAGGATTACCTTGGTTTCTTTTTCAGTGAGAAAGAACTGCCTCCTTATTCTCTGTCTCCCTCACTCCACCCTGACTTGCATAGTAAGGATATATGTTTTTTAAGTCTGTATCTTGGGACTTAAGTATACTTTAGTATTATTCTACGTTTGTTCTAGCTGTTTTCTAAGTCGTTTTAAATAAGTGGAAATAGAAAGAATTGTTTTTAAATGTCAGTAGGTTATAGGTTATTATTATATTGTTGCAGGTTATTTCAGTTGTTATTAAGCCCAGTCTAAGCAGTGACTAAGCTAAGGCACAGGACCACATCCACCATCAGCTTCTAGTTTCAAATAGAGCCGTTAAAATAGTTATGAAAGTGCTTGTGCTAGATATGTTAACTAGAGAAATGATAAGACAAATCATATATATATCATATGTACGTATCTATGTGTATATATATGTATGTACATGTATTATGAGTGACAGTAGAAAGATGTATTTATGCGTAGTAATGCCCTAAAGGGAAACCAGTGAAAGGGTTTGGAGTGGCAGTGTTGCTTCTAATTTGTATGTGTGTTTATTTCTATTGCTTGTATTGTTTGGGAAGTAACACTTTGCCTAGTGTGGCTAAATGTTCCTATTGTGCAGGGTGAGATCTTCCCTTCCAGGAACATTTCATTTGACTTGCTTTCTCTTGTACTTTCTAAAGATGTTCAGTTATCTTTTGTGTAACATCTCTCCAAAAATAAAGGCACTGATCATTACCACTTCTTTTCAGAACTAATAAAGCCAGAATTCTTTGGAAGTTCTAGGGAGTTGTTGAGCCAGATATATTTGTTACCGGGAGAAAAGCACTGTTATAAGATCAGGAGAGTTTGACAGAAAATAAAAGGCATGATTTTTGTCCCACAAAACTACCATTGCCTTGAAAAAGGCAGGACTGACTTTAATAGGTATTTAGTTAAGGACCAAATGTGTGCTAAGGTTAACAACCATTCAAAACTTTTAGAATTGTGTTTATGTGTATTTTTATTCCCTATGATAATTTAAGCTAAAGTTTTAGTTGCTTTTGCCAATGAATATGCTTATTGAGCTTGATTCCCTGTATGAGTCAAGTTCAAGTTTCATTTGAAATTTAAATACTTGTAAAACATAAGCATATTTTTTATTTATTTGGGCTCCATAGTCAATACAGAAGGGTTTTGTTTAGTTTCTTTTAAACTAGCAAACAATCATCTTCAGAAAGAAAACACGAGCAGCGTTCATGAAACTGTTGCATTTTATTCCACATTATAAACATTAGCTAGCATATTTGATGAATGTATTAAAAAGGCATATGCATATATAGAAAGAGTAAGGCTACCATTTATTGTTTGCTGAGTGCCGACAGGCTAGCATATATTACTTTAATTATAAGCTCTACCCTATGAAGTAGGAATAAGGAAAGAGAGGTTCAGAGTAAATAGGCCTACTGACATACTTTAGTAACTGGCAGGTTTGGAGTTTTTACCCAGATCCATTGATCTCCAAGGCTCCGTACTTGGAGTCAGTGTTACATAACATATTGTTACTTATCAAACACCTTCTACACAAGTTGATACACACCCTCGATCTTCTACTAAAAGGCAAACAAAACGTTACTGACTGGGTAGATTATTGGAGTGTTTGAAGTTATTAGTAAAAGCCAGGACAAACTGGGCTGTTTTTATGGGGCCCAAAGAGAGAGGATCGGTCTTGAGCACCGTTACAAAGGAAGAGACTTGATTTGGTTGGTGGAGGCGACGCTGGGAACAGAGGAAGAGATGGGCATGAAGTCCGTCCTAGGGGCAGTATATGTCAAAATAAATGTGCTAGCGACAAGAAAAAATATTTGACTGGGGCCCATGTTACAAAATAAAGCACGACAGGAGGCAAGTACGATTAGGGTTCTGATGAAGAGTGGAGATTCAGAAAATCTTCACTGTGATTTATTTATTTATTTTGACCATGCTGTGCGGCATGCAGCATCCTAGTTCCCTGACCAGGGATTGAACCTGTGCCCCCTGCATTGGGAGTGAAGAGTCTTAACCACTGGATAGCCAGGGAAGTCCCTTCACTGTGATTTAAAAAAAAAAAAAAAAAAAAAATCTCAAATGGATGACAGATAAAAGTAGGAGGGAAAAGAAAAATGATAAGGGAAGCAACTAATACTTATGTAGTACTTTACAGTTTATAAAGTGCTTTTATATCTACTCCGTTTGATTCTGTGGAAACCTGAGAAGGGCATTTTATGTAATTCTGATAAATCTTAAAAATTATCACATATGCATAAAAAACAGAGCAGAGAGATGCTGGAGATTGGAAGATAGGCAGGTCAGGCATTAAACGACTGGGCCCTGGACCAAATTTGTGGCCATGACAATGGGTACGAAACCATAAAATTGAAGAAAAGTCAACAAGAGACAGAGTGATCCACTGAATATGGGGATGGACATAATTGGAGAGCAAGCATCTATTCAAACAGCATACATTTAATTAAGAAGAAGGAAGCACAGCCACAATGAACAAATAAGATCTGGGATTTTTTTTTTGGGTGAAGAAAATTAACTTTGATTTTTTATTAAGTTAATTTTTTTTTAGTGATGGTAAAATGTCCAAGGTCAGATTCTTAGTTCTGAACTGAAGATAATGAATGAGAGAACAGGCTTAAACAGAGGTGACTGGGAATTGTGTGTGTGTGTTTTTTCCAAGTAGAGAATAGAATTGTACTAAGGAGTTGAACTCCAAAGGGCACCAGGCTAGAATGAGCTAGAAGGATGCTCAGAAGAGCCTTTGTGCTTTATGAAGCGCACAACACAGAGGTAGTCAAGAGGAGAAGAGGATATCTGGTGGGTCTGGTATCTTGTGGTGCAAGTTCTTGCTTTAGACAAGTTAGTCAAATGACCTCTATATCCCTTCCAATTCTATAGTTTTATGATTCTATGTAAAATTTTGCCTACACGTGCCTATGTAATATGTATATTCAAAGCGTTACAGCTGAGAAAGATAAAGCGCTTCTTTGACTACAGATATAAAAGCAAGGTACCTAGATAATAAAATGATAGGTACAAAAATTTATGAACACGAACAAAAAGTAACATGTGCAAGGCCGTTTCGTAAGATAGTAACAAGCTTAGGATAGAAATAGATCACTGTGGTTTTAGGCTACACTGTGATTTTAGTCCCCAGTTCCCTTTTATAACTGCCTGGAAATGGCTGCATTAGTCTCTAAACCCATAGTCAAAGGAGTTTGCTGCTTCCCTAACCAGGAAGTGAGCTGCATGTGCTGGGCACACTGCGGGTACCTGCCCCTAGGAAGGTCTAGTCTGTGAAAGCATCCTGGCTTGGGCAGTGTTTCAAAGGCTGGGCTTTTGAGTCATTGTTTCGGCTCTTCAGCTCCTGCTCACAGTAGGTCCGTAGCCACAGTGGTGCATGTGGCTCCTTCCCAACTCTTTCATGTTATATATGAGCATGAAGTTGAGCTCTCGGACAGAGTTTCCCCCTCAGCTCTGTGTCACTGCAGAGTGGAAATGACCAATCACAGGAACACTGAGCTATAGCTATAGCTTCAGCAGTTTGGTTTTAGCCGTGGAAAGTAACGGTTCCTTCCCCAGTACTCATGCCAGCAACACATGTGGTAGCCCAGATTCGCTGATATACTACTGAGAACAATGCTGAATTTTCCATGTTGAAGTATTTTCCAGGAATAGGTATAAAACTAGGGAAGAGTATATTCTGTGTGGTAGGTAGCAAGGGCATGGTTAGTGCTTTGGTAAAAGATAATCATCTTTTGGCTCCTTGCATGTTTGTTCTTGATTGTTTGATGTTATAGCATGTCAGGTGTTCCAGGACAAATTTGTTTATTTGGGCAGATACACTGAGTCTGATTCTCCCTGAATTTGGGGAATGCATGTCCTATAGACCATGTGGGAGAAAACTGTTTCTGTATTTCTCTCATATTCTTGCTTGAAATCTAACATTTACTTGGCTTTGGGGGAAAAAAATCTAGCCTTGTAATGAGCCTCCATGTGACAGAGGTGGACACATCCCAGAGACAACCAGAGAACAGTTAGGGATTGCTGCAGTCCAGCCTGGTAAATGCCAGACATTGCACCTTGCCTTGTTAAACATAAGAACTGAAGGAAAGTCTTTTTTCTTTTTTCCTACCTTGTAAACTGGTGAAGAGCTCTTTTCTGTATAGAGAAACCTATCCTGTCTCTGAATAGCGTGACTTCCTCTTCATGGAGAGATGGCAGATGAGTTGTTCTTTATATAGTGTGGTTGACTCCCAACAATCTTGCAAGACATTTTACTATTAGAAATCCATTTGTTTGCTTCTTCAAGTTTTAGATTTTAAGAATTTATTGTCTTTCATTTTTCCAAAGAAGACATACAGATGGCCAAGAAGCACATGAAAAGCTGCTCAACATCACTAATTATTAGAGAAATGCAAATCAAAACTACAATGAGGTATCACCTCACACCAGTTAGAATGGGCATCATCAGAAAATCTACAAACAACAAATGCTGGAGAGGGTGTGGAGAAAAGGGAACCCTCTTGCACTGTTGGGAATGTAAATTGATACAGCCACTATGGAGAACAGTATGGAGGTTCCTTAAAAAACTAAAAATAGAATTACCATATGATCCAGCAATCCCATTACTGGACATATACCCAGAGAAAACCATACTTCAAAAAGACACATACACCCCAATATTCATTGCAGCACTATTTACAATAGCCAGGTCATGGAAGCAACCTAAATGCCCATCGACAGACGACTGGATAAAGAAGATGTGGTACATATATACAATGGAATATTACTCAGCCATAAAAAGGAACGAAATTGGGTCATTTGTTGAGACGTGGATGGATCTAGAGATTGTCATACAGAGTGAAGTAAGTCAGAAAGAGAAAAACAGATATTGTATATTAACGCATATATGTGGAACCTAGAAAAATGGTACAGATGAACCGGTTTGCAGGGCAGAAAATGAGTCACAGATGTAGAGAACAAACGTATGGACACCAAGAGGGGAAAGCCACGGTGGGGTGGGGGTGGGGGTGGGATGAATTGGGCAATTGGGATTGAGATGTATACACTGATGTGTATAAAATTGATGGCTAGGGCTTCCCTGGTGGCGCAGTGGTAGAGAGTCCGCCTGCCAATGCAGGGGACACGGGTTCGTGCCCCAGTCCGGGAAGATCCCACATGCCGCGGAGCGGCTGGGCCCGTGAGCCATGCCCGCTGAGCCTGCGTGTCCGGAGCCTGTGCTCCGCAACGGGAGAGGCCACAACAGTGAGAGGCCCGCGTACCGGAAAAAAAAAAAATTGATGACTAATAAGAACCTGCTATATAAAAAAATAAAATTAAAAAAAAAAGAATTTATTGTCTTTGTAGAAATAAAGAGACTGTTTTTCTAGTCCAGTAGTTGTCACACTTTTGGCTTCAGGACTCCTTTTTACATCCTTACAAATTACTGAAGACCCCCAAAAGTTTTTGTTAATGTAAGTTATGCATTGGTATTTACTATATTCAAAATTAAAATAAAATTTTGATAAACTTTTAATTTCATTTAAAATAACATAATAAACTCATTATGTGTTAACTTTTTCTATTAAAAAAAACACCTGCTCCCTAAAACTTAAAAAAAGAAACCAGTAATCAGTGAGAACAGTGGTTGTCTTAGTCATCTCAGGCTTCCATAACAAAATACCGTGCACTGGATGGCTTAAACAACAAATTTATTTTCTGACAGTTATAGAGGAAAGTCCCCATGCCAGCATGGCAGTCTTCCTGGCTTTCAGATGGTCACCTTCTGTCTTTGTGCTTAGATGGCCTTTTCTAGGTGTGTCTGTGTAAAGAGAGATCTCTCTTCCTCTTCTTATAAGGCCACCTATCCCATCGGATTAGGGCCCCACCCATATGACCTCATTTAACCTTACTTACCTCCTAAAAGCCCTATTTCCAAATAGAGTTGAATTGAGGGTTAGGGCTTTAACATGAATTTTGTGGAGACACAATTCAGTCAATAATAGTGGCATTATTTTATATTTTTATACACCTTTTAGAGTCTAGCTTAATAGAAGGTAGCTACATGCTTATGTTTGCTTCTGCATTTAGTCACTTGTGTTGTTTTTGTTGAAGTAGTCAAAGGAAATCCAGCCCCATGAAAATGTGCAGATGGAGAAGGAATTATTTTGAACAGCATTTTCAGATAATAGTGGATATTCATTTTTGATACTATACTATACAAAGGTTGGATAAGTAGTAGTTTCTTAAAAGTGAGTTGCAAAGTAGAATCTGAAACCATATTAATGAACTTCTTACACTCTCTTACATTAAAATTTATTTGCTTATCTTCCACTTTGTTGAATGTATGCATAATTTTGTAACAATATGCAGTGATCACTTGGAAAATAGCAATTCTCTGAATTATCCAGATCATCTAAATATTGACACATCTTATAATGCAGTAGTTTTAAAAATCACATTCGAGGGCTTCCCTGGTGGCGCAGTGGTTGAGAGTCCGCCTGCCGATGCAGGGGATACGGGTTCGTGCCCCGGTCTGGGAAGATCCCACATGCCGCGGAGCAGCTGGGCCCGTGAGCCATGGCCGCTGGGCCTGCGCGTCCGGAACCTGTGCTCCGCAACGGGAGAGGCCACAACAGTGAGAGGCCCGCATAGTGAAAAAAAAAAAAAAAAAAAAATCACATTCGTTATTATTGCCACCAATCCTATCAGAAAAGTCTTTAAATATTAGGAAGCTGTGTTAAGCTCATGGTGGATACAAGTTTTCAAATTCTCATTTTTTCTTGAAAGCTTAATTTTTATCATGGGAAACAAATATTGTCAATTGTTTCCTTTAAAGTAGAAGGTTCATTTAATTGAGTTTTGAAGAAAATAACAGCCAGGAATGACTAAATAGTCATTCTTTCAAACAAAAACGAAAAAGTGGCTAGTTAATCTTGCAACTAGAATAATTACAGAAGTGCTTTCCCTCAAGACAACCATGTGTTTATATGCAGCAAAAGTGCTTTATGCAGGGATCTCATTTCCTCATATAGAATATTAAAAAGGTGTGTTTTCAGGGGTTGTGATTTAATGTAATTAATGCTTTTTATTGCATTATCAAGGGTATTCTTAAGTGAAACTGGCTTTTTAAAAAAAAACAACTGAGGGACTTCCCTGGTGTTCCAGTGGTTAAGACTCTGTGCTTCCAATGGAGGGGATGCTGGTTTGATCCCTGGTCGGGGAACTAAGATCCCACATGATGAGCGGTGTGGCTAAAATATTAAGAAAAAATTTTTTTTAATTTTAAAAAATAAACAGCTGAGAATGCATGGCTGTGATGAATACAGTGATTACTGATATAATTTGGTGCTACTGCCTTGATTTGTTTTAAGGCACCAGTAGTTTTATTCACCTCCCATTGCTTTTGCACCACCAGTGCAAATGTTAACTCTGTGAAAAAGGCAAGTAACATCTTAGTATTATTATAAAAATAGTTTTGATCTCAGAGACCCTGTCATGGGGTGGCAGGGGCCCTCAGGGTTCAAACAGCCCACTTTAAGAACTGCTGCCCCAGTCTGTTGTCTGCTGTCACCTTGGGCCGGGTGGAGGTGGTTACAGGAAGCTAAGAGCAGGTTCCTCCTGATGAAGACCCAGAATTGGGGCAGAGCACAGAAGAAAGTAAAAGAGATGTGAAATGCGAGTTAGGAGGGAGCAGTGGACAAACTTCAGGCATTTGCCTATTTGTGGGCTGAGGCCTTTGATCTAGCAAACAAAGAGTCCTTGTCTTCAAGGGCTCTGAATTCTTAGCACATCTTTGTTTGATTTAATTTGATTTGTCGTGATTCATGCAAGAGGAGAGAGCATGGGTTGACCTTTGCCTCCTGAGCAGGTCCCAAGGTCTGTGGTGGGAATGCCACAGGATTTACACAGCTCCTACCATGTGCTGTTGCTGTGGTTTAGTGAACACGTGATGACCACTAGAAATGTGTCGTTGTGTCCCCTCCCTTGCCTTGCTTGACCAAATTGAGTATGTGTTCAAAGGGCAAAGCGGAGAGGAAAAAATGAATGTAATAAAGCAGTGTTAAATAGACCTTTTTCTACTGTTGAGGGATCTGACTGGCAAGTTGTCCCAGAGATGACTGAAGGCCTTCATCATTTACCAATTTAAAAAACAGCCTTTTTTGAAGAACTAGAAGGTACTTTGGCCTTCCTGTAGGAATAGAAGCCTTGTAAGAATCTGTATCCTTACTGATGACCAAGAGATGTGAGTCTTGCAGTGAAGCCAGAGAGATTCGAGTCCACCATTAGGAGTATTTCCGAAAGAGGTCACTGATGACGAATTGTATTGTGGAGCCTTCCTTACTCTCTAGAATTTAATGAAGGCCATCTTTTTTTAAGGGGAGTGATAAAAATGCATCTCTCATTTAAGGTGTGGTGTGTCAACAAGTTATCCTCTGGGGATTTTACTAGCCCTTTGCTTCTATGTCAGGATTCTTTATTCAGTACAGCAAAATACATGCATGGGAAGTAAAACAGTCATCTGGTTGCTTTGTGTACCTGATGCCAAACATCTGGATATTTGGAAACATCTGGAAAAGTAACTGAAGTTTTCATGAGGGTGTTTAGCATTATGTGGACAAAGCCTCTGGTTCGTAATCAGATGTCTGCCAGCCCAAGATGGTTACAAATGCTTTATTAATTTATGAGGGAGGAGGCAGGATCCATTGCAGAAACATTGTTGTTTAGCTTTCGCTAGTTTTTATTTCAGTGGAGTGAGATCAGGTTGTTTTGTTTCCGAATGCTTCCATCTGATGACCGTTTCCGCTTTTAAGTCCCAAGGAGACGGGAGAGCCAGCAACAGGTTGGCGTGGTCAGCCTCTGACACGGCAGCCACCCAGTGTCTGTGTTTGAAATGTCTGGTCACCTCAGGGGAAACGATAATAGACCCCGACAACCACAGAACACCCCAGAAAAGTTGAGCCACCATGGCGTCAGTAATCCATAGACTGCTGGTGCTCTTGATAGAAGGTAAAAGATGCTTTCCCCTAGGACTGACGGTGCAATAACTGTTTACTTCATGGGGCCCCAAAAAGAAAACGGAACTTTTGTTCCCTGGCAGGCCCTGAGAGGGGTAGTCTAATCAGTCATAATAGACGGTGCCTTTAAAACGGGGCCTTCCCGAAGGGAGCCCTGCGGATCATAGGTGCCTATTGTGAGAAGAGAAAAAGAAAGTACTGAGGCAGGCGCCAGCAGGGCAAGAAGGAAACACTTAAGCGAGGGGCCTTTAATTTTTATATAAGTAACCCTGAAGCATATTTTATAGCCACCTTGTAAGTCAGGCCTCAGTCTGGCTGCAGACTTTGTGTGGTACCCTGGGAGCTGTTGCTGGGGGAAGCCAAAGACAGTCACTAACCTTGAAGGGGAAGGAGAGATGGCTGAAGGACGGCAGTCTGTTGTTCATTTCAACATCTGGCTAGCAAGATAATACTCTTTATTACAAGGCTTTTGTAAAACCATCTTTTCTCCGCTGTTAGCCTTTAGGGAAATCATCCCCTAAACTCTGCCCACCTTTAGAGCCGCTTTAAGCCACTGCCTCTTTTGCATTCCAGAGCCTCCGGTTTATCCAAATGGTTTGGGACGCTGGTCAGAAATATCTTTCACAGATGTTGGAGAACAGGGTTGAGTTGTTTTTTCGCAGGAGCTGTGCTTTTGCTTCAGCTCTCCTTGAAGTGAAAATGTATCTTGCTTGCCTTGGGTGTGGCCCGTTTTATCTGGGCAGGGCAGGATTTATCCACTTCACAAGCAGAGAGAGCCAAGATGCCGTGAGATAGGGCTTTGCCCTTCAAGCTTGGTACTCAGGGCCTGCAGAGCCGAGTGCATCTCTCCAAATTTGCTTTGTGTAGAGCTTCCAGGCCAGTCTGCTTGGGAATATCATGTTATATTGCCATGACTAGATTAGAATTTTAGAGCTTCAAGATACCGAGAGAGAGAATTTTTTTCAGACTTTTATTAGCAATGAAAACATTCAATGAATCTTTTTTGTCCCCCAGAAGAAATCTTACCAGGCAACTCAGTATAATAATGCAAGTTGGATGAATGAGGAGAGAAGTCTCAAGAACTTTATTTGTGCTTTTCCTGCCCCTGCCAGGACCCCCATCCCTGGTGCGCCCCCATCCTTGGAACCCCCAACACTTTCCTCTGTAACCCTTACAGCTTCCTAGAAAAGGATTTCACAACGAACAGTGTAATCTAAGGTTCTCAAATCAATGGATGTGAAAACCAGGGAAGTTCACGGAATTGCCCAAGCGCACAGTGCGGTAATGGTGGTACTGTGACTTGTAACCTAGGTTTTATGCCCCTGTTTAATACTCCACATAGACTCATTTCTGCCCTCATATCCCATCACCCCCCACCAGTGTTAGAGCTTAAAGGTGCAAAGAGGGCTGGATGTGTTAGGTAGGACCCCACAGGGATGGGTCGATGGGTGCCTGTGTTTGCAGACAAGTGGTCCAGGATTGATCCCTGCCTGAGTGTTTTCACTTGACATACTGTTAATTAGGGTCAGTGAATTTATTCACATGAGACTGATTTATAAATGATTTATACATGAAGGTGCCTCTTAAGTTTACAGTAGAATATATGCTTTTCCAAAGCATATACTTCTTTCTGCCTTGTTGACTTTATTTCTGGTGGCCCTGGCTGTGGAAGTCTAATTCCTAATGCAGTAGGCTTCTCTCCAGTCTCTGCTCAGCCTTCTATGGCCATGTCTCTTAAATTCACTCCCTACTCTCCCTACTCTAGTGATATAGGAGTTTGTTACTGATATGGGAAACCGATGTCAAAGCTAGCGGGGGAATGAGAAATACCAGTGAAGAGAAAAGTCAAGAAATGACAGGTTTCAATTGCAATAGTACAGTTGTTTTACTTGAAAGTTTTCAGATCATATATTGTCTGGTCTTTGTTGGCAGATGGAAGTTATATGCAGCAGTTTATAATGTACACTAATATATACGTGCAAACATGCTCCTGGCCCTCCTGTACGTTTGATGGAGGCCTTGAGAACACCCCCCGAAGGCCATTGTGTAGATTCGGAAAATCATTCGGGATCAGTGTCTTGTTCTTTTCATCCTCATCAGATTTTCTAAATGAGGCCGTTTCAAAGGAGAGAAGAGGCATGTTCAGCCATGATGATCTTATTTGAAACAAGTGTGCAGGGGTGGTCCAGATGTGAGCTGTATGAGCTAGGATAACTTTCCTTTGATGTGGGACACGACTTTTACCAACCTTCCCCAAACACATCTTCCCATTTCCTGTGGGATTGTAGTATACTCTGGTTTAATGATTGCTAAAGTAACATAGAAACAAATACGAATCTTGTTCATATGCTTCCTTTTATTTTTCCCCCAGCAGAAATGAAGGGGGCCCTGGGAATCCATGCTGTTCCTGTAGAACAGTGTCAGAAAGTACCACCCTGAATTCATTAGTTGAGATTGAGCAGTCTAAACCTTTACAGAGAAGGACTTGGTGGAGCTGATAGGAGGGGCCCTTCTAGTTCTTATAGTGAATGAGGAGAGTGGTCCATCTTTCACAGTTTCCCCAAGCTGGCATCTATGTTGGCAACGTGTTGTTTTATGTATTTGGATCCTTTTCACCAAGTTCCTAGGAGCTGTAAATTGGAAGACATTGAAGTCTATTATTTTTAAAGATTAAAGGTATTTAATACTCTGTTTCATAGCACATGTTCTCAGCATGCATTTGTCTGTTGATGGGATGAGGGATTTCTAAAGAAAGGCATATATTCAAGGCTCTTCTTAATGTCTATTTCAGTCCTATCTACCAGGCTAGTACTATGACTTCTGGGATCTTAACTCAGCTTAAAATTAATCTAATATTGCTTGTTCTGGAGTTGATGCCATCTCTTTCTATTAACAATCTGAGTAGTTTTGTTGTTGCCCACATGTGCTTTCCTTGGCTGTATAAAATCCACTTTCCTTAATGTCCTGGACACGATCCCTGATTAGTCGGGAGTTAACCTTATTATTCATTGTACCAGTGCAGGGACAGTGGACGAATCCCTGCTGCATTCCTATGACACCCAGTTATAGTAACTGTATTTCTTTTTTGTGTAGTTAAATTGGAAGTTGAATGAGTTGTGGAGTTAATGATGTAGCTATCCAGTTTACAGTTGGTAGTCAGAAAGGCTGAGGGTTAAATCAGCTAGTCTAATACTGTATAAGCCATTGGTTTCTAAATGCTGGTCCAACAAATCTGAGTCTTATTTAAAAGCACAAATTCCTAGTTCTGACCATGGAGATTCTCATTCAGTGTGTCCTGATTTAGACCCTAAGAATCATCCATTTTTAGAAGTTCCATGGGAGATTCAGGTGCACGGACATCAAGTGCATGCCTGATGGAATGATTGGGTTTTTTTAAAATTTTCATTTATTAATTTTTATTTTTGGCTGCGTTGGATCTTCGTTGCTGTGTGTGGGCTCTTCTCTAGTTGCAGCGAGCAGGGGCCACCCTTCGCTGCGGTGCGAGGGCTTCTCATTGCGGTGGCTTCTCTTGTTGAGGAGCACGGGCTCTAGGTGCACGGGCATCAGTAGTTGTGGTTCGTGGACTCTAGAGTGCAGGCTCAGTAGTTGTGGCGCTCGAGGCTTAGTTGCTCCAAGGCATGTGGGATCTTCCTGGACCAGGGTTCGAACCCGTGTCCCCTGCATTGGCAGGTGGATTCTTAACCACTGTGCCACCCGGTAAGTCCCTGATTGCGGTTTTTAGTATATGTGCTGCCGAAGCGATCACTGATTGCGGTTTTTAATAATAACATTTTCCGTCTCTGTTGGTGTCTCAGATAATTCTGGAGTGCTTTTACTATCATCTTGAATATGTTTATCTGAACATTCTGGGCTGTGTGAAGGAAGGAACATCAGGCTGGCAGTGGGGGACCTGGTTCTAACCTCTGTGTGGACGTTTCATCAAGTTGGAGATATTTGATCTGTCTGGGTGTCAGTCTCATTCATAAATTGAGGGCCCCAGACTCCCCAGGGTACTTTGCAGGTTTCTGACATTCTTTGATTTGCAAGGCTTTGCCCTGCTAGGAATTGTCTTCATCGTCACTGCTCACTGATGGCCGCTGCCTCTCCTGGTTCAGTGAGTGCCTAGCTGCTCAACAGAACATTAATCCCAGCCTGCTTCTCAGGAGAGCTGGTAGCTGTCCCCACACCCAGAGCCACCTCTCTTCCTTTTTCCTGTCGCTACCCACCTCCCAAAACAGATCGAAGTAAATTATTCTGCTGGGAAACAAGTTCTTATGTTGAGGTTTCTCTTAAAGAAAATTTAGGTTGTAATTCTAACCTTTTCTATACCAAGCCTTGCCAGTTTTCACCCATTGGGCTTTTTTTTTTTTTTTGCAGGCTAGAGACACGTATGCCTTTGGGCACAAGATGTGACTGATGTCACGGTCTAGGGAGCTGGTCCTGCACTTCCGTGCACCATTCAACAAACCTTTTTTTCCAGGAACTTGTGCATATTTTCCAGAGGGGCAGGTGGGCCCCGGGGCTGAACATGGCATCCTTTAAATCTCTGGTTCTCAGCTTTTGCAGAGCATCAGAATGGTCTTTAGTGCTTTGCAAATGTACCTGCCCATGTCACCCCAGCTCCACCTGGGCCTCCTGCATTGGGCTCTCTGGGGTGGGATTGGACACACGTGTCTTTTAAAGGCTTTCCTTTAAACTCTGCCGTCTGGAGCCTCCTTCCCTTCCTCCAGACCCGGCCCATGCACTGTTCCTATCTTCTATAATTATGTTTTGTTTAGGTGGGTATAGATAAATGGGAACTTGTCATCAGAATATAGTAAACTGTGGTCTGAATCTGTTGAGAAAATTAAGTTGCTTTGAGACTAGAAGTCCTTCAAAGGTGGGAGCTGCATCTTAGCATTCCCAGCACACGGTTAAGGCACAGGAACCACTACTAAAGACTGACTCGTAGTCCCTGTCGACGGAGGTCTGAGGCTTCTTGTTTCGCTCTAAAACATCATGGGGAGTAGTAGTAAGTCATTCACCCTTTCGTTAAGAGTATTTTTTTCTTTTTTTTAAATTTTTTTTTTGAAGTATAGTTTACAATGTTGTGTTAGTTTCTGCTGTACAGCAAAGTGACTCAGTTATTTATATATATATATACACACACACACACACATTCTTTTTCATATTCTTTTCTATTATGGTTTATCACTGGATATTGAATATAGCAGATGCAAACTATTATAGGATGGGTAAACAACAAGGTCCTACTGTGTAGCGCAGGGAACTATATTCAATGTCCGGTGATAAACCATAATGGAATGGAGTATTTTAACATAATTGCTTGTTTATCCTCTATTCAGTGCAATTCAACAAATATTGAGAATTTACAACATGCTAATAAGCATTGTTTTAGATGCTGAGGATAGAGTAAGGAACAAAACATAAAATTCCTACCTTCATTGGACATTCTCTTCACCAAAATGTATGTGTCTGTATGTGTATACACACACACACACACACACACACACACACACACCGAATTTAACATGACAGAATTAAATGGCTGCATTATAGCATTATGAAATATCATTTTAGGAGAAATCTTTAGGATTGGCCTGAGTATTCCTAAGACCACAAAGGGAATCAGAAAATTTCGTTAAGCACGTGAAACCTGGATTAAATTCACAAAAAATGTTAAGACCAGAGACTGTGTCTTACTAACATAACAAAGAGCCCACGGGTGTCCGGGCAAATAGTTTCTGAAGGTGGAATGAATCAATCAGTGGGCTTAGGTCTTTGCACCAAAAAAGGTAGACAAGGACACTGAAAGAATTAAAGTTCATCCTTTGATTTTTTGGGGCATAAGTCTCCAGAGAGTCGTTATTTGGTACAAATCTTTCTTTGACTCTGTGTTCTTAACTCCATGTATTTAATTCCACGTATAAGCAGAATACCTTGCGGCTCTGGAGTTCACAGTATTTTATCTGCTTATTTCACCTGTTCAGCAAAAGCATTAATTCAAGCTGAATGTGTGTATTTCAGGCCTCTGGAGTGCTGCTTTACAGATTACTGCAAATTTCTGTACCCACCTTGAATGGGTTAGATAGCCTCCCAGAGTTTTTGTGTTGTAGTTTATGCTTAAAATTATTTGATTTGGTTAGACATGATATGAACATTTTGAATCTGCTTCTCAAATAATTTAAATACAAAGTTATTAAAATCTTTTAGCATGTCTGTTTCAAAAGTACTCTTGTAAAAAGGAAAAGGATGGTCTTTTTTTTTTTTTTTTCTTCGTAACCATAAACAACATTCTGGGATTCTGAATGCCAGCTAAAAGGATTGGTGGGACAAACAAAGATGACCAGTGAAAAAAGAGCACATTCGGTATGGATTTCAAAACAGCAAGAGAACATGCAAGAGAAACCAAGGGTGAACTTTGGTCCTGGCTCACTTTGCTGTTTGTGTGTTAACTATAGGAAGAGAAGTAAATAGCCTGCGAGAGAGGAAAAAAAAAAAAGATGTTCTGGAAATAATTATTAATGCTAAAATTTCTGCATCTAATTTTGGAGTGCTTATGTTTGGAATTTCACGTGCATGATGATAATGTGTGTTTCAGGTTTGTGGAGAAAAACAGCGTTTTGAGAAGTTGATGGAACATTTCAGAAATGAGGACAATAACATAGATTTTATGGTGAGTTATTTCAGTACGACTTTCAATAAAGCAAACTCAGTTTTTAGCAGTTATTTCCTAACTCCATTTATATTTATATATTATACATACATATGTATTATATGTTATAAAGGATAGGAAACTGAGTTTAATATGCTAAAGATCCAATTTAGACTTGCTCTTTTAATCTGTATTTTACCTTTATGGCATTTACCTGCGGTTTTATTCTTTATGTATACACTATAGTAAAGGCCAGAAGTACTGATTACAGTATTCTTGTTGACCCTTGAACAATGTGGGGGGTTAGGGGCACCAACCTTCCCTACAGTGGAAAACCCGCCTGTTAACTTACAGTTGGCTGTCTGCTTACACGGTTCCGTGTCTGCACACTCAACCAACTGTGAGTCGTGTAGTACCTAGTATTTGCTATTGAAAAAAATTTGCGTGTGAGTGGACCCACACAGTTCAAACCCATGTTGTTCAAGGGTCAACTGTATTTATAGCAAATGGTGAAGCCATGCATTTGGGAAAAGGAAGTTAACACCTGGCACAAATGCCTGCAAGAGCCAGCTTTAGCTGTCAATAGTGCTCATAAGAATCCTTAAATTAGAAACCAAGAATGTTAACCATTCTGCCTTTTGCACACCCCAGCCAGTGGTTTTCTCCAGACTGTATTCTCAAAGACTGAAGTGCTTTGGTTTGTACAACTGACGGTATATATACCCCAACATAGCAGTGATTGTTTTTTTCCTCCCTTGATTTCCTGCTCTAGTAATTCTGTGAGGGTGTGATCATACTGCAGGTCTCCTTAGCAGGGTAAATCACATGCAAACATGTGTGATTCAGCGGCAGGACTGTCATCTTCAGGTACAAAAAGCAAAAGGAGTTTGAGCACTTCTGAATCTATGTACCTAGATCTTAATCCTGGACTGAAGGTGGAATCCACTGTAGAGAATTTCCAGAGCCAGATTACCCTTGAGTACACCCAGGTCTGCTTTCTTTGACCTAATTCAGTTGACCTTGGAAACTTCTGGACCCAGGAGATTCTTTACTTGGGCTTAATTTCCCAGATCCCTTCTAGCCTGGAGCAGATATTCTGTTCAGTTCTTCTGTCGTCAAGTCTTCTAAAACCTGTGCTTGGGATGCCAGGCAGTTTTCATTTGAATTGCTTCAGTGAGGATAAAACATGGAACATAGCTTTGCAGATTTCTAACGCTTTTATATGAAAAATGTTTTCTGGGTCCTCAAATTTTATATACTTTGTAGTCTTCAGCCCCTTACCAAATCAGTGTCGGTTGAAATCTTTTACAGAGCTTTTCTGTTTCATAAAGCATATGTATAGGTACTTTTTCAAAAGGTAAAAAATAAATTTGAAACAAGGAATACTTTTACATTGACTTTTTCGTTCTTGTTATTGGGATTTTTTTGGAGAGTTTAAGGCTAACTTTTGCACTGGTGACAAATATGTAAAGAAGTCATGCCCTGGCTCACCTGACCAGGATCTTTCCTCTGCCTTCATAGGGGGAACTTATTTGTTCCTTTAGAGCTGACATTGCAAACCGGAGCCTCCCAGGCTGAAGCCAACATACATACAGGCTTGTGAGTTTAGTCTGACAGTGATGTCCTTCCATTAACAAATTTGAAAATTGTGCCTTAAATGACAGATTTCTGATTTTCCTGAGAACTAAAAAGTTCTGGTAACGCTAGGTCCCTGTTCGTAGAGTATCAGCTGCTGGAGCCAAGTGGTCCCTATTCCTTAAGTCTGAAGATAGCCTTTCCAGTCTGTCACAGTCCACACCATTCCCTGTTGTATTACACATGGCCCACTTCACTCATTTATCGTACCTACCAGATCTCTCTGCCATTTGAGTTTCCACTGAAATTATAGTGATGTTAAGCCCTTTACAACACTTGCACTGTTGACAAATGAGAGCATATTTCCTGTCGGTTCATTTATTCCTATGAACATGCATTGGAGAATCTTATTTAGAGGCTGTTAGTGTATGGATATACTATATGTGTGCTCGAGTATATATATGTGCTCGAGTCATGTGCCGTCTAGCAAATAGTTGCCTCTTCGGCATAGTATAACACTCAATAGATCACTTAGACCTGCTTTAGAAGAGAAATGGAAAGATGCCAAAATCTAGCCATATTTGTTTTTTCCAGAAAATGAGGCTTTTCATAAACTGTCTTGGGAATGCAATTAAGTTGCACAACTTCCCTAACAACATATTCCATGTAAAACATAATATAAATGCTTCAAATGTAGCACAAGACCCTTCTATGTATTTACGTTTTTTTTAGTGGGCAAAAGAAAACAAAAAAGTGACAAAATCTTTTTTAGTTTATTGAGCCATAGCAACTGACATAATTTTTTAGTAAATGGTGATAGATTTCTCATGTAACCTAGAGAGTTTACACATCTTCCACAGATACCCAATGGATAACATATACTCAAAGGAGAATCTAACTCGAGAAAAACAATTTAAACAAGATAAAAAAAAGTGGGGGTTTGGGGGAGAGAGGAAGAGGGAGGCAGTTTTCAGAGTAAGTGTGAATGTGGGTCCCACAGTCATACCTCCTTGCACGTCTCTGGGTAACCATAGAGGGAAAGCATTAGTGAGATATTTTCACTGTAAATAAACTGACTGTCCCTATTGAAAACAAAATAGATACGTTAAACTCTGTTCTGTTATTTACTAAGCTGGGGACTGGTTTTCTCTGTGGCAGATCAGAGCCACTGATGCAGTTGTGGGGAGAATGTAGCAAATCCAGGGCTTTTATGCAATAGAAACTGGTTGATTGTTTAAAATGGAAAGATGGGTCAGAAGCTCTGTTACTGTCTTGTTGGTATGGCGGGGCCCACAGTAAAATTTTTAGAAGTGATTACCTTGTGGTGTGATTACAGGTGATTTAAATGTTCTTCGTTGTAATAATTATCACATTTCTACGATGTACTGATAATAACTGAGTGTGTTCTGTATGCCTATAAGGCTTTTTAAAAACAGCTTTACCGAGATACAATTAACATACCATCCAACTTACACATCTGAAGTGCTCAGTTCAGTGTATTTTTAGCGTATTTGTAGGGTTGTGCAATCATCACTGCAATCTAATTTAGAACATTTTGTTGCCGCCTCCTCCCCCCACCCCCAAAGAATTCCTGTACCCATTAGCGGTCATTTTTCCCACCCCCAGTCCTAGGCAACTGCTAACCTACTGTCTGTCTCTATAGATATTCCCATTCTGGATATTTCACATGAATGCAGTCACATTTGTGTAATCCACCAGCTCATGGACATTGGGGGTTTTCCCCCTTACTTTTTGGTTATTATGAATAATGCTACTATGAACATTTGTGTACAAATTTTTATGCAGATGTATGTTTTCATTTCTTTTGGGTATATTCCTAGGAGTGGGATTGCTGGGTCACACAGTAACTCTGAATAACATTTTGAGGAACTATCAAGCTTTTCAAAGTGGCTACACCATTTTATATCCCCACCAGCAGTGGATGAGAGTTCCAGTTTTTCCACATCCTTGCCAACACTTGTTATTATCTTTCTTTCTGATGATAGCATCTTAGTGGATATGAAGTGGTATCTTATTGTGGTACCTCTAAAACTTTTGAATTTTTAAAAATTGTAAAATATTTTTAAAGACCCAATGAAACAAAGGAAAAGGAAATTGGTAAGTGAGCTTAGATTTGTGAAATTGAAAATATGTGGCTATGATTAAACTGAGAAAACAAGTTTGGAGCTCATCTAACCTGTTGACAATTTCATTTCAGGTGGCCTCTATGCAGTTTATTAATATTGTAGTCCATTCAGTAGAAGACATGAATTTCAGAGTTCACCTCCAATATGAATTTACCAAGTTAGGCCTGGATGAATACTTGGATGTAAGTATAGCTGTAACCTTTAGTTGCATTATGAGACTTGATTTATTGCCTACCCTCAAAGATGCACTTCCATAATGACCAAAGAACACTTAAGGCTCCATGCAATCAGGTGCTGTACTGCTAGTTAAAAGAACCAATCTGAGTGATGTGATCTGCCAGAGAAACTGGATTCTTGCAGACCTCCTAGGGCCTATTGTCTTCTGCCAGCAGCCTTTTAGTACTGGAGTCAAATAACTTCTTAGAGCCTTGCTACAGCTTTCCTTTGCTTCAACTCTGTCTGGGTCAAGTCTCATTATACCCTTCATCCGGGCTGCTGGGCAATGTGCATTCTTAGTTACTCTTTGGACTCCATCTGCTCTGGGAAAGTCAAACCAAGACTGCTGTAGAGTAATGAATAAATGCTTGGAGCATCAAAAAATAATGAGGAAGTGGACACTAGAGACTTCCTCATGTAGCTGTTAAATTCTGCTTAAAGTGTTTGTGTCTTTAGAAATTCTGCTTTTAGTTCTTGAGAGAAGAGGGATCTAAAGTTTCTCTTTCTCTTGCTCCCTTACAGAAGTGCTCAGCCAGTTCCCTGAACTTCTTTGCCTAAAAAACAAAGTTGATGTGAAAATCATAAACAGACTTAAGTAGCTGTGTGTGCACAGGATGTGCCCTTGTCTTTTGACTCAGGCAGTTTTGTTTTCCCTTCTGTGTAGGGAATGATTTGCTTGAATTTGAAAGGCCACTAGTAATAGGGCAAGAATTGTTGACCTCAATTTCAAGCCTGTTTCTAACAGTGAAGAAAATAGAAATACTTGAACATGTCCCTTGAACATCTCCAGAGCTCACCTGCCCATCTCCCTTTCGAGTGAAGCCAGGGATTACACAGGGGGTACCCTCAGTTTATCACAAAGTGGAGTTGCAGAGTTGGTTACTCTTGAGCTCATGGCCTTGTTTATCAGACCAGCTGGGCTGCCCTCGAGTAGCCTGGCCTAATGTTGTCTAAAGACTCTACTCAGGTGGAACCATGGAAGATTTCCATTGAAAAGTTTGTTTGAATTGCTTTCCTATTTAAAGAATGACTAATATCTTTGACAGAATATTGTATTCAACAGTTTGTTTCTACTTTGAAATCAGGGTTCCTCTCTTCTCTTTCTCCACATGTCCTGAGAGTAGCAATATTTGAATGAAAGTTGGGTGTATTCCTAATGGGGTTTTAGGGTCAGTTTTGTTGTGGCTGAACAGAGCTCATTTCAGGCGCCAGGATACAATAACAGGTAGTAACATCAGCGCCTGTTACTCACTGTGAATCTTGTGAAAAATCCTGCTAAGCTGCTTCTTCATTTTCTTTTCTAGGCTTTGCCCTTGTTCAGAATTTTTTTTTCGGTTCTGACTCATAAACTAAGATGGAACATACTCTCTTCAAGACAGCTAAGATGTAGAATTCTAGATTAGACCTAGGAGAAAATCTGTTGTCCTGAGAATTTATTTGTAGAGTAGAATTCCTCTTAAAAATTTGATTTTTTACCAAAACTCTGTATTTCTCTAACTTCCTGGTCTGTTGGTTCCAGTCTTTGATAGAAGTGGTTAGAAGAATAATAACATAAGCATATAATATATAAATGCTTCATTAGTTTACAAAAACCCAACCTTGTAAGTCATCACTGACTTGTTCAGTAAATGTGTATTGGCATCATCCATGTGCCAGATATTATTCTAACCACTCATCTGCTCCCCAGGGAAAGACATGACTTATGCTACTTGTAAGAAGGATTGACTGATTTACTTGACCTCTAATTTTACCTTAGAGCTAGTTGACTTCCTTTGGGATGCCTGGCCCTAGAATGCAGTGAATGGGGGAAAGGTTCCTGATCTGTGCTTTGGGAGCCCTGAACTTCTCATGTTGGGGGAGTGTCTTAGCCAAGTAATTATGGGGGATGGGTTCTAGGAACTAGTGCTAAAATAATCCCCGAGTCTAATATGCTGTATCAGTGTCTTCCTCTACTCCCATGTACCCCTCACCCTCAACCAGAACTACCATCACTACCCAAGCAAGATACCACCCACTCTAATCTCCTCTACCACACAGATACCCCTCAAGTTTTATGTTACTTGTGACTGTTGTTCCCTCTCACTGTTGTGGCCTCTCCCGTTGCGGAGCACAGGCTCCAGACGCGCAGGCTCAGTGGCCATGGCTTACGGGCCCAGCCGCTCCGTGGCATGTGGGATCCTCCCGGACCGGGGCACGAACCCATGTGCCCTGCATCGGCAGGCGGACTCTCAACCACTGCGCCACCAGGGAAGCCCTGTTGTTCCCTTTTGATTTTTCTGTTATCTTGGTTTCACCTGCATCAAAAATGTTTTAGGGTGGAATATATCTGCATGGGGAATATATCTACAGGAAGGATTAGGGAGGAAATGTGTGTGTATTTGGGAGACAGTAAGCACCAGAAAGTAATCTGATGGTACCCTCTTAGATGGTTACTCTAGAGGTCTCTTAAGGAGAATGAGATACAAAACCCTCTCTTGGGGGACTTCCCTGGTGGTCCAGTGGTTAAGACTCCACGCTTCCAATGCAAGGGGCCCGGGTTCCATAGCTGGTTGGGGAATTAAGATCCCACATGCCTCGTGACATGGCCAAAAAAACAACCACCACCCACCCACCCAACCAACCAACAAAAAACTCTCTTGGAAGGAACAAACAAAAACATGTAGGCTCTTGGGTAATGATGTTGTGTTTCCACAGATACGCTAACACCACGTTCTCCTGCATTTTGATTTTTAGAAGCTGAAACATACTGAGAGTGACAAGCTGCAGGTACAGATTCAGGCTTACCTGGACAACGTGTTTGATGTGGGAGCTCTGCTGGAAGACGCGGAAACCAAGAATGCAGCTTTGGAGAGGGTGGAAGAACTGGAAGAAAACATCTCTCATGTAACTACCTCTCAGAAAAAGAAAAATGGCTAATGTTTCAGCTAGGTGCAAGGCAGAACAGATGTTAGCTTTTATGGCAGTTAAGGAAAGGATTTGGAGTCTAGGAATGAGATGCAACTTGAGCTAGAGAGCAATCAGAAGCCATTCTGGGCTCTTTCAACGAAGGCAAGTATGTTACTTACGACTAAGTGGAACCCATTGCCTTCGTTCACTGCTCAGTTTCTGCTGCGTCCAGATTCCCTGGCCACCTTAGTTATAAGAACAGGAGAGTTAGAAGATTGGCATTACCTGAAGAGAAATGCAACTAAAATATGTCTGTTTGGTGAAGAAGTATCTTCTTCTGAATGTGAGTCATCTTGTACCAAATGTGTCCCTGCAGGCTGTGGACGGGCTGATCTAGTGTCCTCATGATGCGGGTCTTCACTTTCCTGCCTCATGGGCACTCAAGTTCTAAATAGCTTCATCTCAACGGTAGCATTTTCAAGGAAATCAGCAAGTTTTCCCATATATCCTCTTCTTGCAAGAAGTGTCCTGTCAGTATAATGAACAGGAATATGGTGTGTCTTAAAACCCAGACATTGTGAGGACCACATCCTTTTACTGAATTCTGATTGAAAGTGTCCTTGATTGTGAAAGGAATTGTCTCTTTTTGGAAGGATGTGGTTTTTCTCTTTGAACGGTCCATTTATTTTTCTCTGCATTTTCTTAGTTAAGAGTATTACTTGTGCTTAATGTCCTTCCTCTTTTCCCATCAGTCTGAAAAGGGGCATCTTCATGGCTTGTGGTTTAGCCAAGTTGCCAAAAGCCCTCCCTTTGTAAGTGCTGTGCTGACTCAGTTGGTACCTGCTTAGGAGAGCACTTATAGGCTCTTCCTTTTTCTCTTTTTGTCTCTTCCCTTAAAATATTTATATTATATTCTGAACTTGGTCAGCATAAATCTCCACTCTTCCTCTTTACCTTGCCTCCCTGATTTTCTTTATGTGT
Source organism: Tursiops truncatus (assembly GCF_011762595.2). Lineage (NCBI taxonomy): Eukaryota > Metazoa > Chordata > Mammalia > Artiodactyla > Delphinidae > Tursiops > Tursiops truncatus. The sequence continues at coordinate 77,625,789 of NC_047040.1, read as the reverse complement.
GATTATTCTCAGTGAGATGTAAGAAATCAGAAGGTGCCCAATTTTAGAGCCTTATGTGGAAAGTAACTTTCACTCATGGCTCACCCCATCTTTCTCTGAAGCCTTAGCTGGCATTGCATGACCATACTTACATAACCTGCTATTGTAGTAACCACCTGTTTATTTGAACTACCCCTCCAAAATGACTTTTATTATTTGGATAGTTTGAGTCAAAACAAGCAGTAGTATTTTTTCAACTGGTGACTTACAACAACAAAACCAAGTTTTCTGGGTCAACAGTTTTCAAAAGCTTTTGCCTAATGGCCTTTTCTTAGGGAGGGAAAGGTGACTCGACCTCCTCCCTCACCTACTATTCTCTACGTTCGCTGGCCCCTGCAGAAATGGAGAAAGACACACTGTGTATGTCAAAACACTAAGGAGCTGACTTACGGGTCTTATTAAGGATCCCTTGTAAATGAATTCCTCTTAGAAACAAGTATGTATTCAGCACCATCTTATAAATATTAACATTTTCAGAAAACAACTTGGGGAACACATGCAGGACTCTGATGGGCCCCTAGTGGTCTCTGAGCTACACTTTCTGAAAACCAAGGACCTGATGAGAATGATCCTTTGTTGTGACACATCTTCCCTTTCAAAATTTTACAGTTGTCAGAAAAACTGCAAGACACAGAGAATGAAGCCATGTCCAAGATCGTGGAACTGGAAAAGCAGCTCATGCAGAGGAACAAGGAGCTGGATGTTGTTCGGGTACGTGTGATGATGGTAGCCACACCAGGTGGGCACTGCAGGGCATGCGCTGTAGCTTTAGCCTAGTAGATAGGACCCGCATATGTTCACAGTAGAGCGAGGCACGGATGCGGCATATTTACTGGAACCATTTCAGAGGTGAAACTCAAATGAAAAGTACACATAGTTAGCGTATGTCTTCACATATGTGTGCATTCCAATGCTGGGGCTTCATTACTTCCTTATCACAGGTTTTGGGAGCAACAGTATTTTCCCATCTGGACGAGTCTGAGTGAATTCTGTGGATCACCCGTTTGGTTGGAAATAAAAACACAGCATGGATTTAATTCATGCCCCTTATTTATTTTTCTTAGGACTTGGACTTCTTTGTATTTCTTTGCTTTGCTTCTGCTTGAAACCAGATTTGGTAGTTGCCATGGAAACGGTGAAATCACAACATAGACAAGACCTACTGGCATTCACCAAAAAAAAAAAAAAAAAAAAAAAGGAGAGAGAGAAAGAAAAACGTCAAAAGCAAAATCAGTCCATTTTATTATCAGATAATTCCAGCTATTTGGTTTGGCTTTAGTTTTACCTTACAGGTCAGGTATTTATGGAGCGCCATCCATGTGCTTGAACATAAAAACACCAAAATGCCTGGAGGGCTTTTAGGCAAATGGCTTGCCTTTACACGGCCGTTAATGACGTGGCACATTTTATGTGATAGTTATCATGTCTGTGTGTGTTGCTTGATATTCTGACAGGTCCTACAGTTAACTCTAGGAAATTTATTTTCTGGCACTGCATCGAGACAGAGTTGTAGCATATGGACTCAATTCAAGTTCAGACTCTCAGATTGTTAATAATAGACAGGGTGTGAAGAATGTTTCCCTACCTGCTGGAGGTTTGTGGTGAGAGATCACGTGTGTAAGGCCCAGCAAGTGGGTTCCATAAACTCCTTCCACTGGAACCTCTGTGGACCCCTTATAAAAGGAGCCAGGACAGCCTTTGAATTGAAAATTGTAACTTCTTTGTTTTCTGTGAAGAACCTAGACAGAAATAAGGAATTAGTGGAGGGAAACATTGGCCTGTTTTGGAAAACGTTACAACAGTTGCTGTCCCGAGCTTGGTCAAGGGGGCATTGTGAAGGCCAGAGAAATCCATTCAAAACAGTCAGCCGCTGGTTACTCATAAGTGGATTATTCCATGATTTGCAGATTTTTAATCCCAGTCTGACTTCGGTCCAAGTCTGATTTAGGGACCTTTTGTCTACTGTTAGCTGATATGTATCTAGGAGTAACAAATGAATTTTAACAAAAGTGAAAAGAAAACATGCTGCACCACCAGAATACCCTCAGGATATTCCACAGTCAGCTATAAAATTATTTTTGGGTCATCTCTGCCCTGTTCCTCCTCACCTGTGGGGAAAACTGACTTAGCTGTATTTATTAATGGAAAGAATTACCTCAACAGTAACAACTGCTAGAATGTATTGCATGCATTACCAGTGAACAATTGATAACGAATGGGACTTTATAAGTTCTGGCTGAGTTCCATAGAATTCCTATGTGTGTGTGTGTGTGTGTGTGTGTGTGTGTGTGTGTGTGTGTGTGTGTGTGTGTGTGTGTGTGTGTATATATAAAATAAGTATCCTTTTTCTTTTTTCCTTTTTTTTTTTTTTTATTTTCTTTATCCTCAATTTGCCAATCTAACGGTAATAGGCACGAATGTCATGTGAAGACCAACTCTTGACCATGGGTTTTTTTTGCAGGAAATCTACAAAGATGCAAATACCCAGGTTCACACATTAAGGAAAATGGTCAAAGAGAAAGAAGAAGCCATTCAAAGACAGTCTACCCTAGAAAAAAAGATTCATGAGCTGGAGAAACAAGGGACCATTAAAATTCAGAAGAAAGGGGATGGGGACATCGCCATCCTGCCGGTCGTGGCTTCTGGCACGTTGCCCACGGGGTCCGAAGTGGCGGTGGGTGACTTTGTGGGGCCAGTGACGGGGGCTGCCGCCTCGGGACCCTTGCCCCCTCCTCCCCCACCACTGCCTCTGTTGTCAGACACACCTGAAGCAGGTAGGAAGCCTTGGCGAGAGAGCTGAGGTAGAGCATTGGGATATCTGTACTTCTTTTACCTACGGTTCATCTATGTCCTTTGTCTGTTTCTGTTGGCATTTCTTTTATTGATTGATTCTAAGAACTTTTACCTTTTGAGATGAAGGGTATACGTCTTCATTTCACACATGGCACAGAATGTTCCCCATTTGTTACCGAGGACATTTTTGTAGTCTTTGGGGAAAAAACCCTTTGTCCTCCTCAGTGTTTGTTTTCAGGTCCTTTATGTACACATGGCATATTGCAGGAAAAACCGTTCCCCTGTTTTCAAAGTCGATTTGTTTCTTTTCTTTTGCTAGCGCGAAATGGTCCAGCCACGCCGCCTATGCCCCCTCCCCCACCTCCCCCTCCCCCTCCCCCGCCTCCCCCTCCGCCCCCGCCTCCTCTCCCGGGTCCTGCAGCTGAGACTGTGCCGGCTCCCCCTTTGCCCCCCCCTCCTCCCTCTGCACCCCCGCTGCCCGGGACGTCTTCACCCACAGTGGTTTTCAACTCAGGATTAGCAGGTAAGAGTGCAGATTTAAGACCCAGATATTTAATACAAATACTCAATTGTCTGACCTCCAGAGGGTCCAGGCCATTCTTTCAAAATCCAGGTCTCTTGCAACATCACATGTGTCTCCTCTTAATATAAGAACATTCCTGCTAATGCAGCCAGTAAAGGGGAAATTGTGCACAGGAGGCATTTTTCTTTCAGTAGCCTTTGTCATTCTTTCCCTGACAGGAAGTTCTGATCTCACACCGTTTTCCTACCTTTTCTCTCCCCACCTAGAGAAGGGAAGAGAGACAGGTTACCTTCTTAGGGATCAGTGCATTTTCATGAGTTCAGAAAACATGACAGTCCAAGCTCTGACACAGCGTGCTTTCAGTGCTTATGGCTCTTTTCTTTGAGGCTATTTTCGATGGCATCTATAAAAGGGGAAAATGCCTCTCTGTGTTAATTGCTTGATGTAGGCTTCCAGGCATTTCTTCCGAGCATTTGAGGGCATCACAATTCACTACAGTGGAATTAAGCTTCAAAGGGAAGCGTTACCACCAGCAGTACCTTCTTGCCTTGAAATGCTCCACTGCCCAGGATAGAATGCGGCATCCCTCCCTCACCAGAGATGAAACGGGGCGGGTGTGGGTGAGAGGGGGAGAGTTGCTCTAATGTCTTGAAATATAAGTTCTTATTTTTGACTCACAAAAATAAATTTTTACTCTTTTCTAAAGTACCGCAAGTCATTTTCCCAGTCACGGAGTGTTCCCCTGGCGTTTGGAATTGCTCTGAGCTTTGCCAAGCCGTTCCTGTGACGTCAGATAATTCTGCTTCCTCAACCATTTTAGCGCCTTCGTGAGGTCTCTTATTTCTGATGAACTAGCACAATAATGGTCTCATTTCCAAGGCTGCAGTGGTTTTCAGAGCCTTTTGCCCCGAGTGTAAATGATGGTCTCAGCTGTAAATGATCTCCCAGCCTCCATCTCTTAGCATGTCCATCCCATCAACAGCTTTACCAGCCAGTCGTTAGGACTAATTTATCCTGGTGACTGAAGCCCTTTTCGACACCAATAAAGCACCTGTAACAAACATGTTCCACATCAGATCTGTGGTGTTTACTTCCACCCCAGCTCCTATAAAACTGTCAAACAAGATGCCTGTTCAAAGTCGTGTTGGCAGTAAACCAATGACTGACTTGGACCTTTCAAGGTCTCCCTCGTCTACCGCTTTCTTCTAGAAC